>NC_143532.1:25715414-26043748 GCF_031878675.1 Megascapheus bottae | reverse complement strand
GGCCCTGAAGTCTCTGGTTTTTTTTTTTTTTGTTGTTGTTGTTTTTAATGTTTCCTTAGTGTTGGTATAATTTTTTTTAGAAGCTTGATTAAGTTCATCAGTGAAGCTATCCAGACTTAGGCTTTTAATTTGTAAGAAAGTACACCTTTGATAGATGTAAGATTACCCAGATCTACTATGAGTTTTGGTATTTTTTTTACTTTTCAAGGAACTTGTGTATTTCCTCTGTGTTTTCAAATGTGTTGGCATAAAGTTGTCTGCAATGGTCTCTTATTGTTTATGGGCCTTCTATAGGGTCTATAGTGGTGTATCTGCTTGTATGCTTGATTAGTAGAATTCCTTCCCCCAGCTCGTCTCCCTACTCTGCTTAAATGTTTATCAATATTAATTATTTTTTCAAATCAGTAGATGATGGTTTTATTAACTTCAAATCCTTCATCTTTTCCATGTAAACATCTAAAAGTATATAATTCATTTTCTGAACCATTTTACCTGTACCACACAAATTTTAGCAGACTATATTTAACCATAGCTTAATTCAAGTACATGTTCTTCTTTTTCCTCTGACTTTTTTTTTGTGGAACAACTCATAGTTCTCTTGAAAATGCTTTCCAAATACCTGGGAACTTTCTCATATAACTTGCCAGTTATTTTTTATTGTAATGTATAGAGGGATCACAGTTGTATTCACCAGACAGAAGGTACATTACTTCTCACACATTGACACCCCCTCTCATGCTTTTGTCCCCATTTCCCTCCCTCCATTCCCTCCCAATCATCTTGTTTTACCCCGCTTCCCTTTCCTATTTCAAATAAACAAATATATATATATATATATATATATAATATACCAGGTAACAAAGTCAGATATAGTAACAATATGAGATTAACCAAAGGGCAACAAAAGAGAAGAGAAATAGCATAGTATATTAAAAACAACCATCACGTAATACAAAGATCTTGTTTCCACATCTTGAAGATCCTCTCATTTAGTCTCATCCTTATATGGCCTTATGTATCTAGGTTTTGAGCTATTGTAATCCTCTGCTAGGAGAGTACTGGGTTTGTACTAATTATTACAAATGAAGGAAATCATTGAGCCTATGTTCCTTTGGGTCTGGCTTACTTCACTTACTATGATTTTTTCTAAGTCTTTCCATTTCCTTACAAATGGGGCGGTATCGTTTTTTCTGATCTTTCCAGTTATTTTTAATTTGATTCCATATGATGAGAATATTAATAGTTTGCTAATTTTTTTTTTACTCAGTCTATGTGATAACTCATTCTACTTTGCTGATATTGGTTGCAGAGGTTTACAAATGTCAACCAGTGGAGCTGGCTGAGAGTGCTTTTCAAGTGTGTTGTATCATTGGAGACTTCTGCCTACTAATTCTATGAACTACTAAGTGCGAGGACTTTTAGCTGTAATTGTAGGGCTTTCCTCTCTTTTCATTTCTGTCAGTTTGTTTCATGTATTTTGAAGTTCTGATTCAAATGGTCTCTGATCTTGGGCAATTACATACAGGGGTGTTGATTACTGTGGGAAGTTGGTGGAGACATCTGCATGTGGGCTAACATGGACCTTTTGCACACACAGTGTCAGCACCCACAGAACCGGTGGTCCTGAGGAGTGCTCTGAGGAGGTGGGAGCCAGTGGAGGAGCAGGAAGAAGAGGAGGGAGAGCAGCCAGAGGCTCTATTCTGTAGGTCTGAATGGAGGGCTGGATTCCCTAGGGCTATGATTCGAGAACCCCACAGGGAAGTCAGTCAGGCCACTGGCATTTCCAATGGACCAATCTCATTTTTGCTTTTGCCCCTTCCTTTAGCAATCTTGTCATCTTGAAAACCACTGGAAGTGTGTCGGTCATGAAAGGTGTTCCTAAGGAGCAGAGCCCTTCTCTCTTCTTCACTCTATGCTATGGTCTAGAGGCAAGGCTAGGGTGGCTCTGCCCAGGCTCCAGAGCCATTCTGTAAATATCAAACTCCATCCTTGGCCATCTATTTTCTTTTGAACCTCTCCTCCATATCGAGCCCTGGGCTAGAAGCTGTGGGCATCTAAAGTGGATGTTGAAGTCTCCTAGAGGGATCATAGTCTAGTGACAGAGTTAAGAGTTGCCTCAGACACTTAGTAAGTGTAGAAGACGAAATAAAAGAAAATTCATTGTTAGATTAGATACCTTATGCACATCGCCAGGCCCCATGGATCCCGAGATCTGAAGAAAGAGCAGACCTAGAGCCAGGAGTTGCTGCAAAGACCTGGATAGAAAGAAGGTCCTCAAAGTAAGTGTAATCCTTCTGAATCTGCGTGGACAAGGACAACACTGGAATAAGCCTACACTTAAGGGCATCAGGGGCCGTGTACCCTTCCCCCATACAAACATTTCTCTTTAATATCTGTGATCCTGGCAGTAGTGATAAGTTCATAGCAGAACATTACTATCGCTGACCTTTAAATGTCTGCAGGTAAATAGCAAGCCACTGGGTGGGGTGTGGGGATTCATAGCTGGAATTACACAATCCCTCAGAACTTGCCTTTTAAACTCTGCTATTAGTCTGATTTCAGCATGTTTAGAAAGTCTTCCTCCAAAGCAACCCACAAGCCAGTCATCCAACCAGCATTTATGGAGCACTTACAGTTTCCTTAATATGGGCATGATGTTGATTTTCAAAGAGCTAGTGGCCATCTAGGAAAGGCAGAGTACACGTGGCACAATGGACAAGTGATGGAGAGGTAAAGAGATTGGCTGTGGATCCAGGAAACCTGAATCAGATTTAGCACTCTACCATGAACTCATGAGCTGTGGACGCTGCAAAAAGAAGCTCCTTCTTTCCATGCTGCTGTGCCCTGTCTGCAAAACAAACAGTCTTTCAGGTTGATGTGAGGAAGAAGCAAAGCTCTGGCAAATAGCAGGCCCTCAACAAACAGCAATCTTGGAAAAAACTGTCATGGTTCAGTGCTTGTCCTCTGTGCTGTCTTATTACTAATAGTGGTAAGAACTGTACCGAACACAAAGCACCAGGGGCCCTGCAGCAGACTAGGGTGGGTGTTGTCCGTGTCATGTTCTTGACCAGTCTACCAGTAAGAGGCAGGAAGAGCTGTCCTGGGCAGGGAGTTAGGTTGATCTCAGAGGGAATAGCCCTAAAGTTGTCAGGCATCAACTCACAACAGATTATCATTCAGTTGTAGAGAAGGCTCTTCCAAATGGGCACATTCAATTGTAGATAAGGTTTGCTTTGTTTTAAAATAATGGTTAAATGATGTTTTTCAGGTGATTGACATGTTCCTGGATCTAGACTTTACATAAAAGTGTAGAGTTATAGAATTCTTAGCAAAAAATGTGATGATTTAGTGACAATCCTGCATGCCATGGGATCTTGCTAGAGGACAAGTAACCTCAGGCTATAGAGGGAGACTTGTGCAGAGCGAGTTTACAAAGGCATGATTTAGATGTAGACAAACCAATATGCAGTACCTCAAAAAAGAATAGCACGGGTGTAAGCAACACGACTTCTGACGGCTCAAAGGGAGAAGCTGGAGACAGAGGAGTTGTTGCACAGGGCTTTCTGACAGGGCATTGACCTTCCACTGAAATGCATAGCTATCCCTCTGGTGGGAAAGAACAGAGAGATTAATCAACTTGGCTATCTTTCTTCACACTTAGTATATCACTCCCTCAGGTGCCTCTTCTGGAAGGCCCTGGACTACCCATCATGCTTCTGTAGTTAAGGAAAGGCTATGTATCTGCAATGTCCAAAAGTGACTAGCCATTTGTAGCTAGGAAGCATTTCAAATATGATAGGTGTGACTGAAGGTCTACAATTGAAATTGCATTTGTGAAGTCATATTGCATAGCACAAAGGGAGCTGTCAAAGCCACAGTACAGAATACCCTGAGATAGGCTGGGAAGGCAGGAGAGGCAGGAGGATCAGAGGTATCCAGAAGTTATCTGTGACTATGTCATTGCTATGGAACAGCTCCCTGCCTGCTTCACATTGTCACCTTCCAAGTTGCCAAATGTTCTAATGGATTGAGTTGTGTCCCTTGATTCCCAAATTCATAGATTGACATTTTAATCCTGTGCATCTCAGGATATGACTTCATTTAGAGATTCAGTTTTTCAGACGACATCATATAAAATGGGGACATTGGGGTTGATCTATAATCCAGCATGAGTCGTGTTCTTACAAAAGGGGCTGGGATTTGGAGTTGGACATAAATAGAAAGAAGACAGTGTGACGAGACCTGGGGAGACAGCAGTCATGGAAAGGCCAAGGAGCAGGATCTCAGGAAGACCTTCCCTCAGTCCCAGACCTACTGACACTGACTTTGGATTGCTAGTTTCAAAATCATAACAGGGATGTGGTGATGTCGTTCTTTCTGATGGCAGCATAGAATTCCATTTTGTATATATGCCACACTTTCTTGATCCATTCATCTACTGAGGGGCATCTGGGTTGGTTCCACTTCTTAGCTATAGTAAATAATACCATAATGAACATGGTATAGCCTGGTTTATGGGCATTTGGGTAAATACCCAAAAGTGGGATTGCTGAGTCATAGGGGAGATGTTAAATCTTTTGAGGAATCACCATACTGCTTTCCAGAGTGGTTGAAGAAGTTTACACTTCTACCAACAATGTAGCATCACCGCATCCATGAGGAAATGGAAAGACTTGGAAAAATCATATTAAGTGAAGTAAGCCAGAATCGAAGAAACAGACTTCATGGTTTCCCTCATTTGTAGTAGTTAGCATATGTCTAGGATTTTCCTAGCAGAGGATCACAATAACTCAATAGCTATGTGTTGGGGCCTGACCTCCACCTCTGAGGCCTGATTCTGACTCAGCGGCAATTAAAGGGCTTTGGCCAGGCATTCACTCCTTGCATACCCCTCTTAAGGCATCTCTGTGTACGTGACTCAATGAGCCCCCCGCAGCTTCGGGGGTCTCGCAGTTGCATAGGTCTTGCGTGCTTTCCTGCACCTGCCCCGCCCAGTACCTGAAAGCCCCACCCAGACCCTTAGTGGTAGCAGAGGCCCTCTTCCTATTGGCTAGCTTCCCAGTTCTCACTTTCCCCTACCCTAACAGTATATAACTAATTGTCTGACGCAATAAAGGCATGAGAGCATCGGAGAACATGAGATCAGCAGAGATCAGCAGAGAGATCTGATGCGCTTTCATGGTTAACACTGCTTCTGACTCAGCGTGGTTTTTTTCTTCCCCGGTGATTGGGGGAGGGCTGGGTCATCGACACTTACCATCTCGCTCGGCCCCCCGGGGGACTACAGGCTGGCCCTGTGTGTCCCTCCCCATTCCCGTGTTGCTGCCCCAGAGAGAAGCAACAGCTATGTACACATGACCACATAAGACAATAAGTGAAATGAACTTCAAGATATGGAAACAAGAGGCTTTTTTGTGGGTGTTTTTAATGTACTACGTGAAATTCTTTTTTTTTCTTTCATTTTTTTTTCTGCTATGGTTTATCTCCTGATTTTGGAACCTGGTGTATTGTTTATAAATTTATTTGAATTAGGGGAGGGAAGGGGAACAAGAAAATGATGAGACAAAGGACAAAGGGTAAACCAATGCAGCAGCTATACTCACAAGCCAATATGTTGGAAATGAACTACACAACTTGGGGAGGGGGGTGGGGGAGGAAAAGTGGGAGAGAAATGAGGAAAGGGTTAACAACGCTTGACAAGGAACGTACTCACTACCTTATGTATGTAACTGTAATCCCTCTATACATTATCCTGACAATAAAATTAAATTAAAAACATCACGACAATTGCATTTCTGTATTTCAGGCCACCCAGCCCATAGTCTTTGTTATAGCAGCCCTAATAAACTGAAACAAATGGAAAGGTCATTTTCCAAACTTTGGGGATTCTGTCTACCTATTCTTCCAGAGCCAAGTAGAAGGGAGCATAGAACTCTTGGGGAAAGGAGCTTAAAATATGGTGGGGGACCTTGAATGAAGCCATTTTCATTTGGTCACTGCCCAAAGCCTTTCTTCAGGAAACTGTGCTCTTAGCCAGAGCTTTGTAAAGGAGTTACAGGCTGTTGATTTCAGGGCTGTCATTGAGCCTGGCTTTAGGGTGGAGGGAGCGGGTGTCTGGGCTTCTCCTGTTGCTGGGCTCTTGCTTCCTTCATGTCTGACAAGTCCTCTTGGCGTGGACATTTTGAAATACACCACCTCTCATCTGTCTGGATTAATTGGTTGGTAGCTGTGAGCTGGACCAGCCTATTTTTTCTTTTACTACATATGCTGGCAGGATTTATACCAAATTAGCATTTGAAAATTTTACAACAGCCACCACCACAAAAGAATGTGAGGAGCTAAGTATTTTCAAGTCCCCTTTGAAGCTCTTTTCTCCATCTCACTCCCTTCCCTTCTTTTCCTCTCCTCCCTGGAAACCGGCTTTTCCACACCATCAGCATGATATTTAGGTACTGATAGATAGCCATAGGTGCCTCCATCCCATAACTCACTTCTTTTTGGGGTCCTAAAAGACAGCTATGTGCACAGACATGATCTAAATTTAAGTTTCAAATTCTTTATATATACTCTATAAACACCAGAAACTCACATTTCTTTTTTTCTTTTTTCTTTTTTATGGGTCATGGGGCCTGGGCACTGTCCCTGAGCTCTTCAGCTCAAGTCTATTACCTTACCCCTAAAGCCATAGCCCCACTTCCCATTTTCTAGTGATTAATTGGAGATAAAAGTCTCTCAGCCTTTTGTGCCTGGGCTGGCTTTGAATCACTATCCTCAGATCTCAGGCTCCTGACTACCTGGGATTATAGGCATGAACCACTGTACCAGGCTAGGTTTCTCTTCCTTTCTTTCTTCTTTTTTATTGTCGGGGTAATGTATAAAGGGGTTACAATTATATTCGCCAGGTAGTAGGTGCATTTACTTCTCACACATTGATACCCCTTCTCATGTTTTTGCCCCCACTTCTCTCCTCCCACCTCCTCCCAATCATCTTGTTTTCCTCTCTTCCCTTTCCTATTTCAAATAAACAAATAAATATATGTATAATATACCAGGTAACAAAATCAAATACAGTAACAATATGAGCAGATTTCTTTTTTAAGATTTTTATTAACACTGATTTTTGCATCATATTTCAAATGTCATGTTTAACAAACAAATATTCAAGAAGGGAATCTCTATATGCAATCAATGGCACATAGATTTTAGAACATAATTAAAATTAAGCTGAAGGTTTGTATGTCATAGATACATATTAATCTATATAATAAAACATTATGTTTATAGAGTATATATCCCACCATAGATTTTTATGTCTATGTAGTTATGTTTATATCTCCAAGACCATGTCCATAACCTTGGGTACCCAACTATTGAGTCATCAATGAGCAGATTTCTTTTTAAAAATTGTAATTGACAAATAATTAGATGCATTCATGTTTATATAGCCTATGTTGCCTGGGCTAGCCCAGAACTTGCCATATAGCCCAGTCTGAACTAAAATGAACAATTATCCTGCCTCAGCCTCCTGGAGTGCTGCAGTTACAGGCGTGGATGACCACATTCAGGCAAGTTTGTTTTTCTTTACGGCCGAATAATACTATGTTGTGTATATATACCACATTTTCTTATGAAGGAGAATCTGATGAGAGCTTCCCAGACAAATCAAGACTTGTACCCCTGGAGAGACTACATGGATAATAGAGAGCAGGACCAACAGATCCTATTGTGTTCGTGCTTCTTTTCCTTTCATGTGAGAAGTCTGCATGTGGCAGTTAGAGAAAACTGCAGGCTACATAATCCACATAGGAAGTTATACTGTCATGGAAAGCTGGATCTTTCTTTTTGCTTCTGCCTCCAAGATTCCCTTCTGATCTGATGAGTGTGTAGACCTTCTGTCAATCACGATCAAGCTGGAGCAGGAGGGCTGGAGCAGCTGGAGGATGCATGTCAGCTGTCATCTTTTCAAGAGCATGTCTCAAGGTCCTATTGACATGTCTGCATGCAGCTCACTGCCACTGTGAGCCACTAGGAAGGGGAGTAACCGAGGCCTCTTAGCTGGGTATATTGACTCATGATGCAGCCAGAGTCTACTACTAAGAAGTGGGGGAGAAGTGCCTAGCCCCTCACAGCCCTCCTCAGACCAACACATGGGGGCAGAGGGCAGGAGTTTAAGATAGGAGAGAGGGCTTACGTTGGGTGACTGTTGGATAGAGGGCAGATGTCAGTTCTGGCCTCCTCACCCAATCTTAACAACTGCACTTGAGAGAAGGGGCCCACTGCTCAACTCTAGGTATATAATTAGCATTTTATATGCATATGCTAGCTAATGATGGCTACTGATCCCATTAGCTGATGCTGGAGCCAGGGGACTAGCAAACATACATGTGCTGGTTCCCAAGGTCCAGGTAGAGAAAGCAGAAAGAAAGGAAAGGGTGGGGTACCTCAGGACTGCGGGGCATGGAAGTGGTTGTTACATATGTGGTATTTCCTGGCCATGTTTCTTCCTAGTTATGCATTTGCCGGCTCTCTGGGCCTCTCTTTACTTACTGGCAAAATGGAGATAGTTGATGACTTCAGGCTGCATTAATTTCTCCAGGAGCAGCAGGTTAGCTTCCGTCCTGACGGAACATGAAGCCTGCTCTCAGACCCATCTGCACTGCAGTCCCGGCCACATTTCAGGTATATGTCCCTGCACTTGCCAACCCATGAGTTTGGGAGAACAGTTTTTCCAAGCCTCACTCTCCTGTATGCTAGAAATGATGAGCGAGAAAGTAGTATGCAAATGGTGGTGTCGTTAGCTCCTCATGTAAAACACCATACTTACTGATGCCCTACAAGCCATAGGGTGTTGATGAGAGAACTCAGTCTCTGCTCCCGGGGAGAAGAAGGTGAGGTTTCATAGGAACCCTAGAACGAGACTCCACCATTGATTAGGGAAGTGGCGTGAGTGGTAGAATGTCTATCTGAAGTGCCACTTCATCAATAGCATGATTGCAGGGTCATGGGACAGAGGGACCAGGGAGGCAAAAACAAGGCATTTTCCCATCAGGGTCAGAGGATTGTGGGTACCCTGGGGTCACTTGGAAAGGGCAAATAATACACTTCTGTGGAAGACTTAAAAAAAAACAAGCAAACAAGGGTTGAGGGTGCAGCAGCTTGCAAGATACATACACTGAAAAATTAATAAGGACAATTAGATGATCTTAATTCTGTATTGCAATGGGATTATTTGAAAGTAACCATGGAACAGACCTGTCACAAAGGGCAAAGGAGATGTCTGTTACCATCCAAGTCACAGGGCAGAGTCTGCTCTAGAAGCTAATGGCTGGGAAATGGGGGGGTTCCCAAAGTTCCAGCTGCACTAGATGAGGGTTCTCCAGAAACCTGCACACCACACTGGCTATGGTAATAGCACTGCTTTTATCCACCCCAAAATTTGTTATGAGGACAGATCTAATGCTAAGTGTTTATAACCTACACATGCATATACGCGCTCGCACACACACACATGAGAGAAAATAAAGCCAAAGGACACCCAAGGAAACTTGGCAATATGGTCCATCTGTCTACATCTTTGATGCTATGTGACTGTTTTTTTTCCTTGATGCCAGTCCTGATTCTTGACCTTAGAACTACATGCTATCCCCCAGCTATCATCTCTGCTCCACTTCTGGCATTTTTGGTAATTAATTCAAAATAAAAGTCTCATGTACTTTCCTACCCAGGCTGGCTTCAGATTGCCATTCTCAGGTCTCAGCCTCTACAATAGCTAGGATTATAGGCATGAGTCACTGCATTCAACTTGTATTATGTTTTAATTCATCCATGGACACATAAATGGGTACAATCCTTGGTGTATCAACAATAGAGCTGTTTTTGAAGCAGCTGACTCTCTCTCTCTCTCTCTCTCTCTCTCTCTCTCTCTCTCTCTCTCTCTCTCTCTCTCTCTCTCTCTCTCTCTCTCTCCCTCTCTTCCTCCCTCCTCCTCTTTTCTTCCTCCTCTTCCTCCTCTTACCTAGGACAGTTCCCAGATTAAGGGACTTTCATGGTCACCACTGCTCTCTGTCTTTCACACTGTTCTGTATGAGCCATCCTAAGGAGCTAATTTTTATACCTTTGTCACACACTCCTTTGAGTCATGGCCCTCTGGAAAGGTTTTGAGTATCTAAACTATACTAAGGCAACAGTGAATTAAGCTTAAAGGGACTGGTCCCACCTTTATTAGCAGTTCTGGGGAGATCAAAATCCACATGACTTGAGTTTGCAGAGCTGCCCACATGATAGGGGTAAGCGAGCAGTGTGCTAAGGCTTTAATTTTACCTGATCTGAGGCTGATCCATTTAATCCACTGCTAAAGAAAGGGCAAAAGGGCTGGGCTCCTTGTTGGAAGGTTCAGCTGCTTGCTCTGAGATGCTGGCAGTCGACTCTTCATTGAATACTTTATGCTTTGTTGGTTGTCTGAGGAGACTTCTGATCCACATGCAGGGAGGTGGATGGACATGGCTTAAAAATTACTCTTTAGTTGATCAACACATCTCAGGACCTAGAATCAGGCTGCAAGACCATATGAAAGTTAAAAGGGATGGGCAGAGCCAGATATAGGGGCTCCTGCCTGAATCCCTGCTACTTGGCAGGTGAAAATGGATAGGATCACAATTTTAGAGCCCATCAGAACTAATGGTGGGACATGGTGGTATGTATTACTAAGCTCAGCTATGCGGGAGGCCTAAGTAAAGGGTCATAGCAAATAGAAAGTCAGAGTCTATCTGAAAAAATGAGTTTAAAAGACTGGGACTACTTTAGTAGAATAGGCAAGTAAAGCACTTCACTAGTAAGCCTGGGTTCAATTCCAGTATGGCTCCTCCCCTCCAAAATCATGGATGACAAATGAGTTGTGGAATGGTGTAGGTATACCTGTGTCACCCTAGAAAGCTGCCAGACCTCACTTTCGAATGGCTGCTGGGGCTGGCTTACTGCTGGTGATCTGGCTTATTGAGCAGTGGATGGAGCAAGGATACTTTTAGTGTGTCAGTATGGTGGGCACAATTGCTCTGCTCACACTGAGGGGGAGGGAGGAAGTGCCCTCAGACACATCTGAGTAATTCACCATGGGAGGCAGGACTAGAACTCTGTTCTATGCCTTGTCACAGTGCTCACGGGAGAAAGCTTTTGCTGAGATGCTTCCACTCTGAATTAGAAGAAAGCTGGAAGAAGATTGCATCTCTTTGGATTCCTCTCAGAGGAATATGCACCGACTGTGGATTCTGCAGCCACACTGCCTGTGTGGAAATTCGAGGTCTGAGAACGGCATCTCAGAGCCCAAGTGAAGCTGGCTTAGTGGTTGCACACTATGGATGAGTTGTTTCTCTGTGCGGGAGATAAGGACGCAAGCCTGAAGTCAGACAGACTCACCTTTCCTGTACCATCCAAATGACCCAAAATGAGTATCCACAAGCCTCAGCTACCTCATAAGGCTGCGTTGAAGACGACACACGTCATATAAACAACTTAGAGCAAACTGATGCCCAAGTCCTGGTCAGCATTATTAATCCTATGAAAATCCATTACTTCCCTTTGCCTTCTACTTCTTGGACAGCCTGAACGTTTCTGTGGTATGGAAACCTCCAGCCTGAGCCTCTGAAGTTTTGTTCTTTGGAGGAGGACAGCAGATGTGGATAGAGGGGAGACTGCAAACAAAGCCAAGCCCATTGGCCAGTACTGACTTCCCTGGAGACAGCATGGGACATGCTCTGAAGTCCTATGGAGCCCTGCCTGAGGTCAGGAGGAGGGTTCTGACACTCCCAAAGCATCTTGGGTCATCTTTGGCCTCTTAGTCACTACTGAGAAGCCTTTGCCTTGCTGCTGCCTCCTCCCAAACCCACTGGGCCTCTGGACTTGCTATCTTTTCTTTTTCCCCCTTCCTTCCTCCCTTCCTTCTGTTGTTCCTTCCTCCCTCCCCCTGCGCTTGCTATTCTCTCTCTCCCTCTCCCTCTTCTCTTCTCTTTCTTTCTCTCTGCTGATTTCTTTCTATATCCAAATGGCTAACCTTCAGAGACTCATGGGCTGGGGACCTGACTTCATCCCTGTGTTCTCTCAGGATGACTTCCTTAGAGCAAACCACCATACTGCTAACCTTAGCAAAAATTTTAAACCATAATTTAATGATAATAGCATCTAGCCCATACTGAGAATATTCTCTGGGTTAGGTTCATTCTAAGCAGTTTATATCTCCTATAATATTTAATGAAGTAGTATTATAATCACTTTTCCAGATAGTAGACTAGTTTAAGATTACACAAAGGATTCAAACCCAAGTCTACGAGGTGATGATATTTACCTGTTAGGGGTCAGGATCACAACTAATGCCATAGTTTCAGATACTCCAATGATTGGTAGAAGCCCAGTTCCTGTTAATTATGGATAAATTAAGAATGCTTATGTGGTGGGACCAAGGCCTCAAACCAGGTTTACTGTCTCTGATTTATCAGCATTCTCTCATGAATGGTTGACATGATACTGAACAAATGGATCGAGTCAAGACTCAGACATGCTTCAGCATGTCACACAGATATCTGGAACTGTGAAACTGAGCCTCAAACAGGGGTCAAGCCCAGGCTGACCAAAACAAGCCTCATTCTCACCCCATGAGTCCAGATAGCCAGGTACCTCTCACATATGCAAATCTACCCCCCCCCACACATTCTATAGGAAGGGATCTTGCAAGACATTTGCTCTGTTTTTAGTTTCCAGGCTCCCAAGGAAACGGAACACCGAACATTACTGATGCAGGTGGGAAGGACCCTATTTCTTGAGTGTGCCCTATACAAGACACTATACCCATCTCCTTTACCCCCTTAGCCAGGCAGAAGTGGGTTAGAATGGAAGGATCTGAGATTTAGAAGCTCTTGGTCAAACTGCTGATATAATGCACATGACTTCCAATAACCATGGGTCAAGGGCACTGGGGCTCCCCTCCTTCATGTCAGAGAAGGCTGACTAAGCCAATATTTCGTTTTTTTATTTTTTATTGTAATTAGTAAAAGGGTTACATGATATTTGCCAGATAGAAGGTGCATTAATTCACATACATTGATACCCTTTCACATGTCTTGGTACCCATTTCTCTCCGCCCCCACACCCCCCACCCGTCTTGGTTTTCCCCCCTTCCCTATCAAATTTCAAATATCCAAATACAAATAAATTCAATATATCAGATAACAAAGTGAGATACTATAACAATATGAGATAACCAAGGGACAGCAAAGGAGATGAGAGACAACATAGTACATTAAGGACAACAATCATTCATTATATGTAAGCCAATATTTCATGTCATCAGCAGAAGCACCCATCATTCCTCTCAGACCTCATTTTGCCACTTCTGTGCCATGACACTGGCTGGATTTCAGGGCCTGATGAAGGCAAGTTCTTTCCTTCTTCCTTGGAGTCTTTATATGCCTGGCTCCCCCAATCCCCGTGCTTGTTCTATCTCGTGTCTTTCTTCCCTTTGCCTGTGCAGTTCCTGCTCATTCTGAGCTTCCAACTTAAATATCTTTTGCTCAGTGAAATTTCTTCAAATCCCAAGCTTAAACTTGAGATCTTTAGTTAGTTAATTTGATCACACCTCATTTTTTCCCCTTCATAGTCCAAGTTCCAGTTTGCTTATCTATTTTATCTGTGGGACTGTTTGCTTAGCTCTTCCCACCTTCTGGAGGTACATCAGTTGAAGGCAGGATGGTGTTTATTTTGTTCCCTATGAAGTACCCTGGACCCAGCTTAGTATTGACCACTGAGCTGAGCTCACTAGGTATTTGTTGAATAATAAATGATAGCTGGTCAGCATGAACAGAATTAGGGTCACCTAAAAGTCTTCATTTCTATCACTTGTTTCTGAAGTTTGGCTTTAAATAGAAAGGTTATGGAAGAAATCTGCTGAACTTTCTAAAAAATTGATCATTCTAGGTAGAAGTACAAATCAGATTTGAGGGGCTAGATAGTACACTGACTCGTAGCTGTCAGAGGCTGTCAGGGCCATAGAGCTGACACTAAAGCTATGAGTGACAGGTCAGTGAGAAATTGGCAGCTTGGGAGACCTCCAAGTTTGGTTTTCTTGGGGAAAAGAAACTTGTGATATTTTGCTGTCTTAATCGGTAAAAGAAACTCAGTCTGCAAAGAGCCAGGTTTGAAGGGCAGAGGCCACATCTTCTTGTTGGGTACAGGGATACTTCTGGAAGTTTACACATGGATACAGCTAAACAGGATCTTCTGGGAGTTGGTTGAAAGCTCCCACACAATAGAAAGCTGTTTAGTGAGGCCATTAGCTCTGTTATGATCCTCATTTATGATTTTATTTACTTAATAATTCAGTCCTTCATGTCATGAATTTTTGAGAGAGACATTCAATTAGGAATTATGACTGCAGTTTAAAGAAATATATAGCCCCAGATCTGAGGTGGGTGCCAAATTTCTTTTATGGGTGTGCCTGGATGCATTCCAGAACATTTGGAGGAAACACATTTACCACTTCATATCCCTTTCTCCCTCAAAGCCTGGGAATTCTGCCAGTTAGAGAAACCTTCCTGTTTGGCCTGGCTTCTGAGTATGGTATTATAATGATGGGAGGCAGGAAGGTCAGCTCTACTTGCTGTGGGAAGTGATTTACTGAGTTCATCTGCCCTGATCTCTGCCCCAATCCCACCACCATCAAATACTTCCTTAAACCAGACCTTTGCTCTCATGGAAACTTTCTCCCAGTTACTCACCTGAGTCTCTACCCTGAGGCTTCCTCTCTTGTGAGATCTTAGCTTGCCCTTGGGGATACGCAGCTGCCCCCTGAATGTGTCAAGGCTATAAGCAATGGGAAAAGTGCTATCTAATAAGCAGGAAATTCTATTAGTGAGAAAAGGAAGGATTAAGGCAACAGAAAGCCGGGACATCTGTCTAGTGAATCAGCTCTAACTAACTTTGTTGGTTTCTGTGTCATTTAGGTGTGGCCTAAGGGGCGGGGACTCAGGTACTTTGATTTTCAGTTTCACCAGGCCACATCCAATAGAAATGGTTCTCTTACCTTCCCCAAGCAAAAAAAAAAGTGTTATGGTCCAAAGATAGGGGTGCAAAGCCTAGGGAGGCAGGCACACACTCATACATAGCAACTAAAACTGAGAATGTCTTGAATGAGATTTCAGTCAAAGGAACCAAAGCTTTTAAGC
Organism: Megascapheus bottae; assembly: GCF_031878675.1. NCBI lineage: Eukaryota > Metazoa > Chordata > Mammalia > Rodentia > Geomyidae > Megascapheus > Megascapheus bottae. The sequence goes on along the minus strand of NC_143532.1, from coordinate 26,028,539 downwards.
TGGAAATGAGAAGATCTATTATTAGGACCTATTTTTAAACTCTAGAGGAGTTATTTACATGTATCATTCATGCCTTCTGACGATGCCAGATAGGTCAAATTATTATTTTTATTTTATTGATGAGAAGACCAAGAACCAGAGTAATTGGCACAAAGTCACATTGCAGGAGAAAGGCTGATTCCAATCCACATTTGTTTGACTCTCAAACACTCAGTGACAGCACATTTTCCTCTTTACTCCTGAGGACAGAGTTAAGGGCAGAGAGTAGAATACACAGAGAAAACAAGCAGGGTTTATTTGAATATCAGGGAATGCTAGTTGTTTTTGTTTTTAATCCAGCAGAGCTCTCTACCAATGTTCTCTAGAAATAATAATATCCCTGGAATAAACAATTGCTATTTTTATTTCTCAGTTGTTATCCTTTTTTTTTGTAATAATGGACCCATTAGTTCATTTACCTTTGAAGATGCTAGGATTTTTTTTTTCTGGCTGAAAGCACTCTGGTGAATGAAACAGACATGTTAGATGCAATGGGAGGCAGAGGGGTAGAGAAGGGAGGGAAGAAGAAGGAAGAAAGAGGAGGGAAAAGTGGAGGGGCAGGGAAGAGAAGAGAGGAAGACTGAGAGGGAGGGAGGTGGGAGAAAGAGAGAGGAAAGAAGTGAGAAGAACCGGGAGGTGTTTCACATCCCTGGGATTTAAGGAATCTATGAAAGCCAAAAAGGCAGCAGAAACTTAAGTCAGAAGATTCCATTTTGCCTTAGGTCTTAGTTTCTGGGCGTGTGTGTGTGTGTGTGTGTGTGTGTGTGTGTGTGTGTGTGTGTGTGTATGTGTGTGTTGCTATGAATATGCCTGGCTCAAGGCCTGCCTACAGATCCTACAGCTTTGCTGAGAGCACAACAGGAGAAGATATGCAAAGCTTCTGCCTTGTCCCACCCTTGTCCCTGAGCTCTTGGCCATAGGCCCTTCTCATCCTTGTCCCACATCACATTTGGTTCTTTCTTGTTCCATGACTGATCAGAGCTCATTAGGCTCAAGTAAACTGGACTCAAGTACATATTCACAATCTTCATTGAGCTAATCAATTTCCCTTTCTGTGGAATTTTAAGCAAATGAACCAGAAACTAGATTCAGGGATTTCAAACAGGTGATGCATAGGCCCACAGGTGTATTTGTTTATTTAGTGGATTTTCTCTTTATATTGCACTTGGATAACTGGCTGGGTATGTACTCTCTAAAGTGACATTGTTCCCATCTGTCTCTTACTGTGTCCTTCACACCTATATCAGAGGTTTCTGTGACCCATTAGATCCTGAAAGCATTTGAGTTTGTATCCACCATGGATGACTAATGTTTATCTTTCAGGCACTCTTGTTGAGTGTCTTTCACAAATCAACTCATGAAAAACTCACTCTGGCTTTATAAAACAGAAGCAACTCTTTTTCCAGTTGTTCAAGGGAAGAAACCAAGGCAGGTATCTCCAAGAGTATACGAAAGCAAGTGTCAGAGCCAGAGCCTGAACTCAGACCAGTGTTTTGAGAGTGTCACATCATGATGATGGTGGTGCAAGACTTACATAGAAGTGCAAGCCAAGCTACCTCCAAGCTCTCAGTTTGGAATAGCAGAAGTCATGAGCTAGCAGTAATGGTGGACTATACTATAGTCAGATGAAAGGTAAGAAGAGGAAGGAACACTCAATGGCTGTCTAGTTCCAGATCCCTTGTGCCCTCAGTGGTCTTGAGTTTTATTCTTGGCTGGTCATACCTTTCTCAGATCCTCATTTTTGAGACTTGTTTGAATAAGCCACTGTTTCTTGCCTCAATTTCCTCACCTACTTGCCTCAGTTTCCCCACCTCCTCTTCCATAGTGTACCTATCTGCCCAGGGAGAAACAACAGCATCTTCTCTCCAAACAAGGCTGAGGCAGCCCAATCAGAGATAAAGAATCCCCAAACTCTGGAAACTTCACAAGGTGGGTGAGGGGGAGAACATAGAAAGTTGACAGAATCCTTGACTTTGAAACAGCTCTCAAAAAATATCTTGCCTATGAATGGCATCTTAGTTTATGGAAAAGGTACAAGATGCTGAATACCTGTCAGAAACCTCAAAGGCTTTCAAAAATCTGTGTTCTTGGTAGCATGGCCAGTCAGTCCTTATGGCTCCCAAATCACCCATGGAGGCTCAGACTTCTCCACAAGGCCTCTTCTGCAGAAGTACCCATGGTTTGTTCATGCTTTCTGCCAGTTCCAGGCAAACAGAGCGCATCACTGGTCAACTTCCCTCTAGGATGCTCTGTTGAACAGAAGAAAATACTTCTGGTTCTGTCTCATAATTGGATCCTTCAGCCCGTGCCATAGGATCCTACTGAGCCTAGAACTGGGGTTAGATTCCAAGATGCTGAAAGGCAGAGGACATGACTTTCTCACAGCTGTACCTTCTCAGGAAGATTCCAAGGTCAGCCATTGGCCTCAGAGGTTAGAGGCATAGTAGTGGCCTGGGAACTTTCTGGTGCTTATCTGAGTGACATTTGGAAATCAGTCCATTAGAGCTGCAAATCAGTGACAAGAAGTTACTTTGTGTGGAGACCATTCTGTGAATTACTGGAGTAGTCCAGGATAGGTTCTGTCTTTCCCACCAAACCCAAATAATTTCTCTTACTGCCTTTTGTCTAAGTGAATTTCTTGAGGGAGAATGTTGTGAAGAGACCTTTAGGTTGGAAATTCCAGAAGACCCTGAATTGCTATCTTCCAGTTGCAAGGTTCAACTAGAATTTCAACTTCTAGGCCAGGCACTGGTATAGTATGACAGTAATCCTAGCTGCTCAGGAGGCTGAGATCTGAGGATTGGGGTTTGAAGCCAGATTGGTCAGAAAAGTTTGTGACTTTTTAAAAAAAAAAATCTCCAATTCACTATCCAAAAGCTGGAAATGGAGATGTGGCTCAAGTGATTAATTACAAGCCTTGGACAAAAAAGTAACGTGAGAGTTCAACACCATGAGTTCAAGCACTACTAGTAGTGTGCATGATGTGCATGCAGGCTTGCACACACACACACACACACACACGCACGCACACGCACATGCGCGTGCGCGCGTACGCACATGCCAACTGTACCCTTTGTCATGAAGAAAACAGATCCACAGAAAGCTTCCACCTACATCATCTCTCAAGCTCACTGCTGGCCTAAGACAGGGATGTTGTTGTACCATTAAACAGATGAGGAAACCAAGACTCAAAGAGGTAGAGTTGGGCCTCAAGATGGCGAGTCGGATCCCAAAGTAATGGAGCCTAGCTGAAATTTCCCCAAACCTCAGTCTACACTGAGTCACTGTTGCGCCCCAATTTTCTTTCTCTGTAACTCTTCTTTCCCCTTCTCTTTTGTTTGTGACCCCAAGCATTCTTACCACCAGGACTCCTCTAAATCACCTCCCTGTTATGTCTCCATATCCACTTTGTCCCTGATGTTACGGCCAGGAGACTGGGATCGGGCATTTCACCTGAATTGCTGATTGTCGATTTCCCTTTCATCAATTCCAGGAATCCCTAGTTCAAGTTCTTTAATGGATCGATTTGTTTCCTCATTCATTCATTCATTCATACAGTCATCTAGTTGAATAAATTTTCTGGAACTTTAGCGCTCATCCTTGCTCTGTGCCTTGGAGGTTGGAGGCAGCAGCATACAAGCCAAAGACTTTTTCACTTCAAAGTATTTGAGCTCGAATCTGAAAGGCAGACCACACACAAGAATATAAATAAATACAGAAGGTAAATATGTGAGATGCTGCAACATCTTGATGACTACACTCAGAATAATGACAGGGGACATTTTGGTAACTTCTTTCTGTGGGATAGATGAACCCCATGCACAGGCTACTTTTATCACCCTTCAAGGCTCCCATCTCAGAAAAGGCACTCCAGATGCCTCTGCTCTATAGCTGCTCCCCCACCCCAGGCCAGACAGGAGTCCTTGGGAAGAAGATAGGAGCCAGACCTGATAAAGCTAGCATGAAATGAGGGATTTAATTTGGCTTTATGTGTCCCTGTCGGGGAAGGAGTGGCAACTCACCCTTCCCTACCTAAAGGGTCCTTCACTCTAGGAGTAGCTGTAAGTCACCCACTTGCAAGACCACTTGTCAATAGAACAGAAGGTCAACCTGCAACTCTCCTTTGTCACCTGTCCAAGTTAGCCTCAGGCCTCTCCTTCCCCTGGTTTTCACCTTTGCATTTCTAGGCACCGTTTTATAACTGTCTCTATTGACCTTCTGGTAGGATCTATTTGTAAGCACATTTCATTTATCCTCTGGTGCTCCTGAAATCCAGAGGGGTTGGGGGTGGATCAGTCACAGGGAGGGTGGATTTATGGGATGGGATTTGGTTTACTCTTCTCCAGAAACCTTCCTTACCTTTCACAGAACGTCTGGGAATCCAAGTAATTTGGCTACAGTTGCTTCCCACCTTAGTTGAGACATGAGGACTAATGCCATCCATTAATACTGTCCTCCAGGGCTTGAACCTGTGAAGCTGTGAAGTAAAATCTCTTTCTTTGCAAAAGTCTGAATTGCACTGAAACTAAGTCAGATTTTTTTTTTACAGATTTATGAACCAAGCCAAGGTAATTTTCTTTTTTCTAACATCAGCAGAAGACCCTTAATACCCACTGAGCCAGTTTGAACTTGTAATGAACTTGAAAATTGTGTGAAGCTCTTGAACCAGATCCTCAAAATAGACTCTGAAATAAACCCAAACAACTACTGCTGCTGGGTCGCCCTTGCTGGTTTACTGGACCTGCCCTGGTTTGCTGTCCAGGGATGGAGGAGTAGCGAGAAGATGGATCACTGGAAGCTGCGCCCACTGGGGGTGATCTGAGGCCAAAGAGCTGTGGTCACTGTGCTCCATCTCCTGAGTGCTAGAGTTGGCAGGCAGAGGTCCATCTTCCATGTCTCAGATGAAGATTTTGTTGGATCTTCTTACGTGCTTTCTGATATTGCAGTTCAAAGCTGGTTCTGACAGGAAAAGTTTGTGAGACCCTTATCTCCAATTAATCACCTAAAAGCTGGAGGTGGAGCTGCAACAGAAAGTGGTAGAGTACTAGCTTTGAGTCAAAGGGTTCAGGGATGGTGCCCAGGCCTTGAGTTAAAGCCCTACAACCCACAGAAAAGAAAAAAAAAGAACCCTTCTGACCGACTGAGCCATTCTTTAGTATCACTGGGCCCACTGAAGTCTTCCAAAGCCAGAGTCATGCCTAAACTAGACTGGGCTGACTCTGTCAAGCTCAGGGTTGGGCAGGATGAAGCCCGGGCTTCGTGCAGTCCTTACCCCATCCCTGGCCCATCTCCTTGGCTCTAAAGTGAACGGCATGATGCAAAAATTCTCTGCTGTAAAAGCCTTTCATATCAGCTCATCATCATGACAAATGCCTGAGAAAAACAATGTAAAGGAGGCTCACGGGGGGGTTCAGTGATTCAGCCCACTGTGGCCGGCTCCATTGCAAGGGTCTGAGCTGGGAAAGAGGATCATGGAGTCAGGAGCCTGCGGAGAAGAAGGCATGGCAGCCAGGAAGCAAATGCAGCGATAGAAAGCTATGAAGGATGCACAATACCCTTCAAGACACAGCTCTCTCCCAGTGACCTTCTTCCAGTTAGGCCCCATCTCGTGACAGCCCATTCCTCCGTGAACACAGAAAGGGGTTCATGTATTGGGGAGGTTAGTGACTCCATCATCCAGTTATCATCAAGGGCCCAGCTTTGAACATACTGTTATGTCAGGAACCAAGACTTGAATATGTGAGTCTCTCATATCCAGTCATAAAAGGCAATAAAGCTATGTGAGTTCACATTACTTACCTATCTGGCACTTCCAACACCTATAAAGTATACACAATAGTGTCTTTTTTTGTTGTTTGAAGCTCAGTACTGGTGGCACACACTTATAATCCTAGCTTCTCAGGAGGCTGAGATCTCTAGATGGTAGTTCCAAGCCAAATCAGGTAGGAATGCCTGAAAGACTCTTATTTCCAATTTATCAGCAAAAACCCAGAAGTGGAGGTGGTTCAAATTGTAGAGTGCCAGCTGTGAGAGAGATAGCTAAGAGAGAAATGCCCAGCCTTTGAGTTTGGACCCTGGAGCCAACACACTCACAAAATCATTTGTTGATTGAGTTATTGATGTTTTTGTTTGTTTTGTGTTGAGCCTAGGACCTGATCTCAAGGCCTGTGTGCTGTCCTTTAGCTTTTTTGACTCAGGGATAGCGCTCTACCACTTGAGCCACAGCTCCACTTCTGGCTTTTCTGGTGCTTTAATTAGAGAACAGTCTCATGGACTTTTCTTCTTGGGCAGGCTTTGAACTGCAATCCTCAGATCTCAGCCTCTTGAGTAGCTAGAATTACAACCTTGAAACACCCGGTTTGTTTGAGTTACTGAAATTAATTCATGAATGAACTAATAATACAAGTATTAAAATACTAATTCCCCAGAAAACACTTAGAAAAACATTCCAGTGTCTCTTCTATTGTTTGCAGGGCTCACATAGAAATCTGTTGTTCTTTATGAACAATTTAGAAACATAAGGGTACTACTTTTAGGTCAACTCCTAATTGCACTATATTATAATTGTTTGGGCTTGATAAATTATGTGTTCCACATAGGTTTCAGTGGCCACATGCATAAAATGGGATAATAATAGTTGCTGTTTGATGAGGCACAGGGCTTGCCACGTGATGGACAGTAACTGAACTACTACTTTCAGGGCTACTAAAAGGGCTTTGTTTGTGCAAATGTGGATCTGATTCCATAGCCATTAAGATCAGGGTTAAGTAATTTCTGTGTTTATCCTACAAACATCTACTGGCTGTCTCTGGCCTCTTAATAGCTCTCTCTCTCTCACCAGCTTATTTTCAGCTTAAAGAATTATAGTTCCTATGTTAAGTGCTATATTAACACTTTCATTTTGGTTACCAGAGTTACCATTCATCAACATAGCCTCTTAAATTCTACTTATTTTCTGTCACTTTGTCCCCCAAGACCATCTACTAAACAAAGCCCTTAGTTCTCTCTCTCTCTCTCTCTCTCTCTCTCTCTCTCTCTCTCTCTCTCTCTCTCTCTCTCTCTCTCTCTCTCTCCCTCCCTCCCTCCCTCCCTCCCTCCCTCCCTCCCTCCCTCTCTCTCTCTCTCCTCTCTCTCTCTCTCTCTCTCTCTCTCTCTCTCTCTCTCTCTCTTTCTCTCTTCACACACACACACACACACACACACACATATTCTCTACTGTTTATTTTGTTGTTGTTGCCTCCTGTTGTTGACAAGGCCTTTTGCTTACTAGGCAGGTGTTTAATTGAACCATATCCCCACCTACCCCATTCTGCTTTAAATAATCAGAGTCTCATGTTTTATGCTCAGGCTGGCCTAGACTAGGACTTTGGTTATCTTATTTGTGCTTTCCACATAGCTAGGATGGCAGTTCCTCATAGCCACGCCCAGCTTTCATTGATTGAGATGAGACTTTGGTATATCCCTTCTGTCTTGGCTGGCCTCACACTTCAATCCTTCCAATCTCCAGAACTATTGAGTAGCTAGGATTATAGGAGTGAGTAACCCTAGCTAGCTAGGGTTTTAAAAATTATTCTTCTTGATGCATATTAATTGTATAAAGTGAGAGATTTCATTGTGATGTATCTGTGCATGTATATACTATGGTCATATGTATGCCTCTATTACTCCTGTAGTGTTTCTTGTTTTTCCCAGATTCTCCTCCTCTTTTGGCAGGAATAGCAGATGGTTTTCATCTCACATCGTGGTTCAGATAGCCTAGAGGGCTACATGGATGCTTCTAAGGCCATGTCTGGGGTCCGTGAGAAAGAATATCACCATTGATTAGTCATGTCTGACCCTGACAGAGGAAGGAAGATAGAGCTTTGTGTGACAGCCATTTTCTGTCTTTATTTGGGCAAAGGAAACTCTATGACTTATCTTTTTATAGCTTTACTATAAATCTTAGAGCAAAATCAAACGTAGGCTAAAACACAAAGTTAAATCATCTAATACAGTCTACCACAATTTGGACAGGTGCTAAAAAATGATTTCTTCTCACTCTGTCTCTGAGACAGAGGGAACATCTATATCCCTCTCTCTTTAGGGAGCCGGGAATGGGGGAAGGCTTGACAGAGATTGTTCTTTCTCTCTAGAAAGCACAGATTTTAATAAACAAACACTTCTAACCTAATCTTATATCTTCTGAGAAAACTCAGGGATCTGCTTGGCTAGAAGAAAAGCCTGACAAAATTAAGGAAACCAATAGTGTTGTCAGCCACTGCCAAAGGTCAGTGTGGAGTGGCATGCTGGTGCATGGCTGCGAGACTGATACAAGGTCACATTGCCTTAGTCCTTCCTCCTTGCCTCTTTATTTCAAGAGGAGGAGGTGCAGTTAGACTGGCAGCTCACACCAACAATACAAGCTACTCAGGAGGTTGAGATTGTGGTTTGAAGCTAGCCAGGGCAGAAAACTCTGTGAAACTCTTATCTTGAATTAACCACTGAAAGGCTGAAATGTCAGCTCTGGGGCTTGAACTCAGGACCTGGGTGCTGTCTCCGAGCTTGTTTGTTGAAGGCTAGTGCTCTAATACTTGGGCCGCAGCTCTGCTTCTGGCTTTTGATGCTTAATTGAAGATAAGAGTCTCACAAAATTTCCTGCCTGGGCTGGCTTTGAACCATGGCCCTCAAATCTCAGCCTCCTGAGTGGCTAGGATTATAATCCTGAGTCCTGGCTCTACAAGCAGTGTTAAATTTTGATAAGCTCCAAGTTTGACTAGAATATGTAACTCCACTCCAATGTGTAAATATGTCAAGCTTATACCTGGGGATTCATTATTATTGATAATTGGGCTTCCAATGGAATGAAAATAGGAGCAGATAATTAACTTTTTATGTTTGTAGCATATGGCTGGGCCACCATTTTCTTTGACCTTGAGACCAAGTCAAGGTCCTTTTTGCCATCACCATACAGCCTGATTTGTTGATGCATTTGAGGGAGGTACATGGGTATGAACTGCTTGGTATGATCTTCTTAGCAGCTTCCTTTCCCCACTGTCTATAGAAGAATACACACACACACACACACACACACACACACACACACACACACACACACACACCTTGTCTTCTAGACTGCAGTTTTACAGAGTCGGATACATGGAAGCCTGCAGTTATCAGTTCTGCCATGATAGACCGTTTCTTGGTTGGTGGTATATAGTTGTATGTGTATGGATGTGTGCTGAGGATGGAATTCAGGGTCTTATACATGCTAGGCAAATGCTCTATCATTGAGCTTCAGCCATTTGGGTTTTGTTGTTGTTGTTGTTGTTATTTTGTTTTTTGAGATAGGGACCTTCTCTGTAGACCAGACTGACTTCAAACTTCGGATCCTCTTGCCTTACGCCTCCCCAGTTTTGGAATATTCAGTGTGTGCCACCCCCAGCTGGATTCTAAAATTTTACTATTTAGAAACTCATGGTTGCTAGATGTGAAGCTGCTGTTTTCACACCTAGTTCACTGGTCATTGTATTTTCACTCCACCTGCCTGACTCATGTCTGTTTCTCAACTGTTTTGAACTAGGGAAGAGGTATAGAGGGATAGAGATTCGGGGAGAGCATGCCCAGATCTCAATCTACATGGCTTGCATGGGATAGCCTTACTTTCCCAGGTCTGGGGCTGCCAAGTGGTACGTACTCAAGGGCTGGCAAAGTGGCATATCCCACGTCTAGTCATGTTCAGAATTGGGCACATGCTTCAAGTTCATTCCATGACATGCAATTCCCATATTGTTGGGTCATTTTTCTAAAGAAAAGTTGTGACTTCCACTTGGGATAGCCTAGAAGAGACTATATAAACCAGGACTAGAAAAGCTTTTTCCCCCATATAAGAAGAGCCTGTCTGATTAGAATTTTGAATACAGAAGAGAGCAGAGCTGGTGGATGAAAAGTGACCTGATGACAATGGTCACAGGAATCTGACATGGCTTGAGCTAACATGGATTGATTCTGGTTACTTCCAATCTGTGGGTCTTCAGTTACAAAAATGCTCATCTTTTCAATTATTTGACTCTAATCACAATTTGTAGATTGGACCCATTCTCTATCTGCTCTTGATATTTTCCACACACTACACCGTTTCCCACATGCCATTTTTTTTGCCAATCTTTTGGTGGCCCTGGGTATCCTACAGGGATCAGTCATTCAACAGGATAAACCTAGACTAGTCCAGTTCTGTCTAATAATTGGACTTACAGTGCTGTAGTGTAAAAATCACAGAACTTATAGCACATGTGAAGCTTTTATCTTCAATAAATCCCCTATGATTCTGGGGCTAAATACACTTTTTGTTATCCTCTCAATTATCTCAGGAAGACGTATACACTGCTCCCTATGGCCTCTGCACTAATGCACTTAGGGGGAAAAATGGTGCCACCACTGTTATGAACTCCTTCTTTCCTTCCTTCCTTCCTTCCTTCCTTCCTTCCTTCCTTCCTTCCTTCCTTCCTTCCTTTCTTCCTTCCTATCTTCCTTCTTTTCTCCCATCCTCCCTTCCTCCCCTCCTTCCTTCCCTGTGTTCGTACTGGAGCTTGAATTCAGGGCCCTGCACTTAGCTTCTTTGTTCAAGATTGGCACACACTATCATTTGTGCCATGCCCTCACATCCAGATTTTTGGTGGTTAATTGGTGCTAAGAGTTTTCTGGATTTGTCTGCATGAACTGGCTTTGAACTGGGATCTTTAGATTTCAGCCTCTTCATTAGCTAGGAGTATAGGTATGAGCCACCAGTGCTTTTTTTTTTTTGTTCCAGTTGTGTCAGACAAATGCCAAATATAAATCCAGGTACAGGGTACAGGGAAATGTTTGGATGTAGGGTTCTGGGCAGGGTGCAATTTCAGAGGGCTGTCAACAACCTTTGCAGATGAAAAGTGGAGGCCCAGAAACTTGATTCCTGGATAGCACTTAGAAATGACCACTTAAATGACCACCTACAGTGGTCATTTGTACCACCCACAATGTGGGAGAGACTTCTAGATGAGTGATGTGTGATTTAATCTTGTCCAGTGTGACTTAGTCTAAGTTCCACTTCACTGTAGGCCACACCTACTAAGAGTAAATTTTGTCCTCAGAGACTCAGAGGTCTCCTCTTGTTGCATTCCTTCTTTGGTTCACTACAAGGGAAGCCCCATCTCCCAGTGGGGTATATTCAGCATGCTCACAATTTGTGATCCTAATGCTATGAACCACAAGTGGGCTGGTGCTTGTGGCTCATGCCTATAATCTTTGCTACTAGTAAGGCTAAGAACAGGAAGATTATGGTCCCAGGCCAGCCCGGACAGAAAAGTCTGTGAGATTCCATCTGCATAGAGGGAAGTTGGACCTACTGACATGAATCTGTCATTCCAATGATGATGGGAAGCCTAAAAGCAACAAGATTGGTGCTCAGACATGTACCTAGGTATGAGGTAGGACCCAATCTCAAAAGTAACTTACACAGAACAGGACTGGCAGCATGATTCAAGTGGTAGAGCACCATCCTCGCAAGTATGAAGCCCTGAGTTCAAACTCCAGTAATATCATAACAACTACAACAAAATCTCATGGGCAGTAGTAAAATCATGACAGATTGTGCTAAATGGGGGTGACAATGTTGTCAACCCAGACTCCTTTTTTTTTTTTTTTGCTAGTCCTGGGCTTGGGCTCAGGGCTTGAGCACTGTCCTTGGACTTTCTCAAGGCTAGCATTTTACCACTTGAGCCTCAGCACCACTTTCGGCTTTTTGCTATGTATGTGGTACCGAGGAATCGAACCCGGGTCTTTGTGCATGCTAGGCAAGCACTCTATCACTAGGCCAAACTCCCGGCCCCAGACTCTTTTTTTTTTTTTTGCCAGTCCTGGGGCTTGAACTCAGGGCCTGGGCACTGTCCTTGGACACTTTTTGCTCAAGTCTAGCACTCTACCACTTGAGCCACAGCAACACTTCTGGCTTTTTCTGTGTATGTGTTTCCGGGGAATTCAACTCAGAGCTTTGTGCATGCTAGGCAAGCACACTACCACTATGCCACGTTCCCACTTCTAAACTCCTTTTACTGCTGGTAGGTGAGCAAAACTTTTGGTACCTGGACTCTGAAATGGTAAATTTGGGGAACGAGTGGGGAGACCACTGAGTAGTTAGACACTATATTATGCCTAAATGTATGTGCATCGTATATTAGTTTGGTAGAGTTGCTGTGACAGTGTATCACAGTGTTTATGTAGGATACTTCATTGTCTCATAGGCCTGGAAAGTGGAAGTCCCAAATCAAGGCAACAGAGGGTTCGTTCCTTCTGAGGCTGTGAGAAAAATCTGTTCTATGCCTTTCCCCTTTTCCCCTTCCAATGGTAACACTGACATTTCTTGGCTTGCAGAATATCATTGCAACCTCTTCCTTGTCTTCATGTGGACACAGATCCGTGTTCAGTTTTCCCCCTTTTATAAAGAAAATGGTTATACTACATTAAGATCCACTCTAAAACTTGGAACATGCTACAGGAAAGCATAGAGAAAACACTGGAAGAATATAGGCATGATAATTATTTTCTAACTAGAACTTTAATTACTCAGGAAATAAGAACAAGAATTGACAAATAGGATTGCATCAAATTAAAAAGCTCCTGTACATCAAAGGAAACAATAACCAGAATGAAGAGACAACTCACAGAAAGGGAGAAACATCATTGCAAGCTATTCATTGGATAAAGAATTATAAACCAGAATACACAGAGTTCAAAAAAGTAAGCAAATAATCCAATTAACAAATGAATCGGAGAGTTCTCAAAAGAAAAAGTCCAAATAACTCACAAATACATGAAGAAATGTTCAATGAATTTAACCATAAATGAAATGCAAATCAAAACTACACTGAAATTCCATCTCACCTTAGTCATATGGAATTTCAACAACAACAACAAACAAACAAACAACAATCAATGCTTCTGAGGATGAAGGTGAAAGAAACTCTCATACCCTGTTGGAGAATGTAAATTAGTGCAGTAATTGTGGAAAACAGTATGGAGATTCCTCAAAAAACTACAAATAGAACTTTACCTCATAACCTGCCATACCACTCTTAGGCATATATCTGAAGGCAACACTATTTACAATAGCCATGCTATGCCATCAGACTGGATGCCCAGCAACAGAGAATGGATAAAGAAAATGTAGCACAGACACACAATGGAGTACTTCAGCAATAAGGAAGAGTGAAATTATGTTGTTTGCAGAAAAATGGATGAAACTGAAGATTATTATGTTGAATGAGATGAATCAAGTATAGAAAGATATAGAAAGACTCCATGCATATGTGTAGTCTAAACTTAATAACAGCAACAATAATGGCATGATTTTGAAGGGAGATTTTGTGTGTGTGTGTGTGTGTGTGTGTGTGCGCGCGCGCGTGCATGTGTGCATACATGCATGCATGTACTAGGACTTGAACTTAGGGCTTCACTCCCTTGCTTGGATTTTTTACTCAAGGATGGCACTCTACCTCTTGAACTGTAGCTCTACTTCTTCCTTTTAAACATATTTATTTAGTCATTCATTCATTCATTTGTTCATTTATTAATTCCTGGTTAATTGGAAGTAACAGTCTCCTTGTTTTGTCCATCTGGTCTGGCTTCAAACTGAAATGCTCAGATCTCAGCCTCTTGGTTAGCCAGGATTACAGGCATGATTCACCAATGCCTGGCGGGGGAGGGGGCGCACTTTTGAAGGAGGACTTTGGAAGGGAACCAGTAGGAAAAGTGATTGAGAATGGAGCTGAGAAAGGATCTAAGAAAGACTTGTGTAGATGGGATGGATTTGCTCAGAGGATACTATATGCATGTATGTAAGTATTATAATGAAACTATTTTGTACAATTAATTTGTGCTAATACTTAAAAAATCACCCACTATAATAATCTTATCTTAACTGATTCAGTTTTCAACACATTTGTTTCCAAGTAAGTTTGCAATCTGAGATGCTGGGCATCTTGTGTGACTTGTGTGACTTCTACACACAAGTTTTGGAAGGGACTCAGTTCAACCCACAGAATCCAGGAATTTTACTTCTAGGGATCTGGCCTGGCCATCTACTTGTTTGTAAACCTAAGAGATACGTTGTAAGATGATTTGGTAGAAACAAAATTGGAATGCTAGAGACAAGACAAGGAGACAGTCCTGCTACTCCAGGAAAGGATGTCTAGCACATATTGCTGTCCATAGCAGGACCTAAGGAAAGGATGTGGGATTGTAACACATAACAAACAGCCTTATGTAAATGTAACAGGGATGGATGGAAGAATGTATCAAGAGAACTGTTCATAGTGGGAGGAGAGGTAGAAGACCATCAAAGGGTGGGTCCCCTGGCATCTTATGATTCCTTGCAGTTTTTATGTGACAGTGCATTTGTGTTTTTTTCTTGACTAATACAAATACAAATTGCTTTCTTTCCAGGCTTGTGGTCACGCTAGACTAAAAGAGATATAGATCAAGACAGAAGATTCCCAGAATATCTCCCTGGTTCTGTGGAGAAAGGGGATTCAGGAATCTCTCTCCTCCTGGAGAAGAATGCACAATGATCGTGCATTCAGGCCTTGAATCCAGACAATTTTAAGTGCTACCCAAGTCATGTAGTTTTCTGAGATTCATGTTCTTATCTGATCATGAGCTGTCTCAGGGCCCTACTGAAACATCTGGCTAAGATTCTACATTATTTGTGCTCTCCTTCTACTTATGGATAGCCAATACCTCAGAAATCTGGCATCACAATCAGGAATCTATGAAATTCTTCAAGATAAAGCAGAGCTCTTGGGCTGTGCTATAAGAACTTGATAGGATTTCAGCCAATGCAAAGAGATGAAGCAGAATATGATGAAAAATGCTGAAATTCTTCTAACCACCTCCACACAAAGCCTTTGCCTTTTCTATATTTAAAAACAATTTTATCTGTTTTCTCATTTTTAAATGCATTTACTTATGTATGTGTTTTCATGTAATGTGTTTATATAATATATGTACATGATATTTATGTGTAAGCATATAATATATAATACATACATACTATAATATATACATGTAATATACATTATATGCATATACATTAATCTCTGTACGTGTATCTGTTGTGAAAAATGGGGGAGAAAGAATTTCCATTTATTTAAGAATTGTTAATGAATGGGGAAATTGGATAAAAGCTAATTAACTAGAAATTTGGATTTCATGAGATATGTTGCAAATAGCCCTTACAGATGAGCAGTTCTCAAAGATTTATAGTTTAATACAATTCCCTCAAATGAGCAATGTATAAGTAGCTCTCCATTCTGCCTTTTAGGATTTAGAAAGATCTTCATGGTCCCAGAGCACTCCCCTTTGTTAGCAATTCAAATGGGTCCTGAGCCATGGTCATGGCGCTGGTTATTTGAATGTTCTGGGAGCTAGAGTTGGATAAAAGGAGTTAGCATTTCTGCCTGTTTCTTCCAGCTATCTGGTGTCTGCACCTCTGTCCACTGCCTGTGTAATTAATTGTTGAGTTTAGCTAATACCTCCTAAATTAGTGCAATTACCAGTGTCTCTGAATAATCACCTTCAGGCTCGCTGCTATCAAAACACACAGTGGACAGATCTGAAGCCAACGTGGGGACACTGTGAGTACGCAGTGGAGATTGATTTTAATTAACTTGTTTCTCCTATTACAAAGGTGAGAAAATACCAACTCGCTGTGTCTCTAGATTAAAAGAATGGAGGAGGGATATGGATGGGCAGCCACTCATGAAAGCAATAGCTACAAGGTATTTTTGTTCCAAAGCCTTCAGTCTACCGGCAGAGTTTTATTACCACAGCTGGCCTGTCTCAGCCCAGAGCCTGTCTCCAAGCCTGCTCCTTGCTTTCCTGTTGGGGGAGGGGATCTCCTGGCTTTATTTGCTCTGGACCGAAATATGGTAGGGAGTGTTCTAGAACCAGGGCAAGCATGCCTTCTCCCACTACCACCTTCCATCCTGTGATGTCTCATTCAATGTAGAATTTTCCAACCAAGCAAAAGTGAAGAAAGAATAGCTAGCTTGACTCCTTGGTCTGCTGTCCCTTTGAGTTTTAAAGGCAGGTGCTTCCAGAAACACAGTCAAGTCTGTGATAGAATAGCGGCATGTTTGGAAAGAGGGATAATTCTAGGTAGGGTCTTGAGGTGGGGCTCACAGTGTTTTCTAATGTGTGTTCTGCAGCCCATGGGGTTGCAAGGTGGTCTTGGGATATGTGTGTTAGGGGGAGAAAGATCAGATGATTTTGGAAAATTCTGCATACCTCCTCTGCCCTAGGAAATGGCTCCCATACCATGGTACATCAAAGGCCCTGAGAAATCCTGCATCTTCTTCCAGGCCTGGCTTTTTCCTTTTTAAAGGGGAAGCAGTAAGAATAAAGGGTTGACAGCCCTTCCTGTGGTTCCTTCTACTTCCTCAACCCCTGTCCCTACCACAGAGGGATTTTTGGGCAAGCAAGTGGAGAGGGTGTGATCCGAGTGAAGAATGCTAATGAAGTGGCTTTGGGAGCTACTTTTGGTTCTTCACAGGTTACTGCTTGGGGAAAAAGGATTGGTGAATAGTGACATTCACTGTCTTAAATCTTAATTTATGATGGCTCATACCTATAATCCTAGTGACTCAGGAGGCTGAGATACTAGGATCATTATTAAAACCCAGCCTGGGCAGAAAAGTCTATGAGACTCTTCTTTCTGATTACCCAAAAGGCAAAAATGGAGCTGTGTCTCAAGTGGCAGAACAGCAACCTTGAGTGACAAAGCTAAGGGCCATTGCTCAGGTGATGAGTTCAAGCCCCAGTACTGTGTGTGTGTGTGTGTGTGTGTGTGTGTGCATGTGTATGCATGCTAGTCCTGAGGCTTGAACTCAGGGCCTGGTACTGTCCCTGAGGTTTTTGGCTCAAGGCTAGCATTCTACCACTTAAGACACAGCTCTATTTCCAGGTTTGGGGGGATTATTTGGAGATAAGAGTCTTACCAACTTTACTCCCAGGGCTGATTTCAAACCACAATCCTCAGATCTCAGCTTCCTCAGAAGCTAAAATTACAGGCCTAGCTACTGTAGCTAGGCTTCCATGACACCTCTATCGGATCAGAGACTTTCTTTCCAATGAGAAACTCTCACCCTGTATCACATGATGCTACTAACTGGCCATGGTCAATACCCAGGTAGGCTAGCAATCAATAGAAAAGTTTGTTGTATATGCTCTACCAATCAGTGAGTCTAGACTGCTGGGCAATTGGCCTTTTGATCACATCCTCTCTTTCGAAGACTGTGGCTGAATGGAGGTAGGGTGATGGCACTGAATATGGTGGTGGGAGAGGCTGGCAGCTGTACAATGCGATTGACAGCTGGAGCTGCAGGCCCAAATACTGGGGTTGCTCTTCTGTCTTCTGTGTGTCCTGGAATGGAGGAGGAGCAGGCTATCTTTGCCTGCTCTGCTCTGTCTCTCACTGAAACCCCAAATGACCTATGTGACAGCTGGAACTTGTCTGTGGCCCTGGAAACCAAAAAACCACATAAATGTACTTGGTGATTCTTGGATTCCACTAATGACTCTAGCTCATTATGTGAATGGGACATGGCTTTCTGTCCAAATGAATCACTTCTCGAGTGCCTTCCTGCCCAGGTCATCGTCAGAAAAGACCTGATGTCGCGCTCATTCTCTTCCTGTCACTTGCTTCTTTGGTCTCCCTTCCTCCTTCTTTCTTTATGTCTGCCTTGGTCTTTCTCCTTCTCTCAAATGAGACTTCAGAGCAGCCCAGGATAGGACAAGGAAGCAGCGGAGCTCTTTAAAAGGCCATCTGACAAAGGTGTGGGAGAGTTCTACTTGCTGGAGAAATCTGTCAAGCAGCTTCTTATACCAAGCTGTATGCCAGCTGGCTGGGCCATCAGCCTTTGATGGAAGCAAAGGAAACTTGTAATTGTGCTCATTGTACAGGTGGGATTTCTGTCCTCCCAATGCTGACACTGAGTGTCCAAGGTTCCCTTTTAGAGGGGCTCCTTCCCAATGGGTCTGAGACTGGAGACACAACATACAGAAGAGAGTTATCAAGAACTATTCCCACTTTAGGACTCAACCCATATGAGTGGAGAGAGTTACTGCACATCCTTCCGTTCAGCTCCCCAGCGGCCACACAAGAAGTCAATATTTCTAAGGGTGTACCCAGAGATCCACCAAAGACACCTTCTTCACCTTGACCTTTGTATTATTAAAAAATAATCTGGTTGCCAGTGACAGCAATCCTTCTGACAATTTATGTTCTAAAAGAAGTGAGGATCAGGTTCTGGGGTCTCACACCTGAAATCCTAGCTACGCAGGAGGCTGAGATTTGAGGATCACAGGAAAGTCAGGAGACTTTCATCTCCAATAAACCACTCAAAAAGGTCAGAAATGGCACGGTGCACTGGGCTTGAACAAAAGAAGCTCATGGACAGTGCCCAGGTTCTGAGTTCAAGCCCCAGGACTAGCCAAAAAAAAAGTCCTGATGACAGGATGTGGGATTGCTCATAAGATTAACTTGGCTATGAGCCTGGAGGACACACAATCAAA
The DNA here is from genome assembly GCF_031878675.1 of Megascapheus bottae. Taxonomy (NCBI): domain Eukaryota; kingdom Metazoa; phylum Chordata; class Mammalia; order Rodentia; family Geomyidae; genus Megascapheus; species Megascapheus bottae. Next base: position 26,009,918 of record NC_143532.1, on the reverse strand, counting down.
TGGCTTCCGATGTGTGAGAAACAGGGGGTTCTGGAGACACAGCTAGTGGGGGCAAATCATTAACTGGTGGGGTTTTTTTTGTTTTAATTTTTCCTCATGGGCTGAGCCATGATATGGCTAGGCCTTTACCAGAATCACCAACATTGAACAAGATTACATACCACCTAGGCTATATATAATGATGAGAGGCTGGTTCCTCCACAGGAAATCAATCCCTGTAGTTGTCCAAGGAAAGACGTGGGTGTTGGGCACCCACTGTGCCATCTTGCCACCACTGGTCCTGATGGCCTCACTGAATCATGGGAATGGTTCTATTGCACCACCATTCATATCTAGTCATCTTGTCAGCAGCCTCTTGATGATTCTGAGCTCTTCATTCATTTAATCATTGCTATGCTCACTCATCAATAGGAAGACAGTGAGTATAAAGGAGAGGTCATGCACTGGGTATTAGCTCTGTGCCTACATCCTTAGCTTCCTTTATGTTCCTGACTTGGGGAAAACTTCCTGATTCACCTTACTTATGTCTCTTTGTCTGGTGACCTAGCCTGACCAGTTCTCCGCCCATCCTATGTGGAAACATGTGGTTCTCTGCATAAGTAAAGGCGTTGTGAAAATCATTAGCTCCAGAAGAGGATTGTGTCAATCAGTCTGGGTGAGGAGAGGAGGGAGAAAAGCCCTCGGTCTGGAGTACTGAGGGACGCAGCTCTCAGCTGAGTGATGGGAAGGGATTAGTAACCAGGGAGTAGAAGTTACCTAAGTGCAGGTATGAAGTACACAGACAGCAGTGAGGTAACATAACCTGGTGTCCAAGGGCCTAACTCTGTGGCTTAATTATACCATGCAGAAGCCTTACAAGTGACGTTGAATCTTGAACAAGGACAGTCTCCTTTCTAGGCATGTCCAGCTTGAAAAAAATCCCAGCCTTCAGGAATTCCTTGTACATTGGATTATGTTGGATTTACATTTCCTCTCCATGCCAAAGCCGAAGGAAAGAATTTTAATAACGTGTCACTTAACTCAGAGGAGATTGATTATTGTTAACTAGGGAGAAGCTTGTAACAAACTGAGCATCACATGTACCTGTGAAAGTGGGAGAGAGTCTGGTGTCCTTGGAAGCTCTCAGGACTCATCGAATGCCACCCAACCCCATGTGCCATCAGTCATGGAGGCCTGGACAGGCTCTGTGACCCTTGGTATGGGGCCCAGGAGGACAACTAGAGAATGTTCCTCAGACTGGAGCGGACCTCACTCCCACCTCTCCTACATTTTTTGAGAATGAGTTTGATCATTTCTGCACAGCTGAAGGCTGCCTTGCAAAACAACTCTAGATTTTCAGTTTCTAGTCAGCCCCAGGTACAGGTGAAATGGAATTATCTCTGTACATGTGAGACACTAAAGAGGGATGACTGCTGTCTATGCTAAAAAGTGAATCCGACTAATTTAAAAATGAATCTGACATTAAAAAAACTTTATTTACTCACTTTTTTCATTTTATCTTTTATTATCGAGGTAATGTATAGAGTGGTTACAGTTACATTCGCCATGTAGTAGGTGCATTACTTTTCACACATTGATACCCCTTCTTATGCTTTTGTCCCCTTTTTCCTCCCCCCACCCCTCCCAATCATCTTGTTTTCTCCCATTCCCTTTCCTATTTCAAATAAACAAATAAACATATATACAGTATTCCAGGTAACAATGTCAGATACATGACAATATGAGATTTACCAGAGGGCAACAAAGGAGAAGAGAAATAATAATATATTAAAAACAACAATCACTCTATCTACTCACTTTTGATGGCACTGAGATTCAAACTCAGGACCATTTTGCTTACTTGAACCGTGTTGCCAGCCCTTTGGGATTTCCTTTTTTTTTTTTTTGTAACTAGTGTCTCACTCTTGCCTTGATCAGTTCTTCCACAATGCTATGTCTGCTTCCTACATAGCTGGAATGACAGGTGCACCACTGTGCCTAGCTTGGGCTTTGTGTCTCCTTCATCCATAGCTTCCTTTGTGTTCCTGGCTTGGTGAAGATGAGATGAGAGTCTCCTGAACTTTTTGCACAGTCTGGCCTTGAACTACAGTCTTCCAGATCTCCATCTAGGATTACTAGTGTGAGCAAGTATACTCAGTTTAAAACACGTGAACAGTTTATAGGGTTGCTCATAGAAAGAGCTCGGCAAGGAGCCTAGAAGAGATAAAACAAGCCTGGTGCTGGTGAGTGAGGAACATGGAGCTCTGAAGATACTGATGTTTCTAAATCAGACAAGGTCAAAGGTCAAGTTCAATGCCTGCTAGACCACAGAACAGGGTGAGGGTGGCTGTTGCTGGCTGATGACAGGAACCGGTGTGGGAGGGAAGAGGGAATTAAAGGGCATGTGACCTTCAGAGGGCCATAGGACCTTTCTTCTGCTTTTGCACCACCTCTTCAGCATCGCTTTAGGCAGTGGGCCAGGGTGCTTCCTGGTATACAAAGATCAGACATGGGGCAAAAGCACTTCAAGCATTCAGATTAGCAGATGTTACGCTGTCTTCTTGAATCTGTGCTGATGTTAAAAAGTAGATGTAGAAAAGTAAAAGTAGCTGAGCATGAATGGGGCACTTCTGTAATCCTAGCTATTCCGAAGACAGAGATCTGAGGATCATGGTTCAAAGCTAGTCCAGAATCTGAGAGATTCTTACCCTCGATTAACCAGCAAAAAGCTCGAGGTAGAGGTGTGACTCAGATGGAAGAGAGCCATCTTTGAAGAGAGAAGCCAAATACGAGCACTGCTCTGAGTTTAAGCCCCAGTACTGGCACAAAAGAAAACAAAAAGGAAGAAGAAAAGTAAAAGTCACTTGAAATTTGGAAGAATGTTGAAATAATATCTATTTCTCTAGTTTGTGACAAGGACTTCAAGTGCCCCACACGTGGTCATGGGTTTTCCAGAAGGCATGATTCAAATGTCCTTTACACCCTATCTTGGCAAGGATCTCCTATCTCATGAATTCTCATTTAGCAGTCTCCATGCCCCAAACAACACCTTGAAATGATAAGTAGAGATGATGTTTCTTTTCTAAATTCATATATGCATATACTGTAATTTTATCAGATTACCCTCATCATCGATGTCTCTCCACTTTGTCTGTCTGCTTAGTGTTCCATCACTTTCAGTGAGTTACATAAGCCATCTTCATACCTAGACTCTGCGGATCAATATTATTCCTCTTTCATCATTCTCTTTCCTGCCTGCCCTCCCCACTCATTCAGGTTTTTGTATTCCACTTATGCATTTTCCAGTACTCGGCAAAGAACCAGGAACACAAAAGTAGCCTAGTCAACACCTGTGGAATGAACTAATCCTGTTCAGAGGAAGGAAATGCAAAAGGAAAACCACAGAACATCACCACAAAGAGCATCTCCAATAACAACGGGGCTTAGAGCCCACACAGATGAGGAGGGCTGGGCAGAATACCACAGGTGGGCCTTCTGTGGCCTGGAGGACATGCACTCATCTCTCAGGGTAGCTCCTCTTTTGCAATTTTATCTGGCAGTTGCCCAGATAGGATGTGATCACTACCAATTGTGGACACAAGGCTTCTTTTTCTTCAAGTCTATACTTAAACATGATGACTCATTCTATTTTTAGGTGTAGGCAATTAGTCCAAATATCAAAACAGAACCAGTCAACACTTGTACAGAAGCCTTACAGCATGTCTGCAGGCTACGTTTGATGGAAGATCTATCCTTTTGAGACTCCAAGAGACTCCGACCATTTTCTTTGGTGGACAGGGAAAGGAGCAAAGGTGGGGAGTGACTTGCCAAATGACTCAGAGTGGACAACAGTGTGCAGGTTGGGCAGGGAGGAGGGCATCCACAGGCCTTGTCAGCATCTTTCCTTTTCTCAGGGGTCCTTGAACTCTTAACCCAGTTAGCTCTCAGGATGTTCCAAGATGGGCAGGCCAGAGGACCTGATCAAATTGCCACCTAGAGATTGTCCCATGTGTCTTTCCCTGATGACCTGAGTGGCATTTAGTGACCAGCACTGGTCCTGATCCCTGCTGAGAGTCTTGTTGCTGACAGGCGCAGCAAGAAGGAAGAAAAGAGCTGAGAAAGGTGGAGGGAAGGACTTCCCCAGGGCTCTGTCAAGTTGCCTCAGTCTTGGCAAGCTGAACACAGATCGTTTTGCAAGCCTGTTAATGCTGTGTAGACAGATGGAAAAGGGAGGAGAGTGAGGGAGCCACAGTAATGAGTAACAGCTATGGAGGTAACCTCCCAAACCTCCCTCCTCCCTTCCATGGAACCATTGCCAGAGGCTCAGGCAGGATTTGTTTGCCCACAAATCCAAATGAGATGATGAGCAAATCATCTGATTGGCGGAGAACCACTTGATAATTAGGAAATGAAATTGGGGCATAGATGCACAGAGCTGCTTTTGTGTTTGTGGGAGTTGGCTTTGCTTTGTTAAGTGGGTGGCTCTCCCTATTATGATAATGGAGAGCTGATAAATAGGGAAAACATAGGAAATCATTTGGCCTTCAGCCCGGGATGCAGGCTTCGGTGGGAGGAAAAGGTATAGCTGCTCTGATCTGTGTAAACCAAGATTCTTGGGTTTGATGCTGACCTTCTGGGAGCAAAAGCCACCAGATATTGACATGGGCTATGGTGGTTCCATCCCGTCTCCAGGATGTATTCCCAGTACTCAACCACAATTATAGCCAGTGTGGGGAGGAGCTTAAGCAATTCAAGGGTCCTCTATGAGAAAAACATAAAAAACTAAGCCTAAAGGTGATTATTAATGTAAAGTAAAAGTAGAAATAACAATGAATACCAAAAGTATTGGAAAATTCAAGAAAAAATAACATGACATTTGTGCTAATTGCCTGTTGGTATATCTTTGGGGGGGAGGAGAGAGCGAGAGAGAGGGAGAGAGAGAGAGAGAGAGAGAGAGAGAGAGAGAGAGAGAGAGAGAGAGAGAGAGAGAGAGAGAGAGAGAGAGAGAGAAAGAGTGAAAATGGTAAATTCTGTATGTGTGCCAGTGCCAGTATTGTGGCTTAAATATATGGGCTTTGTCTTCTCATCTAGCATTTTGCTCATGGCTAGTGCTCTGCTACTTGACCAATGCCTCCATTTCTGATTCTTTGCTGGGTAATTAATGAGAAGGTTAGCTGGTGAGAAGGACTTTTCTGATTGGGCTGGTTTTGAACCTCAATCCTCACATCCTAGCCTTCTAAGTAGCTAGTATTTCAGACATGAGCCATCAGTGTCCAGCTAAAGTACTTTTTTATTCTCTCTCCACTTTGGATTCTGCCTTTGGTGGGCAGTTCATGTGATCATGTGATCGTCATGTGACATTTCATAGCCTCTACATGGCAAGGGCTTTGTGAGGTGTGGCTGAGCATGTCAGAGAACCTGACTATAGGCTGTTGAACTGCTTCTAGTTCCTGAAGGAACTCACTTCCTTTCTTGGCTCAGTGTTGTTGGCCACCTTCTATTACAGAGCTTGGGGTATCTAATGTTCCCCAGTTCTTGGACATAATGCCTAATATTAGGATGCCACCCCAGATGCAGAGAGCCACAAGGAATAGGAAGGTAACAAAGATGGTATCATTAGCAAAACAGAATTTCACCTGGAGGTATGAGGTTCAGGTAAGGTCTGGCTACATGAAAGCCAGTTTTGACTTTTACTTAATAAGATTAAATTAATAGAAGTTGTGAAATCAGGGCCCTTCCGATACAGCGCTCCCCAAATGGTTTGGCATGGCACAGAGGCTCCCTGGGTATGGCAGCACTCAGGCTGCATGTATGATCCTCTGTAACTTTCCTCTCCTGGCAAGGAGAATGGACTCTACAAGGATAGGGGACCACTGCTTTAAATATCAGCTCAGAGTGTAGCCATATGGGATTTCAGAATGGAAGCTAATTGGCTGGCATTTCCTCTATCCTGCTCATGTCTACCAAGCTGCCTGTGCTAACAATTCCCCTTAGGATATAGCCTAAGGGGTTTCTCCCTGTCCTGACACCAACTGAGCCAGGGGCTTATTCCTGGGATACATTTCTATGTCCCCAAAGCTGGAAGAAACTTAACTCCATGCCATCAAATGACAATTGTATAGCATATCTCACTCTACCCATCCTGGTTTAAACTCCAACTCAACCTGGTGTTAGCTAGATATCCAAAATTCCCACAACTCTTGAACAATGCCTAACAGGAGTATTGTGGTAAGGCAAGCAAATGACAGTCATAAACCAACCTCTGAATGACATATCCAGTCTAAAGAATATAGCTCATAACTTTAAAAGACTAGGATAAAAATTCTGATGCGGAAAGACAGCCAGTGAATAGGGCAAATTGAGGTCTATCTATCTATATCTATATCTATGTAAAGTCATATGTGTACAGATATATTTAAGCAATCTAGTAACACAGAACCCAATTGCTAATGGCATGTGCCCTTGAGGAATGGACTAGAGATGGGGTTGTGACTCAGGGATTTGAGCACTGTCTCTAATATGGGAATATTTGAAATGTATGAGTTTGCTACTGAGTGGAGCCTACAGTTGGATGGAGAGCTCTGAAGCTCAGAAAAATCTAGATTGGAAATTTAGTATGTGCTTTTTGTAAAATGACTTTAATTTTGGCCAGTCCTGAGGTTTGAACTCTGAGCGTGGGCAATGTCCTTAAGCTTCTTTTGCTTAAGACTAATGCTCTACCACTGGAGCCATAGCTCTACTTTCAGCTTTTTCTGTAGTTAATTAGAGATGAGAGTCTCATAGACTTTCCTGCCTGGGTTGACTTCCATCTGTGACCCTCAGATCTTACCCACCTCGGTAGCTAGGATTACAGGTGTGAGCCACCAGCACCCAGCTAAAAATGACATTTCATATACTTTTAAGAGCAGCACTGCTTTAGTTGCAAGAAAGAGATAACTACTCTGCATGCTTCATCAGAAAATGAAAAATATATCATGAAGTCTTAGGTCAGAGACTCCATCTCAAAAAACCTAGAACCAGGAGCTGCAAAATCACCAAGAATCAATGTCACCTTTCCTTCTCTCATAAAAACTCCCTGAAGGGTTTTTTTAAAACATGGAATCTTCCTATTCCTCCCAGTCCTGTGTCTTCCCTACCTTCCCAATATCCACAGGGGCAGGAGACCCCCAAATCTGACATGGAGGAGCCAGGCTGCTCCATGTTCTCTGCACCAGCCCAGCATACCAAGGTTTGAGGCTGTGCCCTGGGATATCACACAGCCACTTTTACAACACCTCCTTTTTGCTATTTTGTGCCAGCATGGTTGTATCTGCTTTGCTGGCTACTTCTTGGAGACTAAAGGGAGGCATCAAGGAGAGGGAGAGCTGCTGGAGACTTGCCTGAGACTCTCAGCTAATAAAGTTGATTAGACTGAGGAGTCTCTCTTGTTTTATTACTGACGGCTTGTGTTCTCATTTTGATTTATCACCACCACACCTACCTGAGTCAGGAGCTGAAGATTAGCCCAAATTAAAGTTCTGGTGACTCAGGAGAGCTGAGACATGACAACAGGATGGGGGTGGGAGTCAAGGGGGCAGCTAACACCTAATGGGTGAGATGGAAACTGGGTCAGCACACCTCCTAGGAGTCAGGGATGAAGCCCCTAGGATCAACTTGTCTCTCTTCATCCAGGGAGGACTGAGGATTTTTACTGTTTTCTTTCCTGTCAGAGGGAGAAAGTCCATAAATAAAGCTGTAGGAATTGTGTGTGGCTCTGCCAGTCTCAGGAGGGTCATAAATCTTAACCAAGATCCATCTCTGCAGACACTTTGAGAAGGTGATTAAAATGATCTCCAACATAAAGTAGCCTTCTGGTCTTGTTTCCCTTCTCCAGAGATGATGGAATTTGGGCTATAATCCAATCTCCAGGTGTGGACTGCCCAGAGGGCATCAAGGCTCCTACTGGAATGCCTTGCAGGCAGTGTGGAGCCTGCTGCAGACTCTTCATACCACCCCTAAAGGCAGTGGGTTGCTTACAGTCCCAGACTTACCACTTACTGGCAAATTTTGACAACTTAAACTTAAGCTTCTATTTCTGACCCCTCTTCAGAAGCCCCTCTTCAGAGGCCCCTTTCTAAAGACCTATCCAAACACTTCAAAGAGCACAGCTAGGGAGTGTTCTACCTGGAGGTTTTCAAGTCTGGCCTCGGCACACTTGGAATAAGCTTGAGTAGTGACTTGTTAAGATCCTTTTCAAGGAAGCTTCTAGAACATTGAACTAGGAAACCCCAGGAGAAAAGAAAGAAGTCCACTAGGATGGCCAGTCAGCAGGCAAAACTCAACATGGATTGGTCCCACTACATGCTAAAGATCAGGTCAGACTCAATCTTTGTTACCTTCATTGAAACTCAATCAACAAGCCTAGATCCCAGAGCATAGTAGGTGCTCAATGACTGCTTGCTGAGTAAGTGAATGAGCACAGACTGGAAGAGTGGTATTTAGAGCTTGCTCATTAGAAGGCTAGCTAATTCCTATCCTTACTACCAAGCTTGGGCTCCTTCCCAACTCCACTAAGGTGTCTAGTAAGGATCGCAGGCATAAAACACTCAACACAAAATTCCCTTTACATCTTCTTCAACGCAGGACTGGGCCAAGACATCTGGTCAACCAGCTACTCTAGTCACACCTACAAGTTATTTTCGGATTTTATCCTCTGTCTCCATGATCCAATGAACTATATCGGGTTCTCTGAAACACAATATCCTCCATATACTCCAGTCCCATCCACTTTGCTACCTTGTTTCTGCTCACCTAGATTTAATGTTCACCATCCCTTACCTAGATTTCACCATTAGCCTTTTGCCCATTTCCTCTGCTCCTCTTCTAGGCCATGTGGCCTTAACATTCCATTATCCATGCATTGGCCAGACAGATCTTTCTAAAACAAAAATTAGAGCCTCTCGCAACTTCTTATTAACACAAGTCTAGAAGTTTCTGGATACTGTTCATCTTGACTAATTCTTTATCTCTCACCACTCTCTTCTAACTCATCCCACTCTGGCCATACATACTTAGTGTATTTTTTCCAACCATATGTATTCCCATGTAAGGGTCTTTGTACTTGCAATTTCCTTTTCCTGGAAATCTCCCTTCCCAATGAACCTTCATTTCCATGTAGCTGGCTCATTCTTTTCACTTAAGTCTCAGCTCAAATGTTACTCTTTTTTTGCAGAAATAATATTCTATCTCTAGAAGAAGTCTATTAAATTTCTTTTCTTACAACACTTTTGTTTTTTGATATTATCTTCTTTGGTTTTTTTTCTGCCTCCTACAGAATATAAGAAGATTATATTCTGTCTTGCTTACTCTGCTGCAGTCTCAAAGTGAGGAGAAATCTGACCCACACTAGCTACTGAACCCTTTTACTGGATGTAGCCTACAAGGAAATTACTGGCACAAAGCAGTTACCAATGACTCATGTCTGTAATTTTGGCTTCTCGGGAGCCTGAGTTCTGTGGATCCTGAGGATTGACCTTTGAAGCCAGCCTTGGCAGAAAGATCCATAAGATTCCATTTCCAACTGTCCAACAGAAAGCTAGATTAGAGGCATGGCTCAAGTGGTAGAGCACCAGCCATGAATAAGAAAGACAAGAAGCCTGGTACCAGAAAAACAAACAACAACAATGACAACAACCTCCAATATGGAGATTTCATGGTCATTCTTATCATTCCCAAGGGAATTAGCCAGTGATCATTGCCTTGATGAGTAAGTTTGACCTGGATATCAGTAGAAGAATGACCCACTTTCTGGGATCAGGAGGAATACATGCCATGGAGTTAAGAAAAGGGCTGTGCAAGAAGAAGCCTCTACTTGCCATCCACCCTCCAGGCCTGCTCATCAGGCTCCTGCCATGGGCTTGCTTTAACTGCTTTTCTCACATAGGACTTTCCTTCAGAACTCACAAATTTGATTTGGACGCTAACTTGCCTGTCTGCAAAACCAGACCAGGCTTGAAGAAACCCAAATTGCAAAACACAGAAAGTTGAGCTTTCATCAAAGAAGATGAAACTTATTGTATTGATTGGGACAAGAGCGGGAGGGGGTTGTTCAGTGAGAGAGGAAAACAGCCAGAAGCTCCTATTTCTATGTGATTATAATCAACTCAGAGGCTCAGTTCCTGTTTCATTACACTGGGGAAAATAAGACAGAACTGATTTACCCCACCCCCACCTCTTACACACCTGCAGGTAATAGCTCTCACTTTCCAAAAAAATTTTTAAACCTATTTTCCTTATTAAACTTGCACTGGGTGAATCTCCATTGGCCTATTGATTTGAGTATTACACTGTGTATCAAAGATATGAAAATACAAATTGTTGTTTCAGAGCAAAATGACTGTCTTTATATGTGGCTGTCTCCTGAGTTCCCATTTTTCCCTGAGCTCCCAGGCCAAATAGAGTCAGAACCAGAACATTTCTCTGGAAAACCTAACAGAGCAGAATCTCTGAATGGACTTTGACCCACTTCCTGATGCTATAGCCAGGGGCTGAGATAGGACTAAGATTTTTCACATTTACTTTTTTTTTTGTTGTTGTTGTTTTTTTAATTCTCAGTCATATATCGTCTAGGAGCCTCTATCAAATGCTCCTGGATACAATGACTGAGTTTGTAAATCTTGGAAGTGGCCTGTGTGTGGGACCCCTCTCTTATGTACCATGGCTCTATATTCTTATTATTCACAGTGGTCATAGGTCAAGGTCAAGTGTCACAAGGCCATGCTCAAACAGTTTATTTGTATGTGTGCTGATAAGTTGGCTCAGGCCAGGCCCCCGGCTAAGGACTGTGTTGGGTAAAGCTTGCCTATACTTGGCAGTGAGAAGTTCGGGAGAATAGGGCTGGGCAGGGGCTTTGAATAGCAGAATAACACAGATCTCTTGGGCTTGAAGATCTGGCACAGAAAGAGAAGATGGTAGGCTGCCCACTTCAGGAAGCTGGAGACAAAGAACAAGATCTCTCATTCCCTAGGATCAAGTCTTAGGCCTAGAAACAAGATCAAAATTAAGTGTAATAATGATATAGAAAAGAACTGCAACACATGTACCAAGGGTTTTGCCTCTATGATCTTGAAGAATGAGCCCATGGACATGAGGGAAAAGTGAAACAGACCCAGTCCTGGCAAGCTGCAAGAATTTCCCATGTGCCCCTTGTTCTCTGACCCTTCTGACTCCATGTACATTATGCCACACTTCTAGGATCCAGCCAGACAGCTGTTCATGTTTGTGCAAGTTGGCTAGGGGCAATGAGCCATAATAACATGATGCCCAGTGGTCAATCTGTGAAACCACTCAAGGCCATGTTGATGAGATGTCTAGGGACCTTTGATCAAAGCCATGGTGAGGAATGCAGAACCTCTGTGGGAGGGGCTCTCTCCTTTGATTACCTTGCCAAGATGTTTTTATTTCCACATATTTTTATTGTAATTAATAGAAGGGTTACATTATATTCACCAGGTAGAAGGTGCATTACTTCACCCTTTCTCATGTCTTAGTCCCTATTTCCCTCCCCTCACCCCCACCCCTCATCTTGTTTTTCCCCCTTCTCTATACTATTTCAAATAACCAAATAAACAGATATACAATATATCAGATAACAAGGTGAAATACTGTAACAATATGCGATAACCAAGGGACAGCAAACGAGATGAGAGATAACATCGTAAATTAAGGGCAACAATCACTCATTATATCTTGCCAAGATTTTTATCTGCTGTCAATAATGTAGCTAGGATCTTGGGTTTGGGGGCATCTTTTTGGCTTTGTAAGCATGGGTGGTTAGGAAGGCAACAATAACTCTGGCTCTAGTTCTTTATGCCTCTTGGCCTTATAGTGTTGAGAAGTCTTCTCTCCACTTGTCCTTCAAAATCCCATGCAGGTGTCACCTCTTTCAGAGAGCCCCTTGGCAAACCCCCATTTCAGCTCTTCCCTCTTTATTCACATTGCACTTTGACCTCCTTCATGACTCATTTTGAAGTCCTCACAGTGATAATGACTGATGTAGTGCTTGATGATGACAGTGACAACGACAAGGTTAACTAGCAGATTTACTCATCAAGTGGTTTTTTTGTGTCACCTGCTTCAGTTCTCACTGCATTACAAGGTCACACCATTTCTTAGCCTCACATTTGATGAGAATGAAACCGAGGACAAAAGGCTAGTTACTTGCTAAAAAAATGCCACAGAGGCCAGGCTGTGGGAGAGGCAGAAGTAGAAGTTTCACAGTCCACGGTCAGCCCAAGGCAAAAAGAAAACCCGACCTGAAAAATAAACAATAAAATCAAAAGCTGAAGGTATGGCTCACATGGTAGAGCACTTGCCTAGCAAATACCAGGGCTTTAGTTCAAGCCCAGTACAGGATGCTAGGAGAGGAGGCAAGTCAGTGGAAACTATGTCTAACCCTTGGTTGCTTGAAGATTGGCCAAGTTGAGGTTTTATATTTGGGGCAATTCCAATTCTAGGGTTTGAATTTAACTTCAATGTGTTGTACTTGTTGTTGAGGATAATCTTCCAAGTAGCCTAAGTTCCTTGTCATTCTCATTTGTCATTCCTAGTGCCTAGAAAAGGTCTAGCCCTTAGGAAGGAGTTGGCAAATGATCCCAGAATTGAGAGTCTTACACCCCAAGATAGAGATGAAGTTGTTTACAGCAAACTTTCTCTGCCAGGCTCATCTCTTCCTGCACTGAGACTAACAGTGCATGTAAACAGTATTAATCTTAGAAAAGCCAGCCATCTCAGCAGAGCATGGAACTGCAAGGAACTCAGCTCAGGATCTGCATGTATAGGGAGTAGGTTCCTGCATCCTGGCCCAACAGGGCCCTTCTGCAGCCACATTCCATTGATCATCCATGGACCCAGCGGTTTTTCTGTGTTAGAAACATGTCTGTTTATAATACCAGGGTCTTGGAGAAGAAACTAAGGTCTTTCACTGAATACAGATAGCAAAGACTGTGAGTTGAGGTCTATTTCCTGAAGGATTAAGTCATGGATTAATAATAGGAACTCAACCTGAGCTGGTTCAGGTACAAAAAATATCCTGTCTAATGTAGCTGAAACCAGGTGAGGTTGCTTTCTCCCTATCCATCTTTCTTTCATTTGTTGTACTCTTTCTATATTGCTTGAATCTCTGCTACCATTGAGAGATGCTTCCTTTTCAGAGAAGATAGGCACTGCTTTATCTCTCTGAGTTTCATATCTTATAACTGAGTAATGTTAAAAGAAATTAAGAATGCTTCTCGGGATAGAGGAAAAGAAAACCCATTATGGAAACTGTTTGAGTTCTAGCCATGCAGCCAATCCTGGAACATATTAGTTGTCCATAGGAAAGGATGCTGTGAGTAGGTACATGTGAATACACATATACTTGTGTATATGCCTATGACTTGGCCCATTGGACAGGATACTATGATTGGCAGCTGTTGCAACCTCTGGTGGAGTAGGCTGGAAAGAAGTTCACCAATCCAAGCATTTTGCTGCTACAAGATCCTGCAGCATTGTTTGGTAGACAAAATTAAGAAATACTCGTCACAAATTTAAAAGGCCAGAACTCCAGAGGGCCATAGCTGATAAATGTGGAATCTAGGGCCTTTGCGCAGGCTGCTGAAGTTTCAGGCTGGATACAGCTGCCAAAGTTTCTTTTGTCTTTAGTGGAGGATTTCCGGCCTTCTCCATCATCCTCACCCTCTCAGTAAATAGAGAACCAGCAGATCTCTAACTAGGCACATTGTAGATGAGTAAGTTCTGGTGTCTAAGTTATTGTTTGTTTTCTCAGCTTGCTTGCTTTCCTTGGGCTCAACCCTTTGAGTGATGCTTCAATCAAGCTTTCTCTTTTTCTTTTTTACTAATAGTAAATGGTTGCACTAAGGGTTTTCAGTTGAACATGTTAATTTTTGCAAACACTGCATCTTGATCATTGTCATCCCATTCAAAGTTTGAATTTTTCTGAGTTTTCATTTTAACAACCTCTCTTTAGAATCAGAAATCTTCAGGTGACTTTACAGTGATAACCAACACAAATAAATGGGCAAGTAACGTGACTCCGAGTTGAATTTGAAACTAGATTTGCATGCCAAGAATCTATTGTATGACTTGCTTATAAAGGAACCGGAGGCCACATTAAAGAATTATAAGCCAATGTAACTCAAGGGCTCTTACAAGACCTGAGTTTCTTTTTTTTAATTTAATTTTATTGTCAAGGTGATACACAGAGGGATTACAGTTACATATGTAAGATAATGAATACATTTCTTGTTGAGTGTTTTTATCCCTTCCCTCATTTTTTACCCACTTCCCCACTCCCAATCCCCTCCCCTAATTATATAGTTCATTTCCAACATGCTGTCTGTGGGTATCACTGTTGCATTGATTCACCCTTTGTTCCAGTCTCACCATATTGTTGTTCTCCTTCCCTTCCCCAATTCAGATAAATGTATATAAATGACAGAGGGTACCAAAATCAAATACAGTGACAGCAGATAAACTAAAGGGGAAAAAATGAAAGAACAAAAAATAATTTCACAAAGTACATTAAAAACATCAACTAGGGAAAACCTCTTATTTCCATATCTTGGAGTTCATTTTGCTTAGTATTATCTTATATGGTCATATGTACATAGCCATTGAGCTGCTGTGATCCTCTGCTAGGATTATCCTAGACAAATACTAATTGTCACAAATGAGGGAAACCATGGAGTCTATGTTTGTTTTGGTCTGGCTTACTTCACTTAATATAATTTTTTCCAAGTCTTTCTATTTCCTTACAATTGTGCTGATGTCATTTTTTTCTGAAGGAAGCATAGAATTCCATTGTGTATAAATACCACATCTTCACCATCCATTCATCTACTGAGGAGCATCTGGGTTGGTTCTATATCTTAGCTATGGTAAATAATGCTTCAATGAACATGGTTGTGCTGGTAGCTTTAGTCTGGCCTTGTTTGTGATCATTTGGATAAATGCCCAGAAGAGGGATTACTGGGTCATAGGGAGCTCTATGTTTAGTCTTTTGAGAAACCTCCATGCCAGTTTCTACTCCCACCACCAGTGTAGTAGCATTACCTTCTGGCCACAACCCTGCCAGCATCTGTGGCTCGCTCTTTCTTTTTTCTTTCTGTCTTTCTTTCTTTCTGTCTTTCTTTCTTTCTGTCTTTCTTTCTTTCTTTCCTTCCTTCCTTCCTTCCTTCCTTCCTTCCTTCCTTCCTTCCTTCCTTCCTTCCTTCCTTCCTCTCTCTCTCTCTCTCTCTCTCTCTCTCTCTCTCTCTCTCTTTCTTTCGTTCTTTCGTTCTTTCTCTCTCTCTTTGTCAGTTGTGATACTTGAACTTTGGGCCTGGGCATTGTTCCTGAGCTCTTCAGCTCAAGGCTAGCACTCTGCCACTTGAGCCACAGCACCACTTCTGGTTTTCTGGTGGTTAATTGGAGATAGAAGTCTCACAAACTTTCATGCCCAGGCTGGCTTTGAACCGCAATCCTCAGATCTCAGCCTCCTGAGTAGCTAAGATTACAGGTGTGAGCCACTGGTGCCTGGTTATTATTGCTTTCTTTGATAATGGCCATTCTAACTGGGGTGAGGTGAGATCTCAATGTTGTTTTGATTTTCATTTCTTTTATGGACAGAGATGTTGCGTGTTTCTTCATATGTCTATTGGGCATTCTTATTTTCTCTTCAGAAAAGCCTCTCTATAAGTTGATAGCCCACTTTTTAATGGGATGGTTGTTTAATTGAGGATTTATCTTTGAGGAATTTAAGTTTTTGCCAGTTGTGGGGGACAGAACTCAGGGCCTGAGCACTGTCCTTGGGCTTTCTCAAGGCTAGAGCTCTACCACTTGAGCCACAGCACCACTTCCTCCTTTTTTTTTTTTTTTTTTGCTATGTATGTGGTACCCAGGAATGGAAATGGGTCTTCATGCATGCCAGTCAAGCACTCTTACCACTAGGCCAAATTCCCAGCCCCAAGGGGATTTAACTTTTTGAGTTCTAAGTATATTTTAGGTATGAGGCCCTTGTTTATTGTATGGCTTGTGAAGATATTATTTTAGCCTATGGACTTTTTCTTTATCTTGCTAGCTGTGTCTTTTGCCATGCAGAATCCCTGAAGTTTAATGCAATCCCATTTGTCCAACTTCCTTTGATTTGTTTTATTTCTGGGTCTTTATTAAGTTTTGACCTATGCCAAGGAGCCCTAATGTTTCTCCTATTCCTTCCTGCAATATTTTCAGATTATCTAAGTTTACCACAAGGTCTTTGATCCATTTGGAATTGATTCTGTTGTGGGGTGATATATAAGACTCTAACTTTAGTTTTCTACAGATGTTTAACCAATTCTGCCAGCACTACTTGTTGAAGAGGCTGTCTTTCTTTTATCCTAATTTTTGGCTCCTTTACCAAAGATTAGGTGGACATAGGTCTGCAGATTCATTTCTGAGTCTTCAGTTCTATTGCATGGGTCTTCAGGCCTGTTCTTGTGCCTTCCAGGCTGTTTTGATTACTACAGGTTTGTAATAGAGTTTGAGGTTTGGTACTGATATTCCTCTGATATTCCTTTCTGCCAAGGGATGTTTTTGGTATTCAGGGTCTTTTATTATTCCATATGGATTTTTTGATTGCTTCTTCTATTTCATTGAAAAATGTTGTTGGGATATTATTGATGGGTATTACATTGAATTTGTAGATAGCCCTTAGCAGCATTGCCATTTTCATGATGTTAATCCCCCCACTCCAGGAGCAGGGGAGGTTTTAACACTCCCTTAGCTCTGCTTTAATTTCCTTTTTCAGGTTTTTAAAGCTTTTCATCATAGAGGTCCTTCACCTTTGTGGTTAATTCCTAGGTGTTATTTTTTGAGGCTATTATAAAAGGAGTTGCTTTCCTGATTTCTCTTCTCATTGTTGGCATAAAGAAAAGCCATTGATGTTGTGGATTAATTTTATATCCTATGACTTTGCCAAAGTCTCTGGTCAACTCAAGTACATGGGAGTGGAGTCTATAGGGTTCTTTAAATACAGAATCATGTCATCTGCAAAGAGGGAAAGTTTTACTTTCCTCCCTATTTAGATCCCCTTTATGCTTGCTTCTTTTTTATTGGTCTGGCTAGGAATTCCAATGCTATATTAAAGAGGAATAGAAGGAGTGGGCATCCTTGCCTAATTTCTGATTTTAGAAGAAATGGCTTTAGCTTTTCACCATTAAGTATAATGCTAGCTGTAGGTTTGTCATGCACAAACCTAAAGTTTATTATACTGAGGAATGTTCTGTGGGTGCCTAGTTTCTCCAGAGCTTTTAACAAAGGGGTGTTGGATCTTGTCAAATGCTTTTTCTGCCTCTATTGAGATGATAATGTGATTCTTGTCCTTGCACCTATTGATGTGATGAATTGATTTGCATATATTGAACCAGTTTTGCATTCCTATGATGAATACTGTTCTATCATAGTGTATAATTTTTTTATGAATTGATGAAGTCGATTGGCCAATATTTTTTGAGAAGTTTTGCATCAATATTCATCAAAGAAATGGGCCTACAGTTCTCTCTGATGATTCCCTGTCTGGTTGTGGGATGAGGGTTATGCTGGCTTCACATGTTGAGTTTAGTGAAGAACTTTTGCTTTTAAATTCATTGAAGCATTTGTGGCGTATTGGTATGACTTTTACTTTGCAGGCCTTATAAAATTCAGCTGTGAATCCATTTGGTCCTGGCCTTTTCTTGGCCAGTAAGTCTTTTATTGCTGTTTCTATTTCATTACTGTATATGGGCCTATTTAGTTGGTTTAATCTTCTTGGTTTAGTTTGACTATATCAATATTTGATACGAATTCTTTCATTTCTTCCAGATTCTCAAATTTGTTAGCACAAAATTTTGAAAAATATTCTCTTATAGTGTTCTGAATCTTGGTTGTTTGTGATGGTTGGATATTTCCATTCGTGTATATGATTTTGTTTATTTGATGTGCTCTCTTCTTTTTTTTGGGTACAATTTGCTAAATGTCTGTCAATTTTGGAAATTGTTTTTGAAGAAGCAGCTCTGTTTTGATTCTTTCTATGCTTTTTTTAAAAACTCCAATTCATTTCATTCTGATTTCATTTTAATCATTTGTTTCTGTCTAGTGGATCGGGGTTTGGTTTGTTGCTCTTTTGGAAGGAGTTTAAAGTTCATCATTAAATTGTTGGTTTTAGATTTCTCCAATTTGATGTATGCGTTCAGAGCTATACATTTTCCTCTGAGTGCTTCCTTTGCTGTGTCCCAAAGGAGCTGGTATTTTGTGTGCTCCTTTTTGTTAAATACCATAAATGTTTGAATTTCTATTCTCATCTCTTTAATGACCCACTGGTGATTCAACAACGTGTTGTTCAATTTCCATTAGTTATGGGAATTTCTATGGTGGCTTTTGGTGTTGAGCTCTAATTTTATTTCATTTTGATCTGAGGGAATGGAGGGAATAATTTCAATATTTCTGAGCACAGACTTGCTTTGTGCTCTAAAATGTGATCTATTTTGGAGAGTGATCCATGTGCTGCAGAGAAGAACATATATTCTGGTGTTACTGGGTGAAATATTGCATGGATTTCTGTGAAGTCTAGTTGATTTATTCCTTTGTTTAGTCCTGGGGTTTCTCTGTTGAGTTTTTTTTTGATGATCTATCCAGAGGTGATGGTGGTGTGTAAAATTCACCAATGATCGAAACATTCAGACCTATGATTTTAGTGTATATAGTATTTGGGTGCTCCAGCATATGGTGTATAGATATTTAGGATGTGATGTCCTCCTGTAGATAGATCCCTTGATTAGTGTGTGATAACCTTTTTTTGCCCTTAAATTCTTATTTTATTTATTTATTTAATAATTTATTTTTTATTGTCGGGTTAATGTATAAAGGAATTACCATTACATTATCTAGGTAGTAGGTGCATTACTTTTCACACATTGATACCCATTCTCATGGTTTTTGTCCCCATTTCCCTCCCAACACCCCAATTATCTTGTTTTCCCCCCTTCTGTTTCCTATTTCAAATAAACAAATAAATGTATCTACAATATACCAGGTAACAAAGTCAGATACATTAACAATATGAGATTAACCAAAGGGCAAAAAAAAAGAGAAGAGAAGTAGCATAGTACATTAAGAACAATAATCACTCAAGATAAAGTTCTTGCTTCCATATCCTAGCCTCATTTAGCCTCATCCTATATGACCTTATGTACCTGGGTTTTGAGCTATTGTAGTCCTCTGCTAGGAGAGTCCTACATGTGTACTAATTATTACAAATGAGGGAAACCAACAAGTCTATGTTCCTTTGGGTCTGGCTTCACTTAATGTGATTTTTTACAAGTCTTTTTATTTCCTTACAAAAGGGATGATGTCATTCTTTCTGATGACAGCATAGGATTCCATTGTGTATAAGTCCCACACCTTGTTGATCCAATCATCAACTGAGGGGCATCTGGGTTGGTTCTATATCTTTGCTATGGTAAATAGTGCTGCTATGAACATCATTGTGCTAGTGGCTGTAGCACATCCTTGTTTCTGGAAGTTTGGGTAAATGCCAAGGAGTGAAATTGCTAGGTCATAGGGAAGCTCTATGTTTAGTCTCTTGAGGAATCGCCATACAGCTTTCCATAATGGTTTAACAAGTTTATACTCCCACCAACAGTGTAGTAGTGATCCCTCCTGGCCACATCCCCACCAGCATTTGCTGTTACTAAATTGCTTGAATATGGCCATTCTAACTGGAGTGAGGTGGAATCTCAAAGTTGTTTGGATTTGCATTTCTTTTATGGACAGAGATATCAAGCATTTTATCATGTGTCTGTAGGCCATTTTTATTTCCTCTTCAGAGAAGTCTCTCTTTAAGTTTTTATCCCACCTTTTAATGGGATGGTTGTTTCTTTGAAGATTTGTTTTGGAGAGATTAAATTTTTTAGCTGTTGATATATTTTAGATATGAGGCCTTTGTCTGTTGTATGGCTAGTGAAGATCTCCCACTCTGTGGACTTTCTATTAACTTGCTAGCTATGTCCTTCACCATACAGAAGTAATGCAGTTCCTTTTGTCCAAACTTTCTTAATTTTTATGCTTCTGGGTCTTTATTAAGAAAACTTCCACCTATGCCAACGAGACCTAGTGTATTTCCTATTCCTTCTTGTAAAGTTTTCAGCGTGTCTGCTTTTACCTCCATGTCTTTGATCCATTTGGATTTAATCCTGGTGCAGGGTGACATGCAGGATCCAACTTTAGTTTTCTGCAGGTGCTTACCCAATGCTGCCAGGACCCCTTGTTGAAGAGGCTGTCTTTCTTCCATTCGATTGTTTTGGTTCTCTTATCAAATATTAGGTGGCCATAGTTCTGTGGTTGATGTCTAGATCTTCATTTTTATTCTATTGGTCCTCAGGCCTGTTCTTGTTCCAGTACCAAGCTGTTTTGGTTACAATAGCTCTGTAATAGAGTCTGAAGTTTGGTATTGATATTCCTCCAGTGCTGTTCTCTCTGCTAAGAATTGTTTTTGATTAGTTTACTAGCTATGTCCTTTGCATACAAAAGCTTTACAGTTTAATGCAGTCCCACTTATCCAGCCTTTCTCTGATTTGTTATGATTCTTGGTCCTTATTAAGAAAGTTTCGACCTGTGCCAAGGAGGCCTAGTGTATCTCCTATTCCTTCTTGTAAAGTTTTCAGTGTGTCGGGTTTTACCTCCAGGTCTTTGATCCATTTGGAGTTAATTCTAGGGAAATGGGGACCAAGACATGTGAAAGGGTATCAATGTATGGGAATTAATGCACCATCTATCTGGCAAATATCATGTAACCCTTCTATTAATTACAATAAAAAATATATGAAAAAAAGAAGTAGGAACTGTTGGAATGAGTCAACAGGATATGAAATATTATAGATAAAACCAAATGGTATCTACTTGCACATGCTAGCCTCAGAGTAAAAAAAAAGGAACAATAATAAATACAAATTTACATTGTCTAAAAAAAAGAATTGTTTTTGCTATACAGAGTCTTTTATTATTCCATGTGAATGTTTGGATTGGTTCCTCTATTTTCTTAAAGAATGACATTGAGATATTCATGGATATTGCATTGAATTTGTAGAAAGCCCTTGACAGGATTGACATTTTCACAATGTTATTTCTTCCAATCCTGGAGCATGGGAGGTTTTTTTCCTCCATTCTCTCAGTTCTTCTTGAATTTCCTTTTTCAGGTTTTTAAAGTTTTCCTCATAAAGCTCCTTTACATTTTTAGTTAATTACTAAGCACTTTTTCTTTGAGGCTATTGCAAAAGGAGTTGCTTTCCTGATTTCTGCCTCACTCCTTTCCTTATTGGCATACAGGAAAGCAGTTGATTTTTGATGGTTAATTTTATACCCTGTTACTTTGCCAAAGTTTTGAATCAGCTCAAGCAACCTGGGAGTGGAGTCTAAAAGGTTCTTTACATACAGAATCATGTCATCTGCAAAGAGGGAAAATTTCACTTTCCTCCCTATTTAGATCCCCTTTGTGCTTGCTTCTTGCCTTATTGCTCTGACTAGGAATTCCAATACTATATTAAAGAGGAGTGGAGGGAGTGGGCATCCTTGCCTCATTTCTGATTTTAGAGGAAATGGCTTTAGCTTTTCACCATTAAGTACAATGCTAGCTGTAGGTTTGTCATACACAACCTGTATTATACTGAGGAATGTTCTATGGATTCCTAGTTTCTCCAGAGCTTTTAGCATAAAGGGGTGTTGGATTTTGTCAAAAGCTTTTTCTGCATCTATTGAGATGATAATGTGATTCTTGTCCTTGCCCCTGTTGATGTGAATTGACCTGAGTATATTTAACCAATGAATCCTGTTTGATCATAGTGTGTAATATTTTTGATGAGTTGTGGAAGTTGATTGGCCAGTATTTTGTTGAGAAGTTTTACATATATATTCATCAATGAAATGGGTCTGTAGTTCTCTTTGATAATTCCCTGTCTTGTTTTTTTGATGAAGATTATGCTGGCTTTACAGAATGAGTTTGGTGGAGAGCCTTCACTTTCAAAATTCTTTGAAGAGATTGAGGAGTATTGGTGTGAGCTCTGCTTTGCAGGCCTTATAGAATTCAGCTGTGAACCTATCAGGTCCTGGGATTTTCTTGGATAGGAGATCTCTTACTGCCATTTCTATTTCAATACTTGAAATAGGTTTGTTTAGTTGTTTAGGTCTTCTTGGTTCAGTTTTGTTATGTTAATATTGGCAAGAAATTCATCCATCTCTTCTAGATTCTGAAATTTGTTGGAATAAAGGTTTGAAAAGTATTCCCTTATGATGCTCTGGATATTGGTCATTTCTGTCATGATATTTCTGTTCTCATCCATGATTTTGTTTATTTGGATGTGCTCCTTTCTTTTTTTGGTAAGATTTGCTAAAGGTCTGTCAATTTTGTTGATTTTTTTCAAAGAACCAACTCCTTGCTTTGTTGCTTTTTTACTCTAATTATTTAATGCTGCTTGAATTTTAATAATTTTAATTTTAATAATTTTAATTTCAATAATTTGCTTCTTTCTACTGGAATTGAGATTGGTTTTCCAAGAGCTTAAGGTGCACCATTAAATTGTTGGTTTGAGATTTTTTCCAATTTGTTCATGTAAGCAATCAGAGCTATAAATTTTCCTCTAAGTATTGCCTTTGCTGTGTCCCAATTTGTGTGCTCTTTTTTGTTAAATTCCATAAACTGTTGAATTTCTGTTCTTATCTCCTCAATGACCCACTGGTGATTCAACAATGTATTGTTCAATCTCCATGAGTTACAGGCTTTCTTTGGTGGAGATTGGTTTCAGTTTCTGAAAGAATTCAGGAAATAATTTCAGTGTTTCTGAATCTGCACAGCTTTGCAGTATGCTCTAAACTGTGGTCTATTTTAGAAAATGTTCCATGTGCTGCTGAAGAAAACGTATACTTTGGTGTTGTTGAGTGGAATAACCTGCAGATGTCTTGTAGGTCTAGTCGGTCTATGCAATTTTTTTTAATTCTGAGGTTTCTCTGTTGAGTTTTTGCCTGGTTGGTCAATCCAGAGTTGACAGTGGTGTGTTAAAGTTACCAGCAATCATTGTGTTTGGATCTATATGTGGTTAATATAATGTAAGTAAAGTTTGTTTGATGAGGTTGGGTGCTCTGACATTATGGTGTGTAGATATTTAGGATGGTTATATCCTCCTTAAGGAGAGATTCCTTTAGTGGTATGTAATCCCCTTCTTTATCTCTTCTCACTAATTTTAATTTGAAGTCTATTTTATCTGATATGAGGATGGCAAATCCACCCGGCTAATGGGGGCTGTTATCTTGATAGATTTTATTCCAGACTCTCCCTCTCAAAATACGTTTGCTTTTGGGGGCAAGATGTGTCTCTTGAAGTCAGCAGAAAGGTTGATCTTGCTTTTTAATCCAACTAGACAGTCTATGCCATTTAATTGGAAAGTCCATTGATATTAAGGGTTATGTAATAACCTTCTTTGTCTTTTCTCACCAATTTTAATTTGAAGTCTATTTTATCTGATATTAGGATTGCAATACTAGCCTGTTTATGGAGGCAGTTTGCTTGGTAGATTTTATTATAGCTTTTTTACTTTCTGAATGTGTTTGCTTTTGTGGGCAAGATGTGTCTCTTGAAAACAGTAGAATGTTGGATCTTGCTTTTTGATCCAACTGATTAGTCTATGTTGTTTAATTGGGTAGTTAATTCCATTAATATTGAGAGTTAGGGTTGAGAGGAGTTTGTAGTTCCTGACACGTTATCCACCTTCTCAGGGACTGTGACTTGTCAGTTCTTGCTATAATTATCTGGTTCTCTGTTTGGATGTTGTTTCCCTGCCCAGTATCATGTTCTTTTTGGCTTCCTGTGTGTAGAACATCTTTGAGAATTTTCTGGGGTGTTTGGTGGAGATATTTGGTTTCAATTGGTTCCTAGCTGTGGAAGGTTTTTATTTGTCCCTCAGTTATGAATGAGAACTTTGCTGGGTGTAGAATTCTTTGATAGTTGCTTGCCTTTAGTGCTTGGCATACCTCATTCCAGGCTCTCCTTGCTTTTATGGTCTCTGCTGAGAAATTTATAGTTATTCTGACTGGTTTTCCTTTATAGGTGATTGTTCTCTTCTCCCTTTAAAGATCCTTTCCTTGGTCTCTATTGATCCTATGCAGGTTATAATATGGTGGAATGTCTTGTTCTGGTCTGGTCTGTTTGGGGTTCTAAAGCTTCTTACATCTGGATGGGCCTATCCTTTTGAATATTTGGTAAGTTCTCTGCTAGGATTCTGTTAAATGTATTTTCTATTTCATTAGCTTCCTTCTCTAGTCCCTCTTAAATAACTGTTAGCCTTAAATTAAGTCTTCTGATTGTATCTTGAATCTTTTTTCTGAAGGGATCTATCTTGTTTCTTAGATTTATTTTGAATAAAATTTTTCTCTATAAAGTCTAGAATACCTTCTATTCCTGGTAGTTTTCCTTCTGCATAATCTAGCCTGATATCAGGACTTTCTACTTTGTTGTTGTTTCCTCTCTTGCTTCTAGTTGGTCAGTTTTGATGGCTTATATCTTTCTGTTAAACCTTTGGGTTTTTGTTTTGTTTTGTTTTCTTTGCCAATCCTGGGCTTGGGCTCAGGGCCTGAGCACTGTCTCTGGATTTTCTCAAGGCTAGGGCTTTACCACTTGAGACACAGCACCACTTCTGGCTTTTTGCTATGTGTGTGGTATCGAGGAATCGAACTCAGATCTTCGTGCATGCTAAGCAAGCACTCTACCATTAGGCCAAACTCCAGCCCCTGTTTTTTGTTTGTTTGTTTTTTTTTTAAATCTCTTATGGACTTCTTCCTTGAATTGGTTTAGAGTGCTTTCTCAAATCTTTTAACTAAATGACTATACTTTTATTTTCCTTCTGTTGGAATTCAATCTGCTGTTTGTGGATTCCATAAATTACTCTATTAATCTTTGGTTAACCTCATCATTCTCTCACATAGCCATGTGAAGATTTTCAATCTTTTCATTCATCATGTTTATCAGTAGTATTTTTTTTTTTTTGGCCCCCTTTCTAGCTCAGGCCCCGCTCGCTCCTGGCCCCGCTCGCTCCGGCCCTGGCTTGCTCTGGCCCCGCTCGCTCCGGCCCGGCCAGCTCTCGCTTGCTCCTGGCTCCGCTCGCTCCGGCCCCTTCTCGCTCTGGCCCCGCTCACTCCGGCCCCGCTGGCTCTGGCTTGGCTCGCTTACGTTCCGGTCCTGCTCGCTCCGGCCCCGCTCGCTCCGGCCACCGCTCGGTTGGGCTCTGTTCACTTCAGCTCAGCTCGCTTCTTTCGCTCTCTGTCGCCGTCGCAGTCTTGTCTCTGCCACTTTTCCGGTTTGGTTGTGTCTCGTCTCTGCCACTTCCGGCTTGGTTGTGTATGTGGGATACCGAGGAATCGAACCCGGGTCTTTGTGCATGCTAGTCAAGCACTTTAACCGCTAGGCCAAACTCCCGGGCCCATCAGTAGTGTTTTTAGAGCATTCCTCTAAGTTTTTCATCAACAGCTCTGTTGCCTGTTTGGTTTTTTTTTGAGTAGGAGTTGAGGTTCCTTGACTTGCCATTTTTCTTGTGTTTCTATTCCTTGTTTTGTTCATTTAGAAATGAAAGCAAATCCAATAGCACATCAAAACAAAATTTTAATAAATGAGCAAATCAACCTAGGGCCCTGTAGTTGCATATACTTTAAATGTTCACAATCATAGATAGGGTATTTTTACCCTCTCGGTCCTTTTTTGGATATAAAAACAGATCCAATACCACCATACAACATAATTTAAAGACAAAAACCAACCCCAAGCCCTGTAATTGCACTGATTATAGAAATTCAAAATTATATGTAGGTATTCCATTATCCACTTTTGCTTTTCTTCATTAGGAAAGGTGTATTGTGATTCAGGAGTAACTAATGAACAAACCTGTCATGAAGTTTAAATCAATCTGGCCCAAAAGGAATCAACAGACTAAGAAAATCAAAGGAGCAGAGGACCAGATATTAAGAGGTGTAATGAAAAGTAGGAAAAAAAATAAGAGTAGAGGAATGTAGGGAAGGAAAGGAGCAAACGGAAGATAACTAAGACCTAAATCCAGAGAAAGGAAACATAAAAAGAGAAAATATATAAAAGATAAACCAATAAAAACTTTAAAATTATACGCATAAATAATACTAAAATTAAAAGTACTAAAATTGAGAAATAAAGAATCCAGTAATCAAAATATAATTGGAATGAAGTATGAACATAATGAAGAAGGCCTAGTAATCAGTGTATGGTTTCCATCTAGGAATGAACAGAACAGCAATGAAGTAGAAAAAAAAGTAGAGAAGGGAAAAAGTAAAATAAAAAGCATAAAAAATAGAAAAAGTAAAAATAATTAGAAAAAAAGTATTCTTCAATGTATTTGGGTGGTCCTCTGTCTCCCCTGTGTCCATTATCCCATGTCTTGATAGAGCCTTTGATTGCCTTGCCTTGGTCAGCTTTCCTTGCAGCTTAGTTGTTTCTCAAATCTTATTTAAGTGGACAGAAAGAAGTTAACCCTTACAGATCTGGGGTCTTCCTGTCCCTCCACCCAGAGTAATTTAGTAAGCAGGTGAATCACTTTGTGTGCATCACAGGATGGAGGTGGCTGCTTTCTGTAGCTTGAAGTCACTACCAGCAAGGTGGAGTATGGGTGGATTTGAGGCTTCTCTGTAATCAATGGCTTTACCCAGGAGGCCTTTCTCCTGAGCCTCTCTTTTGGCCCAGGCTGGCTGGAGTCACTCTCAGCTTTTACAGACTATCCAGTTTTTAATTTTTTCCAGTGAAAATTTTAATTGATTAATTAAATTTTACCAAGTTTGTCTTTCTAACTCCTACAGCTTGCTAAGCTGCAGGGCTGCAGAGGGATGGGGCCTCCTCTGGCTGTGTTTGCCACGTGTGGAAAGTTGTCCTGTCCTGGGAGGAGCTACCTCCTCCTGGATAGGGCAACCTTCCCTGAGGCAGAGCTAACTTCCTCTGGTTAGGTTTCTTTGTCCTATTGAAAGATGGTGCCTCAGTTGCTGCTTCTTAAGCCCAAGTTACCTGCTAGCTGCCTTGGCATTCTTCTTTGGTGGTAAGGAAAGGGCTACCTCCCTAATGCTGTTCTGTGAAGAGTGGAGATGTCTTTTGTGGGGACTCATGCTTTCCCTTGCTTTTTGTGTGTGTGTGGGAGGGGTAGCCATCATCTGTATCCATCTGTGGCGATCAGGATGAAGATTTCTGCTCTTCCTGATCATCCAGATCATGCTTGAGGTGAGCCATACATGCTCTGTCTCAGAGCCTTTATCATGGCTCTGTCTGCTATACCAGTGGATACCTCTAAACTTTTCCTCTCTGATGAAAATCTCTTCACTGTTATGGCTCACTTGGTGTCATGCTCTAGCCATGGACTTTTCTTGGCAAAAGCACAGTTACACATTCACCATCTTTCTTCAGATCCCTTCCCCTGGTTTCTTACTTTTTGGGTAGTACTAGGGTTTGAACTCACAACCTTTCACTTTCTAGGAAAGAGCTCTACCACTTCAGTCATGTCTCCAGTCCTTTTTAACTTCAATTATATTTGGCATAAGGTCTTACGTATCTTTGCGTGGGGTGGCTTCAAACCCATCTGAGACCCTCTTGATCTCTGCATTCTAAATAGTTGGGATTAGAGGCATGGGCTATTGGCCCAGCCCATTTTTAATTTTCTTGCAATCTTCTTTGTGGTTGGCTTAACACCTCTGTAGAGTGACTCCTTTCAAGGTTGAGGTTCTAACTCGGCCCTTCTGGGTTTATGCAAACACACCCCTTAGCAAAGAAGGCCACACTAGTTTAGCTTACTGTGACATCCTAATTGTCCTTCTGCCTAGAGGTAATATTCAAAATTTTTCACTGAGTATACTAAGTCATGGAGGGTCATGCCTGTAATCTCAACTACTCAGGATATGAACGCTGGAGAGATTTTGATTTGCGTTCAGCCAATGGAGAGAAAGAGTTAGATTTTCTCAATATGTAAGTTGGGCATAGTAGTTCATGCTTATAATCCCAGCTCTGAGAGAAGAATGGCTAGGTGGAGGCCCGCCCAGGAGTGGCAAAATGTCAGACCCTGACAAGAGCTAGGAGCACAGCTTGTATGGTAGAGTGCTTGCCTAGCAAACACAAAGCCCTGACATTAAACCCCAGTGCTCCTAAAGGAATAAATAGTTAACAATTTATGTGGAGGGGGGAACAGAGTGAATATTAATCAGAGGATCTGCCACACCTTTCTTTGCCAGGTATTAAATCTTTTGATATGAGATGGTTCCAGGCAGTCAAGGTTGCACAAGAGCTCTTAAGAGACATCAAGTTAATATTTTTAAGTGAGTACAGGTACATTTTAATATTTTTGTGGTAATGGATATTGAACTCAGGGCCTTCTAGACAAATGCTCTGTTTGAGCCACACCCCTAGTCATTTAGCTTTTGTTTTTCAGATAGTCCCTTGCTAACCTTGCCACTGAGATCTTCCTA
Organism: Megascapheus bottae; assembly: GCF_031878675.1. Lineage (NCBI taxonomy): Eukaryota > Metazoa > Chordata > Mammalia > Rodentia > Geomyidae > Megascapheus > Megascapheus bottae. Next base: position 25,981,400 of record NC_143532.1, on the reverse strand, counting down.
CATCCATCTCCCAAGTGACTGGAGTTACAGGTTTGTACCACCAAACCCCACTTAATTTGGGGATGAAGTCTCATTATATTTTACCCCAAATGGCCTCAACTGTGATACTCCTGTCTTTACCTCTCAAGTAAGTGCTGGTATGGGCATGAACTACTGCATCCAGCCTTACTTTTCTAGCATTTTGTTTGTGTATGTGAGCCATTATTAGAGCTTAAACCAAGGGACTGGGTACTATCCCTTAGGTTTTTTTTTCTTTGAAGATTAGCACTCTACCACTTGAACCACACCTCAATGTCCAGATTTTTGGTGGTTTCTTGGAGACAAGAATCATATAGACTTTCCTTCCCAGGATGACTTCAGAGCATGATCCTCAGATCTTGACCTTCTTAGTAGCTAGGTTTACAGATGTAAGCCACCAGCACCATGCTTGTTTTACTATTTTAACAATCAATACAGCTTCATCAGTTTATACTGGCTGAAGGTCTATCCTCTTATCACACACTCTTTTAAAAATATATTTTTATCTTTAAGTAGTTGCACAAAGGAGTTGTTATTCACAAAGCAATTTATGAATACAATGCACCTTGATCAATTTTGCTGCTTTTATCGTTCTTTTCCATACTTTCATACTTATTCTCTTTCTTCAATTTTTTTTAATTTTGTAGGCTATGCTTTTAATTTTAGTCTGCATACTCTTGATTGCTACATTGCATGTTGAAAGTGTCAAGGTTGTAACATTTGCCTCTGTTTCTATGGTCCCTGATAGCAACACTACAAGGAAGTGCTCAGAGAACATCTGTTGAGCTGGTTTATGCATGTTAGTTCTACCTCTGCCTACACACTCTCTGTGATCATGTCCAGCAATTATAATTTCTCTTCCTTCTCTGACCTCTTATGTAACACAGACCAGACAAAGCCAAAACCAAAAAAAAAGAGGGATGAGTAGAGCTAGGAAGCTAACCTGTCCTCTTCCTTCCTTCTTTCCTTTATTCCTTCTGCCCTCTCTCTCCCTCCTTTACTTTTATTTTTCTCAATTTTCTTTACCATTGTATGTGTATTCTAAGCAGTGAGAAAGCAGTAAGTTAGACAAGGTAACTGCCAACATGGGACACACATTCTAGGGACAGAGCAAGTCAGAAAACGAGAAGCTGCACAGAAGGCTGCTGATGAAGCAGGCTTACTAAGTGAACAGATCTTGTTGGTGTGGGAGCAGAGAGTAAGAGAATTACCAAGATGAAGCCATAGAAGCAGCATAAAGTGAGGCTGGATACCAGTATGTGAGGAAGACAGTGAAACCAGCACACTGTGGTAGCTAAGGAGGCTGGGAAGCACTGAGAAGAGAGGTGTGCATAAGGAAGTCCTGGTTTTAAATTCCCAAGAATCACAGTACATAGGAGGAGACTGACAGTTGTAAGGAATTCTGTCAACACTGTAGGGGAATGAAGCATGTGAGCAGTGCTACACTGTGGAGATGGAGGAGGAGAACTACAAAATCCAGACTAGACCACATAGCTACCGTGAGAAGGAGCCACCCAAGTGTAGGGCAGGGAAATGATGAGGTGGGGGTTTTACTCCAGGAGGCAAATAAAACAGTTTATGGTTGTCATGACTATTCATAAAACTAGACCATAGATCCTGCCTAAGGACTGTCCAGAGACCCTCTCTACTTCCCCAACTCACGACTGCCAAAAGGAACTAAGAATTTCTAAGGGCCAGGCATGTGAACTTCATATCCTGACAAAAAGATACTTGCTCAGCACAGCAGAATTCCCCTTAATTAAGGCTGGGTGCTGGTGGCTCATACCTGTAATCCTAGCTACTCAAGAGGCTGAGATCTGTGGATGAGAGTTGGAAGCCAACTCTGGTAGAAAAGTCCCTGTGAGACTCTTATCTCCAACTAATCATTCAAAAACTGAAAGTGGTGCTGTGGCTCAAGGGATAGCATGTTAGCCTTGAGCACAGTCTTAGGGACAGAGCCCAGAGTTCAAGTCCCACAACCAAAAAAAAAAATTCCCCTTAAAGTCACACGAGACCCCTAATTAAGGCTTCGTGTTTATGCACTGCAAGCCATTTAAATCATTATAATGGAATGGATTGTGGGAATGGGCATGTTCAACTGGAAAATTATTATATAACCACGATGGCCATAAGCAAAGACCTCTTCCATAAGAAGGGCCCTCCAATCCTTTTATCAGCCTAACCCAACCTTAAATTGTCCCAGGAGATAATTCCTCACAGGGCCCTGGAGCTTTCCTGCTCAAGCCTGTTTGCATGCCCTTGAATATATTCCACCTCACTCTCTTTAACTTTAATACTCCAGACTTTTGTCATTCCCTGTGCATGTCTTGCTCGATTCTTTGTTCTAAATACCAAGAACCTGGGCATGATACCTAATGGAGACCACCATCTGATACAAATACTAAATATACTCCGATCCAGGGTATCATGAGCAATGATTTGGGAAGGAAGAGCCATTGCAGAAGGATCACATAGGCGCTTATTGATGTGTCTCTGGCTACAGGCCAGTAGCAGAGACCTTCAGAAGCTACAACAGGCGAGGAGGAGCAGGGAGCTAGGAATGAGCCCAGTATGTAACTTGGAGGAGAGAGCATTAAATCAGGATTGGGAACACTGGGTACCTTGATTGGTGGTGATGTGGGGGTGAAAGACAATAGCTGCATTCCAATATATTGACTCCAAGGTACCCTCCCGTCCTCCTCATAGGACACCTGTTAATGAGCTGGAATAAATGGATTGGGCAGACCATCATTCACCAAAGGATGAGTATGGGAAAGAGAACAAGGCTCTTTGCTTCAGAACTCTACAGTGTGGACTGGGAAAGAGAAATGGTTTCCATCCAGCCACGTGCCTTGCTAGTACTCCAAGCTGCGATGATCTGATTCTGCCTGGGGTCTCAAGTCCTCCTTCTCCGAAACTGTTTGCAGAAAACTTTGTATTTTATACTTGCCTCTTCCACAAGTCCCCAACCTCCCAGTACCAATTAGCATATCAGTGAGCCTGGGGAATGTTCCCCCAAGACATCACTGCTGCTGGGAGCATCTGGCGACATCTTTAATTTTATTTGGTTTCTTCTCTTTTTCTTTTCCCTGAGGAACATGGTGAAGGGAGCAGATGGCAATAAGAAAGGGCAGATCGATGCAGTGCGAGGACAGTGGACTAGTTCGTCCTTGGATTCTCAGAATTGTATTATCTGTTCTTCAGAGTGGATGCTAGAAACGAGTTCCTAAGGCTAATTACTTGTGTGTCCAGAGTACCTCTGGGGAGTCCGAGCTTGATGTTGTGGCTTGTTTACCATTGCATTTGCAGAATTTTGTGCAGGGCTGGACTACTGTAAAATGTTCCAAAATTTTGTACATTTATTCAACCAATATTTATCAAGGGCCCAGCATGCCCTAGCTGCTTTCTTGGCCTGGAGAACCAGCAGCAAACAACAAAGTGAGTACTCATAGAAGCCTACATTGCATTCATCTTGGCAGTGAGTCAGTTGACAATCACAGTTGTGTTCAGTTGTCTATCGCTCACAGACAGTGGTTGAGGTGCTTGGCAGAGAGTCCAGTGGTGAGTGATTAGAGACGATCTTGTCCTCCAACTGTTTCCATTTCAAAGGTGGCTGCATTTTTTAAAAAATCAAGCCTGCATATCATTCCAGCTCCTGTTTATAAACTGCCACTACAAGCAAATGGTTATTTATAGGGCAATTGGATGAGGTACAAGAGAAGATTTAGGGGGCTGTGCCAGTACCTAATTCAAACCCCTAGCATCTCTCCCCTCACTGGTAACCTTGGTTATGTAGATTTCTTCCTGATTAAAGATTCCTGTGGAATCTTTGAACTTCTGTTGTGAAGATTTAAGGTCTTCATGTTATTTTGACAAGGATGACACTGCAACACAAGTCATCCAACTGGTAAGAAGTCGGGGGGTAGGGAGACAAGGCTTAGAAACCGGAGTAACGTTGAGAGTTTGAGAAGACCAAAGAGCCAGACACAGAAAAACTGTGTTCTTACGGCGGCCCATATGTGTTGTTCTTCATCTACCGCACCTGGACCAGGAAAGTCAGGCTTTCACTATGAAAAATTTAGTTCTAATTAAAGGAGAAAAGTGGTTCTGGGAGAGAAAATCAAACAGCCATGTGTTCTATCCTGTAAAGCAATGCTTTGAAGGACCTGTAGTAGTTGTGAGTGACATCTGGCCTCCTTGGAGACAGTGTAATGTGATGAGAACAGATCAAAAGGCTTTATTGAAAATAAAAGCACATGTGTGAAACAGGCCCTCTGCTCTGAGTGTGCGCTACTGTAATTTTTCACACACTCTTACAACCAAGATACAGAAGGGTCATGTTAGCCCTTCTGCAGTCCTTGGTGAGGGAACCCCGCCATACTCTAATCCCTGATACAAACCCCATTCTCTATCTCTGTTGTTTTGTCTTCTTCATATAAATAGAATATATTACTTTCACATAAATAAATTGTAGTTTTCAACTGGATCCTTTCAATTGGCTTAATGTTTTTGGAAAGCTTGAATGGTTCATTTTCATTGCTGAATATCATTCCATTGTGTGCTAGACCCCAGGTTCTTTAGAAAATTAATGAGGCCAGAAAATGGAAATACTTCCCATGCTCATGAATTGGTAGAATCACTATCATGAAAATAGCTGCACTACTGAACAAAATCCACAGCAATCTCAATGGAATTTTTCATAGAAATAGGAAAAGCAATCCCAAAGTTCATAGGACAGAAGATTCTAAATATCAAAAGCAATCTTGAGAGAGAAAAAAAGCCATGCTGGGGACATACTTGATTACAAATCATACTAGAAAGCCATAGTAATGAAAACAGCATGGTACTATAAAAATACAAGTATGAAGACCCCCAAACAGACTAGTCTACCACCCCCTCCCTCTATGTAACTACAGTTGTATAGATTTGGGTTTTGACAAAGGAGCCCAAAACATGTTGGAGAAAGGACTGCCTCTTCAATTAATCGTGCTGGAAAAACTGGATATCCATATGCAGAAGACTGAAACTAGATCCTGATCTTATATCTATACCAATATCAAGTCAAATTGGATTACAAGTTTTAATTTAAGATCTGAAACTTTGGAACTACTACTACAGGAGATAATTTTATTCACCCATTAGAAAGAATGATGTTGTACCATTCCTAAATAAATGGAAAGACTTAGAAAAAATTACATTAAGTGAAGTAAGTCAGACCTAGAGAAACAAAAGGTTTCATGATTTCCCTCATTCGTGGTAGACAGAATGTACTTAGAAAGCCTAGGACAAAGGGCAACAAAATAAGCACAGGAAAGGAGTATTTGCAAGGTAGGGGGGAATGTGGATTGAGGTAGGGGGTAGACCAATGAAGAGGAAAAGAGGGGGAAATGCACTCATTGTATATACCAAAAAAGTAAAGTAAGGGAAGGGGTAGGTCAAGGGGAGGGTGAGAATCATGAAGGGGGTGACGTAATTAAGATGTATTATATTCATGAACTGCTTTGTTAATTGGTTCCTCCTTTATACTACTGCTTAAAGTTAATAAAAAAAATTAAGTGCTAGAACATATTTTCATGGATAGTAAATTCCCGATTAGAACTCCGATAGCTCAGCAAATAAGAACAAGGATTGACAAATACAGTTTCATCAAGCTGAAAAGCTCCTGCACAGTAAAAGGAATAGTCACTACACTGAAGATTTAGTTTATAGAAGAGGAGAAAACCTTCGTCAACCATACATTTGACAAGAAATTTATAACCAGGATACACAAAATAGCTCAAAAAGCTGCTAAAGAATCAATAAAATGAACTGAACAGCAAATGCTTGAATTTGTGGATGGCCAATAAATATATGAAGGCATGTTCAACATTCTTGGTTGTAAAAGAAATGCAAATTGAAGCACAGATTTCATTTTACCGATGTCAGAATGGCACCACCAAGAATACAAACAACAACAAAGAATGGAGAGGATGTAGGAAAAAAGGAATCCTTTCTTGTACCGTTGATGGAAATCTAAGCCAGTGCAACCACTGGAAATCAGGATGTGGTTTCCTCTAAAAACTAAAACTTGAACTAACATACGATTTGGCAATACCACTCTTGGGCATTTATCTGAAGGAATGTTAAGTCTGGATATGACAGAGGTACCTATAGATCTGTGTTCACTGCTGCACTATTCATAACCACCAAGGCAAGCAGAAAAAGTTCAGTAAGACTTTTATCTGTAATTAACTAGCAAAAAACCGGAGGTGGAGTTGTAGTTCAAGTGATAGAGAGCCAGGGTTGAGCAAGTAAGCTAAGAGGATGGTGTCCAGGCCCTGAGTTAAAGCCTCAGTACTGCATACCCATATAGAAAAAAAAAATCAAGGTATTGAGATATGGTGTGGTTTAACGCCAGACTTCAAATGCTATTGCTTTTTGGAGACGACTATCATTCATTTTGTACCATATCATCTTGACTGCTGTGGCTCATAGCAAGTCTTAAAATCAGATAGGATAAAATCCTCCAACTTTTTCTTTAAAAAATATAATTTGGCTGCCCTAGCTCTTTTGTTCTTGCATATAAATTTTAAAATTAATCTCTTCATAGCTACTGAAGTCCCTGCTGGTATTTTGACTAGAATTTCACTGAATAATTAGACCAGTTTGGGAGAGAATTGGTCTGCTAGCTGCTGAGTTATTCCCATCTAGGAACAATGCAAATCTCTTCATGGGCTCAGATTTTCCTGGATTTTTCTCATGGGCACTTTGCATAGGAGCATAAGTATTCTACATATATCTTTGTTAGATTTGTATCTACATAGGCATTTTGTTTTGGAGGTGCTATTCCATGCATTGTTTCTAATATTTTAATTTCTAATTGTTTATTTCTGGTACATATAAATACAACTGATATTTTTATATATTTCTATTGTAATTAATAGAGGGGTTACAGTTATATTCGCCAGAAAGAAAGAGCTTTTCTTCACACACATTGATACTCCTTCTCATGTTTTTGTCCCCATTTCCTTCTCCAGCCCCTTCCCCTCATCTTGTTCCCCGCTCCCTTTCCTATTTCAAATAAACAAATAAATGTATATACAATACACCAGATTACAAGGTAAGATACTGTAACAGTATGAGAATAACCAAGGGACGACAAAAGAGATGATAAATAGCATAGTACATTAACAATAACAATCACACGTTGTATAGCTCTTGTTTCCATATGCTGGAGGTCCTTTCATTTAGCCTCATCCTATATGGCCTTATGTATCTAGGTTTTGAGCTATTGTAATCCTCTGCTAGGAGAGTCCAAGGTTTGTACTAATTATTACAAATGAGAGAAACCACTGAGCCTATGTTTCTTTGTGTCTGGCTTACTTCACTTAATATGAATATTTTCCAAGTCTTTTTATTTCCTTAGAAATGGGGCAATGGTCTTTCTGATGGCAGCACAGAATTCCATTGTACAACTAATATTTTATGTTGTAACCTTGAGTTCCCTGGCCTTGTTATTACTACACACTAGTTTCAGTTGTAGACATATACAGACATCTATGAAGAGACAGTTCTAACTTCTTCTTCAAACTCTATGATTCTTTCTCCTTTGGCTAAATTGCTTGGAAAAGAAGTTTTGGTATGACACTGAGTTTTAGCGTAGTGGATGAGCTCTCAATTTTAGGATGAAGACATTTTTTGTGCAAGGCCAAGGAAGTGTCCTTCTATTCCTAGTTTGCTCAAAGAGGTTTTGTTTCATTTTTTAAAATCAGAGGTAGATGTTAAGTTAAAAAACTTCCTTTTACTCAGTAAGGACATGTGCTTTTTCTTCTCTAATCAATTAATAGAATATACTACAGTGATTGATTTTCAAATGTTGAGCCAGCCTTACATTTTTGGACTAAATACCTCAACTCTGATATATACTAACCTTTTGCATATTGTCCCAGACTTGATTTGCTAATATTTTGATGAGGATTTTTGTATCCATATTTGTGGAAGATATTGGCTAATGGATTTCTTTCGTGAAAGACCTTTTCTGGATGTGATATCAAGGGAATTCTGGTCTCCTAGAGTCCTGAATTTTTCATCTCCTCTGTTTTCTAGAGAAATCTGTGTGGCCTTCTTTGAATGTAGTCTTCTTTAAATTTATAGAGACACCACATGGGGTCTGCAGCTTTCTTTGGCAGCAGCTTGAGCTCTAATGTCAATTTCTTCATATATGATGGGACATTTAGATTCTCTGCTGACTCTTAAGTATCACTATTAGTCTGTGGCTTTTTACAGAAGCGAACAGTTCCTTTTAAGCCACTGAATTCACATGTATAGGATGGTTTGTGGTACTTTCTCATTAACCTGTGCTGTCTGTACAGATATCCTCTCTTTTGTTCCAAATAATGGTAATTCGTGTATTTTCTATTTCTCTGAGCATTTAGCTAGAGACTTATCAATTTTATTGATATTTTCAAAGAACCAACTTCTGTTTTCATTGATTTCTGTTCCTCTCTTTTATTGTCATTGATTTCTGCTCTTATTATCTCCCTTTTCCTCTGCTGGCTTTGGTTTTTCACTTTCTCCAGTTAGCTATTGAAATAAAAAATGCTAGGTTGTTAATATGAAAGCACAGTTTTTAAAAAAATAAGCATTTATTTTCATGTGCTTACTTCTGAATGATACTTTAGGTGTTTCCCATACATTGCCATGTTGTATTTTATATTTGTTCAATTCTTGGTTCAAAATACTAATTTCCCCTGAGATTTCCTGTTGACCTACAGACTATTTAGAAGTGTGTTGTTTAATTTACAAGTATTTGAGAACCCTTCTCCCACCCCCCAGATATCTTTGTTATTGGTTTCTACTTTAATTCCAAGAAGCTTAGTTTGAGAGTCTCATACCCTGAAGCTGTAGGGGGAAATATTCATACTCTTCATGCCACATTTTTATTTCTTTATTTCCTAAGGAGATACTGAGAAAAGTACACATATCAAAGTAAAAATTTGTGCAATCTCTCTAAAATCTAAGAAAGCCTAAATGTCAATGGTAGACCAGTTCAATTATGTTCATCGAAGCAATAGAAAGGTCTACATTTATTTTCTTCATTTTATTGGCTTATATTAGTCATATGAGGAGTAGATTTCGGTGTTACATCTCCATACATGCTATTCCAATCAATTACATCACACCCCCTCTAGTGGAATATTATTAAGCTTTGCCTTGTAGGATGCTATAAGTAGCTGATGATGTGTTGTCAAGTTCTCTGCCAGCCTCCTGGAATGTGGCCTCAGTGAGTGGAAGGTGTGGCTCTTCTGTGTATCGCGATTTCCTCAGTGTCTTTATAGCACTTGGCACATAGAAAACATGTGATTTATATGTTGTCTCTCATCTCCTTTGCTGTCCCTTGGTTATCTCATATTGTTATAGTATCTCACTTTGTTATCTGATATATTGAATTTATTTGTATTTGGTTATTTGAAATTTGATAGGGAAGGGGGGAAAACCAAGACGGGTGGGGGGTTTGGGGGGGAGGGTAATGGGTACCAAGACATGTGAAAGGGTATCAATGTATGTGAATGAATGCACCTTCTACCTGGCAAATATCATGTAACCCTTTTACTAATTACAATAAAAAATAAATAAATTAAATTAAAAAAATAAATAAATAAGAGAAAAAAAAATATATATATATATGCCTAACTCCTTAATGATATATTTGGGGGCTTTGGGAGGGCTATTCACATTATTGTGTTTGATTACTAGTGATGATATCCCAACTTGTAGGTACAGGTGACCTATTTGTTCTCAAGGATGGATATAAACAAAGGGAACTGTTCTGAAGGTCTCTGAGGAATTCATGGCAGAAGCCAGGATACTTTACTCCCAGCCCTGAGTCCTTCCTTTCCAGTGCTCTGTGCCAGCAGTTCTGTCAATCCACACAATGGCTTATGGGACCTCTCCAGTTTTGTTCATGTCTGTGGGTGAACCCTCAGAAGTCTCTAACCAGCACCATATGAAACACCACAGTAGCTCTGCCTCCTTGACAATTCTACATTTTCCAAATATCAAATGGTTCACCATTTTCCAATGCAATAGATTGAAAAATATAATTGTGCAAGTAGGCCTCTTTAGCTTTCAATTACTAGCTTTAAAAAGCACATCAAACACTGCTGGTATACTCACAAACCCTCAACAGGCTTCAAGGGAAACAAACCAGGGTTGGGGGTGGTGGATCACAATTTTGAGGATGCGTCTGTGAACTCAGACATGTCCCTGTTTCTCCCTGAGCCTTTGCCTTATCTGCAGCATAAGACCATAGTGCTGAGTGATATAATTAAAAGTAGGATCTTAGGTCTCTAGAGCTAAGTGATATTGCAAATAGAGCATGAAGACCTTCTTCTGGAGAGCAAAAGGGGCCCAGTACAAGTCATGGTTGACACCTACCCTAAATTCCTTCCCAACTTCTGGGCTAGGGGAAGAGGCCTCATGGCTCTCTGCAATTAATACATGCACTACGTTTCCCACCTGCTTGCTTCCCTCTTGTCTTCCCTCTGTAACACCTGGAAGGTGTCCCATCAGGAGTCTGTGACTGGGTGAACTCTACTCCTAACATTATAGGATCAGAGATGGAGTAGAGACTTTTCACCTGTTCCACTGTGACTAAAGGATCTTCGTGACCTTGAAGTTCAGCAAGGGTGTGAGTACTAGAAACAGATGGAGAATTCTATACTTGGGGAAATCCCTCCAGAACCAAGAAATCAGAAGATCTGAAGACCCCAAAGGGGGCTACTGAAGAACTGGTTGTCAACACTCAATTTCATTGACACGTTAAACTAACCCACATTAAAATGGCTAAACTGCTGCTATATATATTTTTGTATCTGTTTGGATTCTGTTCTGAGCTGGCTGAGACTCTGGGATGTAGGACCAGGTGAACAGTGGATGTCTACCCGTTCACCTAGCTCCTCTCATCCCCTAGTGCTTCATGGCAGCAGGCCCAAGTGCAACTGCAGTAGCAGAGCACTTCTTTTTTTTTCACTCTCCTGCCAAAGGGGAAGCATTCTGAGAGATGGGCAAAGCCCTGGGGCCTCTGCCCAGCCTTCTAGAAACTGAGAAGCAAAGGCAGGAGTAAAGCTTAAGTTCATGTGAGCCTAGAACTGATAGCTACATGGTGTAAATGGAAAGAAATACTACCCCCAACTCCTGAAAACAGAGCGTCTTGAAACAGACGTTTGACCAGTGGGCTTTGTTGTTAGGTATGGAGACCAGCGCAGAAGCATCTGAGTAGCTTCTCTCCTTCTGAGTCTAGTATCTGAGCAAACGGTCTGCTTTTTTTTTCACCAGTCTTGGGACTTGAATACAGGTCCTGAACACTGTCCTTGGGCCTTCTCTGGGTAGAGCTCTATACTTGAGCCACAGCACCAGTTCTGGCTTTTTTCTATGTATGAGGTACTGAGGAATTGAACCTGGGTCTTCGTGCAAGCACTCTAACCACTAGGCCAAACTCCCGACCCCAATGTTCTGCTTTTGATTGTTACTCTTCAAACAGTGAATTCTTGTCTTTTTTCTGCCTCTTCTAATAAAGAGAAATGAAGAAGGGGGAATTATTTTTTGGTACATGAAAATTAACACAAATCAAAACATCTGCTATTCTTTGATCCATCATACACTCTGATCTGTGCCAGCCTTTTTATTTCCTCACTGAAGATGCGGGGCTCAGGAAGGATTACACAGAGAGGGATGTCACGTACCCCTGCCCATTTGATTAACACAATTTAATGCCTCAATAATGCTCAGGGAAGTTCATTACCTAGGAAAGGCTGTGATGCAGGCTGCCCACGGTATCTAGGGACCAGATCTTTATTATTTAAAATACAATCAAGCTCCAATTGGGGACAGGATCTGAAAAATCTGCTTATGCTGGGGAAGGTGGAGCTGCCATTGAATGTAGGCAGACAAAAATCCCTTCCTTTGTGCAGCTTTTAACAACTTACCACCATCAGCTAATAATTAATGGGGCTTGTTCAGTTCAAAATGCTGTATCATTGAAGAAAAGCAAAATAAGCCCTATCTATCCTTACAGTGCTTAGGACCCAGAAGGGAAGTGAGCTTTATCCAAAGGCAGGCACATTCCTGATGTGTCGACAACCCGGCATTGTGGAGAGGAGGGAAAATGGGAGGGCAGCTAGCAAGCCACCTGTCTAGGGAATTGGGCAGGATTACTCTGCAGAGGTCACACCATCTGTACACCTTAGTTAGACTCTCTCCTTCTCGCTCTTGTGGAAGATGGAGGGCCTTATTTGTTTATTTATTTATTTATTGTGGTGATAGTGAGGTTTGAATTCAAGGCCTCCTGCTTGTCAGTCAGATTCTTTATTGCTGAGACAAACCTGCAGCTAAGGATTGCTTTTATGATTTAAGAAAATTGATGAGAAATCTGTAATTTTCAACTCAGAATGTCCCTTCCTTCTCAGACCCACAGAGATTCTCTTTAGGCTGTACAACAGGGTGACAGTGACAGAAGGTCCGGGCTCCCGGCCCCACCCTGAGTCTTTCTGTACCTGTGACTTGGGCTCTGCTGTGCCGGTTTCTGCCTCTGCAGAATGGGGCGGTTCTGGTCAGTCTGCACTGCTAGTGGGTCAAAGACACAGCAGTGGACACTCGAGCAGTTTTGAAGTGTCCAGGGATGACCCAGTGGAGATCATGGCAGGTCCCGTAGTGTGGGAGCTGGGCTGCTACGCGCTGGGCATGAGGAAGGGGCCATGGTCTGCACAGAGCAAGAAGATTCGGTGGAATTTCTAAGGATGAGTTGAATGAGGAACTTGACGCTCCTTGAACTCTTCCTATGCCAATGTCTATTTCAGTCCAGAAAAACAGACATTGGGAAGTCCACAAAGGAATAAAGCTAGTTCGGCTCTGGGGCACATAAGCTCAAATTCGAGTCCCATGCTTGGTCAGGACCTTATGTTGCATCATAATTTGGTGGATGATATCAAAGCCAGAAGTGGTGAGCAGCATATACAGAAGAGAAGTCATATGTTGAGAAGGAACAAAAGAGGTAGCAGGCTTGTTTTGCAACAAGTGCTAACCCAGTCCCTAGAGACGGACAAGAATTTCCCCATGACCTAAACATCACTCAAAGGCCCTACCAACATGAACACTTAGTACCTCGAGTGGAGTGTGTGTGTGTGTGTGTGTGTGTGTGTGTGTGTACGCATGTGTGCACAAACTACAGCAGTCACCATAGGGGAAGTTAGGCAGCAAGAAAAGCAGCCCCTAAGTCTCTGACACAGTCACAGAGTAGTAACTTTCTTGTTCTCACATACCCAGCTTCAGGCATGAGTCCTTTTCTAGGGCTACTGTCCACTGTCACCTGACCAGGCTGGGCAATAGGGCAGCCACTGGTCACAGAGCTGTCAGGGAGTTCCACACTGGAGACTCTTCTAGTGTGAGAAAGTTTTGAAGTCTTCCATTTGGAGGTGACCTGTGACACTTCTGCTCTCATTCCAGTGGCTGAAGCAGGTCACATGACCATACCTACCCTTGGGGATTAGGGTGGGAGGGAAAGAGAGCTGACCCAGTCTTTCCTAGCTTCATGGCTTGTGCTTACATGACTCCAGCAGCCCTGGTCTTTTGGGGACAAAATTCAGATCCTTTACTATAGAGAACAGCTCTTAAAATCCAGCTCCTAATATGTATTCAACTGACTCTCAGTAAATTCAGTTTTAATCAGAAGAACTACTCAGGTACCCTTACTCATTCTCTTGCTCACTATTTCCTCCCTTCTTCAGACTTCCAATGAGCCCTGTTCAGTGCCAGGACCTTCCCTCCTCCTTCCTAAATGGGGCAAGTCCTCACCTGCTTGGAAAATATTCCTCTCCTCGATCCTGCTTCTTTCTACCCAGTCTGAGCTACTGGCCATTCTATCTCCTGCCCCTTGAGGCATCAGTATCCTGTTTCTCCCTAGAGGCTCTCCCCCTTTTCTCCCCATGACACTACTGCATTAGAACGCGCTATGGAATGGATATGTTCTCATGCCTTTGTTACTTCTTGCCTCTATCTGTATAATCTGGATTCCATCAGGGCATGGATCTTGCTCTGTTTTGTTTTCTGATGGATATCAAATGTCCACAAAGAGGCTTGGCACATATCAGGTGCTCAAGAAATATCTGCTGGAGCACATAGTGGGTACCTAGAAGTGCCATCTTTCCTTCTGGGCAGTGAGATTTGGCTTGCTCATCTTTAGAGGCTCCTCCATCCTACTCCAATAGCAGTGACATCCTCATGCTATCAACTCTGCTCAGGTGTCTGTGCCTCCGAGGACAGCTACTTCCATCTGGTCATTGTCTTTCCATTTACAGCCACCTGAAGCCTCTCAGAAAACATAGAATCACCGGACATGGAGGCTCATCCTGTAATCCTAGCTGCTCAGGAGGCTGAGATCTGAGGATCAAGGTTCAAAGCCAGCCCAGGCACTAAAGAACCAGAGACTCTTATCTCTAATCACTAGAAAATGGGAAGTGGGGCTGTGGCTCAGGGGTAGGGCAGTAGCCTTGAACTGACTAGCTCAGGGATAGCACCCAGGCCCAGAGTTCAAGCACCGTGACCCACAAAAAGTAAAAAATAAAAATAAATAAATAAATAAATGAATAAACATAGAATCTCCAGCCATATGCCTAGCTAGTTAGGAGACTGAGATCTGACAACTGTATACAGTTCAAAGCCAACCTGGGCAGGAAAGTCCATGAGACTCTTTAATTGACCAGCAAAAAAGCTGGGAATGGGGGTGTGGTCCAAGTGGTAGAGCACTAGCCTTGCACAAAAATGCCCAGCAAAGCTAGATACCAGTAGTTCACTTCTATAATCCTATTTACTCAGGAGGCTGAGATCAGAGGATTGTTGTTGGAATACAGCCAGTGCAGAAAATCCATGAGTCTCTTAGCTCCAATAAATTACTCAGAGAAAGCCGGAAGTGGCTCTTTGGCTCAAGTAGTAGAGCAGTAGCCATCCCTCAGCATGAAGAGTCTAGAAATAACACATGAGCCCTGAGTTCAAGCCCCAATACTGTTGTACACACACACACACACACACACACACACACACACACACACACACACACACACAAACAAAGACAGAAAGCATGTAGAATCTCTTGAGCAGTTTCTCTGTTGATACTGGTGTTACTAGTCAATGAAAATGACTGACCAAAGCAGAGGGTGGCGGGGCGGGGGTGAGACATTGTTTCAGGTGCTCCTCCCAGGAAGTCAGGTGAGCAATGCAGTGAGCCAGAGCCCTGTGAGGCCCCATCTTCCACCCCAATGCCTATTACAGGAGAAACAAATCCATTTCATTTTTTTTCTTGCTTTCCTAGAATGGCAGTGGTAGAAAAAGTATTTGTCTGGTTGTTGAATTTGGACTAGGCAACTTAGGAAGAGGTTGTAGACACCTAGATTCCCCTGGGCTGGACTCTGCAGTCCCCAGTGGAGAAGACCAGGCTGGGAGGCTGTGGAAGTTGCCATGCTGGGGTGAATTCAGCTTCTTCATCCCATAGATGCTGTCACATGCAGCCTAAGGGAGGCTCTTCACTTTCCTCTCACAGGAAAGATGTGTCTGTAATTAGCCTCCACTGTCAGAGAGGGCCAGGATGGAAATTCTTGCTTGTGCAGAGGACATGGAGTTGGGATAGGGGAATGAGAGCCTGTGCCTGGCTGCAGAGCCACCTGGAACTCTGCTGACAAGTCCCACGTCTGTGGGAAGGCTCTCCTGCACTGTTCTAATAACTCTTCACTGCCACACACACACACACACACCTGGTGACCTTTACACTCTGGGGGGGGGGGACTCTGTGTGTCACAAACTATTTATTCTCTGCCTTGAGAATTCCAGGCAGAAAGAAGGAGACTTGCTGCAAAGTGATAAGTATTGGGGATGTCAAAGTAACCCCTTGGACAATGAAAAGGGCTAATTTGCTTATGTTTGGGGTTTCCTTTATTCCTCCCCATTTCCTCCATAGAAGTGATGAGATGTCTCACATCTTTCTTTCAGCTCTGCATCTGTACTGATAAAAAGGGAGGAGATGGGCTTGTGGTTTGGGATTCTGCAAGCACAGGTGGGTGGGAACTCTCCCCATTGGGTGGCATGTGTTGCTAGAATGCTCTGACCTTTCTCCATTTTGTCCTGGTGGCACCCCTGCTGGGACCATGCGCAGGCATGGTCCCTGGGGGCAGACTCACAAGGAGCCAAGATTTTCCTCAGAGTGAGCAGATGAAAGACTTGTGAGAATAAGCTTGCCCAGATTTTGCTTATTATTTATCAACAAATATTTAGTGAGTTACTACCACAGGCCAGACTTTTTTTTCCCTACAGGCTGGTTAGATGTTGATGAGCAAGCAGAGGAGTTCTGGGCTTTGCATGCTTGGGGATCCATCTACAAGCAGAAGGAATGTTAGCCTGTTCACATGCCTTTGTGTAAGATGGTTGTCTTTTGCTGATTTGACTTTAAAATAAGCCCCAGGATACAGCCCTGTCACAGAATCTCTTTCTCCATTTTTTTTCTTTCTCTCCCCTCCTCCACCTTTTCTGCCTCCTTTCTTCTTTCTTTCTCTCTTTCTTTCTCTTTCACTATTAAGTTCTCAGGATGATCCACATTCCTCGCCATAAATGTCTCCTTTTCTTTCTTTCCTTCCGCATGATTTCAATATCTTTTGATATAATACACCAAAGGCTTTTCTTCCATGGGAACAAAAGGTGAAATGTTAATATGATTTTATTTGGGCTCAGATTGGATAAGGAAGACGTTTGGTTTCCCACTTTTCATCTTCAAGTCAGCAGCACATGGTTAATTAAATTGAGCCTGTGGAAAGTGACCTTTGCAGGGGGTGGGTTGCCCCTGAGAATATAATACACTTTAATAATATATGGGCAATGAGCAAATAAGCAAGAAAATAACTATTAGACAAATAAACAGCCTGAGAACTTATGGGTGAGAACTCTTGAAGGGAAGGCGTTTGCTTTAGTCTTGAGGTGAATGTGCACGTTGGTGGTGATCCACCACTGTCCTGCACACAGGGTCTCTTGGATGAAAACGATGTGCTACTCTCAGATCGTTATATGCTCATAGGCCACAAGAACTCATTGCAGATTCTGCTCCCCAGGACCACCGAAGGCTTGCAACAAAGCGCTGCTCCATTGCTTGGAGCTTGTACCTCACCTGGCCACAAGGCGGCATAAAAGAGTCATTTTCCGCTGCATGGAGAGTCAGACCTGCATGACAGCTCACCTGTGGGCCAGGTGTGGATGATGCATGAATTGGGAATATGGTGGTAAAGCAACAGTGGAGCTCAGAAGGCCCTGAGGTTTAACTGTCATCGGATGCAATGTAGCCTTGCTGAGCCTTTTTGAGTCTCATTTCCCTAAGATTTAAAAGGAAGATAATAACTTACAAGTTGAATTGCAAGTGGATAGTTATTATGGTTACTTGCCTCTTCTTTACCCCACTGTTTCCTCAAATGTGCTATGTATAGGGGACCTAGGTACATTTTACTACCTTTTCTCCTTTGTGTCTTTTACAGAAAAGTATCACTGAATCTCTAATACATCTTTTAGTGGAAGTTAGCTCTGCGTAGACAGTCATTCATTTTCATAACTTCGGAGTGCTGGACCAGTATTGGGCATGAAATGGGGAAAGCTAACTGAGTGCTTACCTTTACAGATCTTCCAGCAGAACTCCTTCCGTATCTCTGCTTTCTAATGTGGTGACCACTAGCTACTGATGGCTACGGAACATTTGAAATGTGGCCAGTGCTAGGAAGGATATTTAAAATTATATTTTGTTTTAATTAATTTAAATTTATATAAACAACTACATGTCTAGTGCCAATCTATTAGCTAATACAGGTTAAGCATCCATGTAGACATGTCTAGCACAGGGCATAACGCACAGTACATTGTTTTGTGTGTGATGATCCTGTGGCTTGAACTTGTCCCTGAACTCTTTGGTACTAGTGTTTACCACTGCTCCATATCTGGCTGTGAGTGATTAATTGGAGGTAAGAGCCACTGGCTCCTATAGTGTGATACCTGGCATCTCATGCACCGCTCTTCTGCTGCTATGATGCTTTCTAATTTATTTTTTCTTTTTTGCCAGTCCTGGGCTTGAGCTCAGAGCCTGAACACTATCCTTGGACTTTCTCAAGGCTAGAGCTCTACCACTTGAGCCTCAGCACCACTTCCGGCTTTTTTCTATGTATGTGGTACCAAGGAATCGAACCTGGGTCTTCGTGTATGCTAGGCAAGCACTCTACCACTAGGCCAAACTCCCGGCCCCTGCTATGATGCTTTCTAAAGGATGAATAGTCACCCTGAACAGTTCCTAGAATGCTCAGCACCTCTTTAGATTATCTATATGTGCCATACTAGGCTTTGCCCACGGTAAGTACACAGAATATCCATTGATGAGACAGTGGTATAGGAACAGAGCATGCTTTGGAGTCAAGCAGTAAAGAATTTAAGTTGGGATTTCATCACTCACCAAGTAAGCTACTCAGCCTTTTTGATGAGGGCCACTTTGGGAGTGAGGGTGAAGACAGAGAGATCATGCAGAAAATGACTTTAGCACAGGTCTTAACACAATGTTAATCTTCACACATTCCAATCCCACCAGAAGGGTTTCTTCCCTGGATATTTCTAGCCTCCCAGATGTGGCCCCTTGTGACAAGACCACCAGGTTGGACTCTGATGCCTGAGCATCTGGGTCCTGATAAGCTAATCATGCCCTTCACCTGGAGTTAAACAAAACAAAATTAGATCTGAGTTCAGCACTTCCTGGCTAGTAGGAACTAAGAAACAGGCTAGGAGACTCAGGACCAAAAGCTGCCAGAGGAAACTCATCTGTAATAGAAAAGAATAAAGCCAACACATGCAAGGGAATAATTAAGAAGCGGTGTGGGGTGGGGAGTGAGGGACATAGAGAAGAGAGCAAAGGAACCCTGGCTTGTTTTCACTTTCTAATCTAATTTACCCCCAGAACCAGATAAGGTCCTAAGGAGTACCTGAGGTTACTTGTCTACTCCTTTCAGGCATTCCCCATTCTGCATCCACAGAGTGGCTTTCTCTTGTTTACACGAAACACCTTCTAATCAAAAACAGTCAAGTAACCGGACACCTCCTGTTCGTTGGAGTTGGCCTTAAACTTTTTCCTACCTTCTACTTCTGTTCTAGGGAGGCTCAGAACCTGGAGTAGCTTTGGTGCTGGGAAGTGAGAGGGAAGATGCTAGGTCCCTGGGAGTTAATTAGTGCAGTTGGAGTCATTTTCTGTAATGTTTATCTGAAGTTGCTGCAGGACAAATTAGGAGCCAAAGAGCAAACACAGGTGCCTATGAAGTGGTGTTCTGAGAGGAAGCCCGTGGTGCGGAGCCAAGAACACGTGAATCAGGACCCAGAGGCTGCAGACTGTGTCCTCACGAACACAAACTTGGGCCTTGGTTTTTCTTCCTGGAAAAATGGAGGTGATAATGCATGGCATATTAACTTACGTTTGGATGAGAAAAGTCATGGGCTTTACCATGTGCCTTTCAGAGCCGGAATGTAGGTGCTCATGCAACCCACTTGAAGAACTCAGTTCTCGTCCAGCCTCAGCCAGTCCTGGCCTGGAGCCAGGGATGGGGCAGAGGGCATTCCTGTCTTTCTTATGAGATTAGATGTGCCAAAAGGGCCTCAGTGTCACAGCGCTCTCTTCACTTATGTGGCAACCAGTGGGCACCCCTGGAGAGGCCATAGCACCCTGCACTAATCTTCACATGAAATCATTGCCCTCCATCTGCCAGACACCATAGCCTCCTCCTTCTGGGCTTGCTTCTCACATGGTCTTACACCAATGTGCCCCTGTCACAGTTCCTCAGTGGCCAAAACAGGCTCACTGTCACCCTGACATTGTGGGGCCCTAATTTCTGGGCCCTTCTTTGAATATGCCGGTCCATAGCTGGCTTGCTCTGGGCATGAAAAGTCTTAATGGAAGTAATCCTGCCTGGGTGCTGGCTTCAGACTCTGGACATATCATGTCTCTCACTTTCTATTCACCCCTCAAAGTCCCCATCTATGAGACAGGATAAAAATACCTACCCTTCTGACCTCACAGATAGGAAATTAGATTCAAGGTGTAAAGAGAAGCACTATGTGACTGCAAGGTGAAGATATATATATATATGTATATATATATATATCCTTAAAAATCTTATTACCCAAGTGATATATGTGAATTGGAGAGAACCGTGAAAACGCAGATAAGAAAGTGATGACAATAAAAATAGTCTATAATCCCTTCACTTGGGGACAACTGCTATAAATAATGTAATGGATATCATTCTTAGATCTACATCTGTTTACTTGAAATAGGATAGCACTCTGCTCTCTTGTAATTTGATTTTTCACATAATAACGTGTAATCACTAAAGGTATGCCCTGCTGGAGATTAAATTTGTGGGAATTCCTCTGTCTATTTAGAACCAGAAAATCACTCTGGGATTATTGAAGGTCTTCTCTCCTATCTCCATAAAGGCAAGGGCAGGTGCCTTAGACTTGCCTAGTAGCTTCTCCCAGGAGGAAGGCTGAGACCCAGTGTCTGACAAAGGAGGATAATGTTGTCAGATCCTTGGTGCTCTCTCTCTGGAAAGGTGAAACCTGCCTCTTCCATTTGGGAGAAGCCCTGGCAGATTGGGGACTGGGAACTTTGGTAAGAAGTCACCAGTTGTTGCCAGCATCCTGGCAACAGCTCAGAGTCATGAAGGTGATAGGAGTGGTGACTAGTGAGAGGGCAAATGAGTTTCATTCCTGAATACCCAATCCTAGAGACCTCTGGACCAGACTTGACACTAAAGATGTGATATTGCTGTCTTGTCCATCAAGACCAAGATGGCGTGAGTCATAGGAGGATGTAGAGAATGCTGAAAGGGGGTGACACTGATCAAGATGAATGGTATTCACATACAACTACTGAAAGATAATAAAAAGGCTTAAACAACAACAAGCATTAGGAAGGATCTAGGCTACAGAGAGATGTTGGGAGCAGCCAATCAGCAACCTGGATAGAAGTTGCCCTCCAAGTATTGGTGGATGGTCCATAGCAACAGGGACCTAACACTTCTGTGGAATTTCTCCACATGGATCAAAGTGGAGCTGAACTGGCACAGATTCCCTCTGGAAGGCAGTAAGTCCTGAGGCAGGTCTTGATGGCAGAGTGGCCTTGAGAGAAAGAGACTAGCAGTTCTACTAATTTTGAAGTTGGATGATTGGGGAATTAGTCTGTAAAGGATTAGAGATGTCACTATTTATTGTAAGTTAAATGGTTTCCTTGACCTCAGAAGGTGTGAGTCTGGAAAAAAGATATTTGGAGAGGTCATGAAGGGAAAGACACTGAGGGGAGGGTTTAGGCATCACAGCGATGAGTACTCGGGCATTGATGGCTCATGCCTAATCCTAGCTACTTCGTAAAAGGCTGAGATCTGATCACTGGGGTCCAAGGCTGGCTCAAACAGAAAGGTCCTGAGACTCTTACCTCCAATTAACTACAAAAATTCTCAAGTAGAAGCATGGCTCGATTAGTCTTGCGCAAAAAATACAAATGAGAGTGCAAGGCCCTGAGTTCAAGCCCCAGTTATTATTTGTAATGAGTTAGATGGTAGCCTTGGGTAGAAACTTATTTGGTCCTTATTTTAAAAAAAAAGGAAAGACAAGAAAAGGCAGATGTTTGTTTCAGACACGATGGAGAGAAGGAAACCTCGCACAGAGACCACTGTTGCCAAATGCAATAGGAGAATTTAGTTTAGTAAACCCCAGATTCCAGGCTGTAGAGCAGAGGTAAAAGCTGGAGCTGAGCCTCTGCTCATGACATGTCTGCATCAAAGTGTCTATACCTAGTCCTGCATTCATAATGTCCTGTAGAGCCCCGGGGCCTCTCTTGGGTTTCCACTGGATCTATTAAGGCAGCCAGAGTTTGATTTTTGTTCTTGCAATCAAATAAATCTAGCAGGCACAGCTGATAGCTTCTGTGACCCTCCAAAAGCTCCATTGTACAGATGAGAAAACCGAGGCTTAAAAATGAATCTCCTACCCAAGCCTGATTGGCAGTGGTGCTAAGGCTGAATCTAGGCCTGTTTAATCAGAAGCCTTCTTTTTTGTTTCTCATCTGTCCTGCTAGGACCAGAAAATAAAGCTTTTAAATTTCAGGAGTAGAGTTATATTCCACTTTCTGCAGAAAACCTCTGGCTATTTCTTGCAGTCAGTGAATCTGTTAAGTAAAGTGTCTCTTTGCCCATTACCTTGATGGAAGAGAAGTAGGCAGAACTTTCGGTTGCTGAAGAGATGGCAATTGAATCTGAGACAAGAGGCCTTTAAATTTCTTCCCAAGAATTACTTGGAGGTGATCTGAGAGACAGGAATGGTGCTTTCTTTCCAAATCCTCTTCTGTCTCCTTCGCCAATAATCTCTCAAGTGTCAGGAGGAAAGCTGGGGAAGCTTACTCCCCCTCCCAGGGAGCTCTTTCTTGTGCTTTTTAGGGGAGGGAGGCGGTGAGAATTTCATTCTCTGAAATGAATCTCTTTAGGCAATCTTGAAAGTGGGCCATAAAGATGCACTGAGGCTAAGTTGCCTACAAGTACTACGAAATGGATAAGATCTCTTCGTGGTTTAGAAAATAAAAAATGACTGAGACACTACACTATTGATTCTCTTCCTCTCATCTCCCAACACTGGGTGAATACATTATTCTTGGAGGTTTTGTACAAATTACTCAACAAAGTCCCAGGCAGCATGGATGCTTTGGTTTGCACATAAGGCAAGACTGCTGAGGTAGAAAAGACCTTATGAAAGGCAACTCTCACCTCACAGGAATGAACATACAGAGAGCCTGGGTTGGGGGGAGAGGGTTCCCTGGGGTCACCAAACACACTAAGGGAGCTGCTATTAGAATTCAGAACACTGGGCCATACATATCGCATCTAATTGGAGAGTCTGGGGAGGTCCAGGAGATGGGAAGTTTTGGATGTCAACTTAACTGGACTGGGAGTCTCTAGACATTTGGCCATTATTCTGGTGAGTTTGTGAGGGAGTTTCTGAATCAGTGGACTAAGTAAGGCAGATTGCCCTCACTAATGTGGGTGGGTCTCAGCCAATTAGTTGAAGACCTGAGTAAAATGGAAAGGTTTCAGGAGAGGGAGCTTCGCCTACTTGTCTGCTCCTGTCTATTTGTCTTAAAATAATCTCTCTCTCCCTCTTTCTCCCTCTCCCTCTCTCTCTGTCTCTCTCTCTCTCTGTCTGTCTCTCTCTCTCTCTCTCTCTCTCTCTCTCTCTCTGTCTCTCTCTCTCTCTGTCTCTGTCTCTCTCTCTCTCTCTCTTTTACACACACACACACACACACACACACACACACACACACACACAGAGTCCCTCATTCTTTCTCTTGCTCTTCCTTTTATACACACATACACACATGAACACACAAGCATATGCTCATATTAGCCTTATTTGTTCATTTTCCCTGAAGAACCATGACTAACAAAATCCCTTGGGTTGGAGATAAAAGAGGAGAGCTCCAGACTTTCTGAAGGAGCTGAAAGAAATACTTTCCTGAAAAACTTCAGATCTGATTTTTTTCCCCTTCATTGTATTAGTTTGATTTTGGTTACAGCATTTCAGTCAATGAAATTGGTTTCACTGTTTCTTTTTTAAAACAATTATTTTATTTATTTATTTATTTTTTGCTAGTCCTGGGCTTGGGCTCAGGGCCTGAGCACTGTCTTGGGTTTTCTCAAGGATAGATCTTTACCACTTGAGCCACAACACCACTTCTGGCTTTTTTCTAAGTATGTGGTACTGGGGAATCGAACCTGGAACTTTGTACATGGGAGGCAAGCACTCTGCCCCTAGGCCAAACTTCTGACACCAGTTTTACTGTTTCTTAAACTCTATATCTCTATTTCAGAGGTCTCAAAATGATGGCTTACTGTTATTGCCCCCAAAAGCTGTGCTCTGACAGGCGCACATCATGGGTTGTTCTAGCTACTCTGTATTTTTTGTTTTTGTTTGTTTTCGCACACTATGTCCTAATCAAGTAAAGAACTAGGAGATTGCACAGGAAAAATACCACACCCTTGCTTACAAACAAGATCAGGTATAATTGTCTCCTGAATGGTTACCATCAGTTAATACTAAGGATGCTATATATTCAGTTAGTGCCTGTGTTGCTAGTTCAACAGGCCTTACCACTCTGAAATGTCTCCCGGATACTGAAGCTGGAGGCCTGTTATCTGTATCTTGAATGTTTCCCCCTAGATCCATGGTGCTTTGGGGAGGTGGTAGAGTCTTTAGAGGGTGGGACCAAATAGAAGGAACTTAGGTCACTGAGGATGAGACCTAGAAGGGAACAATGAACCCCTGGTACCTTCCTGTCTTTCTTCTGCTTTCAGTTACCAGTGAGTATCTATGCTCTACCACATGTTTCTTGCTATAATGTTCTACCTTACCGCAGGTCTCAAAGCAACAAGGCCAACTTCGAGAACCGTAAGCCAAAATGCTCCTTCATTTCTTTTAAGTTGATTGATACAGTTGTTTTGTTATAGTCACAGAGAACTGATTGACATAAGGTCAGTGACATTGATTGTTATACTTGGCCTGACCGATGCTTAAGTAATTTAAAATGTCATTGGTATCAAGATATTAATTAAAAATCTATTAATATTCAATAGCTACTGATGAGATTTCTAGAACAGTATTAATTGGTGTCAATGAAAAGATAAATTTGGTATGGATTTTGCTCAAATGAAGTATGGCCAAAGGGAATGATTTCCTGTATTCATGCCTCACCTGGCATTTCTTATAACCTTAACAGGTATATGAAATGCTGTTTTGACTGGAGTAGGTATGTTTTAAAGACAGTGTGCCTGGAGTAGAGATAAGGCTATGTGAAGGCTTAAGCAGCAGGCTATATAGAGAGCAGGATAACAAACCAAGAATTGACTCAGATCAATTGTCTACCAAGCCATGCCACTTCTGCCCAAACATTTAGCTAAACTACATTTCCCAGCATTCTTTGTAGTGACTCAAGACCATGTGACAGAGCTCCAGCCAATGGAATAAGAACGGATGTGATAAACACTTCCAGAGCTGGCTCCTTTAATTCTTACACAGTAGAGCTCCCATCTTCTTTTTTTTTCCTCTCAGTAGCTAAGTAAATGAGAACCTGAAGTTCCCACGTAATAGGAAAGGCATCTCTGATCCACGAATCACTGTGGAAAGCTGTCCTTTAACAGAGAGTAAGAAGCAGGCCTTTACGTTGCTGGCCATGGAGTTTGGGGAATCCATTTATTTCTGTAAAATATCAATTCTTTAAGAATAAAGATGACAATGAGAAGGACTTATTAAGTGCTTCTTCTGCATTAAGTAATGCTTAGCTGTCTTTTATGCATCATCACATTAAATCATCACAGTTCTACAAAGTAGGTGTTATTTTTACTTAACAGTGAGAAAAATGAAATCCAGAGGGTGTGAATAACTTGTTCAAGAATATGGAGCCACAACTTAGAATGTATATCTTATAGGAGGGTTACTCTGCAACAGGGAGACACAGGGAGAAGAATAAATGGAAGCAGGAAGTATTCGAGCACAAAGTGAAATCAATCTGAAATTCTCCATGGTTTCCTGGGCCTGGATCCGTGCCAACAGCAGGTAGGGAACTCAGGAAATGGTAAGAATATCACCAGCTCATCTCACTGGTGTTGGTACACTGTACCTTCTCAGTGATGACTTCATCCTTGAGGACCCTAATCCCTTTAAAGTCCTTTGTTCAGCTTCCAACATGGCAGATGCAGCATTGAGGAAGTGTTTTAAGGCTTGGGGATGGTATTTAGTGGAAACAACAAAGTGAGGAGGGGACTGAAAGACTTCTCTGCTGTTACCTGCTTGGATTATAGATGGGTCTTGGATGCTCTACAGGGATCTCTGAGCATGGTGACCCAGTGACAATGGGCTATGGAAGAGAATTGGCTGTTAAAGGCATTTCTTGACTTCCTTCGGCATGTCATGCTGCCCCAGTGTATACTCCTGTGTTGTAGAACACAGGAGCAGTGCAAATGGCTGGTGTCGATTAAGTCTGCATGTAGTCCTTAGGGAGCCTGTGCTGGACTAGAGGAGTAGTTCTCTGCCCCTACTTGGTGTTTCAGACCATTATCCAACTAGGAAAATGGACCACCAATAAGGTACCGGGCTCTGTATCAGGTCATCTCCTAGAAATGACACATTCGAGGCATCAGATCAACAAGACCCTCTTTCTCAGAGACTGTTTCCTGTGGAGGCTGCCAACAAGGGTGGAAATAGATGAACAAAGCCATTCAGCTAGAAAGAGGACAGTGGCTTGGTTGGGGCAGTTCAGATGGGATAAGATGAGAATGGAGTACTGAAAACTATGGAGAGCTATCCAGGCAGAAGGAGCAGCAAGGACAAAGACCCCAATCAGGAAGAAACTGGTTAGGAATGACCTTGGAGTTTGACCTTGGAGCCAGAGGTTACATCAGAGCAGAGATTGGCAAAGGCAGTGGGGACCATATCTTGTGGGAAAGTGAGCCCTAATGTTCACTCTCTTCCTTAGGATAAGGGGATGCCTAGTGCCAGGCCTCTACCACCAGTGTGAGGGGACAGGGGAGATATACCTAAGGACATCCTCAGTGGAAGGAGACAGACAACACATTGGGATGGATCAGCTGGGAAAGTCTCAGAGTGAGACAATCTGCACTCAACATCAACATGCAGAAAGACAAAATAGTCTTAAGTATCTTACATAATTTAGTCCTGGCCATTGTTTTTCCTTATCTGTTATGAAGGAGTAACAGTAAATCCAGCCTTCAGTTAAATGCAGTCCTGAATTCTAAAGATTAGCCTAATAGAGCTCAGCATTCGTATTGGCCACTTTTGTTGGCCATAGGAATCAGATACTATCTGTAGTTTCTAGAGGTTTCATAGTGGTTTCTAAAGGGATACAAGCTCTTGACTTCTGCAGTCCTTTGGAATCAGGATAGCTGTGAAATAACTATGTCTTGGGGGTCCATGTTGTTGATCCTGTCGCATCTTCAGGACCTTCAGGATCTAGCATTAGAACTTCTGTCTTTAGAGAAGTCAGCTGACTCTGTAACAGCCTCCTGGTTTTTTAACTAGCCGAGCCTGAGCTGAAGACACAGTAATGTCCAACTCTGGAGCTCGAGGTTATGACTACATTTACTAACTAGTTTATGTTCAAATGTCCTTTCTTTTTTGAATCTCTTTGTCTGTATGACACATTTATCCCTGTCCTTGTGGCCTGAGAACTATTCAGACTTTCATCCTTGCTCCTTTTCTCTTTTAAGGCATATGACTGCCTTAAAACGCATTACAATTGGTCCACACTATGCACATCTATCATCTTTCCTTTTTTTTTTTTTTTTAAATTTGGTTGTGGGGCTTGAACTGTGGGCCCGGGTGCTGTCTCTGAGCTCTTCAACTCAAGGCTAGTGCTCTACTAGACTGAGCCACAGCACAACTTCTGGTTTTCTGGTAGTTAACTGGAGGTAAGAGTCTCACTGATTGGTACCTGGGATGACTTTGAACTGCGATATTCAGTCTCCCGAGTGGCTAGGATTATAGGCACCAGTGCCTATCATCTTTCCTAAACCTCAATAATGCTGAATCATTGTAACCATGCTCTTGACTCAGGTCCAAAGGTGGGGAAAGACTGGTCTCATGGCAGTCTTGGGAGCCTTCTAGTGGAACCCTGTGCTGGCTCCGCCCAGGGGTGGAGCTAGAGCATACATGCCCCCTCCCAGTCATGGTTGAATTTGACTAAATTGAATTGGGATGCAGATGGATTTTAGACCTTAGAATGATGACATCCTGGATTCTCAGATTCAGAATCATCTTTGGCTACCAGCTTCATATTGTCTGCAGATGGCCTGGATGTTATTATGGCAAGGCTGAATTGAGCCAGGCCCTTGGGAAAACCCAGCTAGGATCTGCAGTGCAGGTATTCAATCCATAGGCACAAACAATGACAGCATCTCTCCCCTGCCCGCCAAGCTTCCTTCCCTCCTGTGGTTACCACCTCCACCCATCCCTTACCTACAGCACCCAGCAGGAGCTCTCACACCTCCCAGCCTCTACCTTTCTGCCATCTGCCAGGCTATGCACTTGGCCTAGCTGTGCCCAGGAGTGGGCACTAAGCCATGGCAGCACACAGGCTTGCATGCCAGGCGGCCAGGTGAGCATGTGTGAACCCTGCGTGTGCTGAGAGGCTGCTACCCAGCCAAGCTCTTTGGGCAAGGGAGTGGTGGCCATGTGGCATGGTTGGCCGGTTTGGGTGGGAGTGGAGGCCTGAGAGGAAAGGCAGGCAGGGTTCACATTTCAACAGCTGCCCAGGTAGACCCCCAACCTGGATATCGGTTGGAAAGGAAGGGAGGTGGACAGACTGTAAGGAGAGGTAAACACAGCTTCCTGTACTGTTGCTGAGTCAGGTTTGGAAGGATGTGGAGATGCAGAGTTCTCTGCCTGTTCCAGAAAGCCTGGCTTTAGTCACAGAGGAGGTGTTCCCGTTTACTTTGTGCATATACCTTGCAGGCCAGGCTTCATCCTCCTGTCACCGATTCCTCACCATGACCTATGAGGCAGAGGTGACTTATGGCCCTGTTTTGTGATGGTGAAGCACCAGGCTATGAGAGCTGTGAGGAAGAAGCCATTCTGGGGGATCCAGATGATCAAGGAAGGCTTCCTAGACGAGGAGGGGCTTGTCTGGTCATAGAGAGGAGAAGAAGCATGGCCCAAGAACCTAGCATGCTGCGTGTAGCTCGCGGCAGGCATGGGCAGCATGTATTTGAAAGTGGAGAGGAGAGTCATTTAGAGACCCAAAGTGAAGTCCTCAGCTATGAGACCAGAGGCAGGAGACTAGTTATCAGTGAGACTCTGATTCTTGCCTGAGAGTTTCTGAGATGTTGACTCCATACGGGAGGGAGGGAGACTTGGATAGGGAGGATCCAGGTATCAGGAGACAAGGTAGAGCAGGGGCAAAGGCAAAATGGAGATTTGCCAGAACATTGCCCTGTGCTGTGGGGCCAAGGGAGCCCAGTGGGCTGGGATGGGCAGTGGGACCTGGCAGGCCTCGACAAGGCATTTGAATACAATTTAGTGACCAGGTACTTTCCCAGTTTGGCATCCCATCTTGTTGGAAGACTGGATTCAGGCTGTGTGGTTAGCACCTCGGAGACACGGAGAAGAACCTCTCGAAGCTCTTCTCTCCCGCTCCCCTGTAGGCTTCAGCCCCTACACTCTGCTCTCTCCTTTGTCTCTCCAAAGGAAAAGATCCAGAACTGCCCTCCACTCCCTGGGGAAGCCTGCTCTGCCACAGGCATGTACCTGAGAGGGGTGCTATGGGGTCAGGTTGTAGTCATTGTCACAGGGCACAGGCTCCTGTCCCACCTGGCCTCCTCCTGACCCTCCTGCTGGAAACCCCCACAAAGACATTGTTCAAATGATAGCTTTGTTCCTCAGGAAGGCAAATTTGAGTGATTTGTCTCCCACAATTTACTGTACAATTGGCCCAATGCAGCCACATTAACAAACTTAATGCTTTTAAGTAAAAGTTAATTGATTGAAATTAGGTAGACAGCAACAGCTGCAGAATGGCAAAAAAAAAAAGGAGCAATTATTTACCTGCTGGAGTTTCATTGAATCCCAGGGTAGCTGTGCAGTCACCCATCATAGATTTATATGCACAGTGTGTGTGTGTGTATGTGTGTGTACGTACATGCATACGCATGCACGCTGTATAGTTCCACATGGTGTGTGTAGTTCATGTGTCTGACTGTGTGCTGTGATTGTGTAGTGCTGTGTTTGTATAGTGGTGTGTATGTGCAAAATGGTTCTGTACATGATAAGTATTTGTGTGTATATATGTTTGGCAAATATACAAGTTATGTGGTGTGTGTGTGTGTGTGTGTGTGTGTGTGTGTGTGTGTGTGTGTGTGTGTATGTGTGTCTGGGTGAATAGAATTCAATATTTCTGACTCCGAATTGAAGGTGCTCTGATACAACTGTCTATAGGTAGACATGTCCTCTATCTAATTCCTCAGTCCAAGGATTTGTGCCAAAAAGCCTTTTTAGCTCATTTTTTTCTCACTTTACAAATTCCATTTTTTATCTTGTTTTTGAGACAATGCATTATTATGTAACCTAGGATGACCTTGAACTCCAAATCCTCCTGCCTCAGTTTCCCAGGTGCTGACATTAAAGGTGTCTGCTACTATGACTAACTTTTAGTATACAGATTCTAAGTGAAGGTGACCTGCCATGAAGGACCCAACACGCATGTTGTCACCCATCATGGAGAGCCTTAAGTGCAAGGACTCTCCTTGTCCCCAGGGAAGTCTATGTTTTAAGTCCATCTCAGTTTTGACTTTATTTGGGTGGCACTGGTGAGAGGCAGACATTGGGAGACTGAAATGCACAAGGAATGAGACAGCCCAGAGTCCAGCATTCCTGCCAGGACACCTTGGAAATGGTTCATAAGTGTCTACAAGAAAGCACACATGATCTGTGCCCTGAGAATATAGAAACAGTGGAGCCCATACTCATTCGACAAGCAGACTCCTCAGGCTTGGTAGACAATAAAGCCTACAACTGATTCAATGTTTCAGCATGCTTTTTTTAAATATATCCTCTTTTTATCCCTATATAATAGAAGAACGCACAGAAAGGTATTTGCATAGTGAATCCCTTCTCAAATATTTTCCTTCAGTCAACCCAAGGCCAGTTCCATAGATAGTGAATTAATCACACAAAGGTTCCTTATGAACTCCAGCCTTCTCCATTCATGTTTTGGGATCTTGCTGTGTTTTCTAGAAAATTTCTTTTGTTCCATACCAAGACACACTAGATGTCTTTCTGTCTTTAACATATCAAAACTTTGAACCCTTCTATGATTGGATCCTTGTACCCAGCGACTTTGGAAGGATTTCCATCCCAATTTACCCTCTTTGTGGAGCCTTCTATATTTACCTTTCCCAAAGCAGTGCCCTCATGGTGAGAACTGCATTCTAGTACATGGACTGTTTGTCTTCATAGTTTGGGCCACCATGCAAAATGATGTGTCTATCATTGTTCTAGAACAAAGACTGGCCAACTATGTTTCTGTTATCGATGGCTTCCGTGAATATTTATGACCTTCTGACTCTCCATAGAAAAGGTCTGAAGACATGGTAGGAGATGGGGGGGGGGGAGGAAAAGTGAGAGAAAAACATGAGAGGGGGTAACAATGTTCAAGTATTAATGTACTCACTCACTACGTTACAAATATAACTGTAACCCTTCTATGCATCAGCTTGACAATAAAATTTAAAAGAAAAAAAAAGAAAAGGTCCGAAGATCTTTGCCTGAATGAGAGCTAGAAGAAGCAGATACCTGTCCTGTCTGGTTATTTATTCTTACCTGAGTCATTGGCTCATAACTATTCGTGGAATACATTTACTTTGGGTTGACTCTTGTGCTGTCCATCACGATTTGGCTTAGCAGTTTCTATTCCAGTAGCTATCTATGCTTCAGCTCCCTAAAGCTGGAAATAGGTCTTTCTGGGCTCTCCCAGCATTGCGTGCCTGGGCCCTGATAATGACAACTGAAGTTGACATTTGTTAAGCACATGTTGTGGATCATAGTACCCTACAGTGTCACCTCACTCATCTGTCGTTCCCTTTTCTGCCATGTTAGAGCTGAGGTTCTTGGAGATAGTGCCTGTACTTCATTAGTTTTTCCATCTTAAGGCTTGACCAAGTAAGGGCTCAGAAACTATTGCCAAGAATCTTTGGGCAAAGACACCATGCTTTCTCTTCCCCCCCATTCATTCAAATCATTCAGTCAAACATTCCTTCTCCATGAAGACAGTTCTCATTGGACACATGGGGAAACAGAGGCTTAGAGGAGTTAAGGGAAATGTCAACTGCCAATGATCACCCAGCTAGGAACAAAACTCAGGAGCCTGGTGTGAAAGTTTCACCAAATGTAGGCCTTGGACCACTAGCGAAACCATCTTATTGACAGGCAAGACCAAGGAATGCAATTTCCTGTGAGACTCTTTGTTATCAAGGATTCAGACACTGTCACCCCCAGGCACTGTGCCTGTGCCGCCCTTGATGGTGATTTCTCCTGACAGCTACTACCCTGGCACATATTGCAATGTTGCAATAAAGTGCTGGCCAGTCTCTCCAGCCCGCCCCCTCCCTTCCTCTTTCTGCCATACACTCCTGCCACCAAAGGGCACTGGCTTCCTGACCAGCCAGCCATGCTCTAAAGCACAAACAGGGTAGGAAATGAAAACCCCGGGAAGAGCAGATGACGCGGGCGGGAGGTGGAGATATCTCCACTCCCTGTGATCTGCTTGGCTCCCCAGGCAGGCAAGAAAATCTTAAACATTATTTACTCGACCATGTGCGAGTTAAAACCAATATCTTCCTGCCATCTGTTCAACCGAGTGACCTCTTAAAACTTCATTGCTGCCCCAGTGATGTCAGCCTCATTTCCTCCCATCCATTTCTTTGCTCCCCTTCTCTGAGCTGGGCTGGGGTGGGAGTGGGAGGTGGAGAGGGAGGGTTTGTAGGGGCTGCAACATTTCCACAGGATTCTCTATAGACACATTGTCAGGAGGTCATTATGGACTCCCTTCCAGTTTGTACCCGTGACCACTTTGGTTGTTTTTGCCTTAGGGGGCTTTGACCATGCTCAGTGAGGTTCAGAGGGAGCCCCAAGTCCACTGCCTCTGCTCCCTGCAGCCATGGCTCTTCACTTGCTAATGGAGTCATTGACCCTAGTCCTCTCTCTCTTCTTAGCTGTGGGTCTTGGCATGGACTTGAAATGTTTTGTTCTTGTTGGTTGATTTTGTTTTTGTGGTGGTACTGGGTGGGGTCTGAACTCTGAGCCTCTCACTTTCCCTTGGCTATTTGCTCTACCACTTGAGCCACACCTCCACTTCTGGCTTTTTGCTGGTTAATCAGAGATAAGAGTCTTATTAATTTTTTCTGCTGGAGTCGGCTTCCAGCCAAGAGCCTGGATCTCAGCATCCGGAGTTGCTAGGATTACAGGTGTGAGCCACCAGCACTCAGCTTTGACGTGCGATTTGTCAAGGATCCTTTGAGCCATAATGACTCCCCAGCCCTCCCCCTTGTTTCCTGACTCTTAGAGCTCTCATGCTATACATGGCTACTTTCTTGTCTTCCAAGGAGGCTCCATTCCCTGCTGTGTCTATTTGTCCTTATCTGCTAAGGACAACTCCCTGCCATGATGACTTCCTGTTACCTGGCAACCACTGTCACCACACTGAGCTCTGAAATCTGTTGGCCCCACTTTTCAACACATGCACACATACTCACATACACAGGATAGCAAAGGAGAGCCTTCTAGGCACAGGAATCAGACAGGCAGAAATGTTCAGGAAAAATGTTTCAGTGAGAACCAGTCAAGGCCCTTGTTGCTGTATGGTAAATTCTCCCTTACTCTGGAATGTAATTTCTCCATTTGTCCAACATGGACAACCAATACAATGATTTCTTGCTCCTAAGTGTAATTTTTTTGTACAATAAAAGATTTGGAAAATGCCTGGAATCGAGCACATCTGCATAAATGTGGCTCTATCTTTGGTGTGTGTGTGTGTGTGTATGTGTGTGTGTGCGTGCAAATAAGCAAAATCTGCATATCAGATCTTGCTTTATTATTCTTATTGTATAATATAATTTTATTATATGATATTATACATTTATCAGCACATAATTACTTACTGCCTAGAAATCCAGTAGTGAAATCTTTCAGGCAGGCCAAACTTCCTTCCAAGACATTCACAGCCATGTAGTCTGGGCGAAATGTATTCCACTGCTCACCTACTTGCCTGCCTCTCTCCTATATGAGCTTCCAGGAATACGCATACAAAATGAAGAGGGAGAGGGTTCTTGCAATTGAGGACTTCCTGTCTGCAGAACTTGCACAAAGGCTTGATCAGTTGTGCACTATTAGAGAGACTCTTTGATATTAGGGGGTTAAGATATGTAAATAGCATAAACACACACCATGTCCTAATTACTTTTTTTTTGCATCATGATTTATTTACACTTTATGGCATTTTGCAACTATTCAGCTGTGTCAGCGAACATTTAGCCCAGTCTCCTACAGTGGATAATGAAGCTGTGCGTAGATCCCACCCAGCTTCCAGCTACTGGGGAGGGAGGAGATGGAGGCAGCCAGGCACAAAGCCTGGCATTCTCAGACCTCTTGGTGGAAAATATCCATTGTTGGTGAGTCTTTTTGTATGAACAACATATGTCACCACTTCCTGGCATTTTTCTGTCATTCCTTACCGCTTTGCTTCTCATGGAGGCAGATTTATTTGCAAGCTAATGAGAGCTAACATTTTTTTTTTTGCACTGGTTGCTACACTTCTGGCCTAGATTTAATGTTGGGCAGGTGTCAACCAAACAACAGAGTGCGTTTCCTTGAACCTTTTTTTAAAGCAACTGAATAGCCCGACTGGGGAAGCAGAGTGCTCTATAAGCAGGTGGTCTCCTGATTCTCGGACTGAATTGCACCTGCTCTTTGGGCTCTCTGCCCAGATCCAAAGGAAGTTTCCCACTGGCATGGAGGAGTTTCAATTGATGGCCACTTGGTTTTCTTTAAAGAGTTAGTAGATTTACAATAGAACAAAATCTAGAGACATTAGGCCAAATAGTATGACACTAAATGGAAGGACCTCCAGGATAAGGAAACAAAAGCCATACAATGAATGACTGTTGTTCTTAATGTACTATGTTATCTCTCATCTCTTTTGCCATCCCTTGGTTATCTCATATTGTTACAATATTTCACCTTGTTATCTGATATATTTTATATGTGCTTAATTGGTTATTTGAAATTGGACAGGGAAGGGGGGAAATCAAGATAAGCAGGGGGAGGGTGGGAGGGAAATGGGGACCATGTCATGAGAAAGGGTATCAATGTTTGTGAAGTTATGCACCTTCTATCTGGTGAATATAATGTAACCCTTCTATTAATCACAATAAAAAAAGAGTTAGTAGAAACCAGAGGAGTCATATCGGTGGCCTAAAGACTACTCTAATCCATAGGCATATTCTGCTTGGCCCTCACACTGTTGAAAAGTGATTGCAATAGTGTGTGTGTGTGTGTGTGTGTGTGTGTGTGTGTGTGTGTGTGTGTGTGTGTGTGTGGTGATGGGGACCTGGCAAGCTAGGGACAATCCAGGGATGAGCTGGTGCTGTGAAACCAGAATGGAAGGCAGTTGGGGAAGGGACATTCCAATAGCACACTCTGTGATTTTAGCATCAACTATTTCTATCTGTCAAGGTCCATTGCATCCTCTCCAAAGGTTCCCAGAGCAAGTAGCTCTGAAGAAGTACTTTCTAGAGGTATTGTTAGCAGGAAGAAGGGAACAGAGAGGTGAATGGGAACAATTTCCATTAACAAGGAATTGGGAGACAAAAGGAGTTGGAGAACTATTTTGAGCCTAAGGCAGGTGACACGGGAGTCAAAATTTAATGAGCCTTAAATGCCATTGGATGAACATAGCTGGAGATACACAGTTACATCAGACAGGCCCCACACAGTTGCATGCTTTCCCATAATACTCCATTTTTTAAAGGTTCCTTAGAATTAATGAGCTAAAACTCAGTCAAGTGAGGGAGCTGTAACCACTGAGAAGCAAGTGATCTTTGGGTTGTTACGCAGAGGAAGTCCCAGCTACCTGGCTACAGGTTTGCGAGCTGTGACTTACTCAGTGTTTGGGGACTCAGACTTCCATGCTTGCTGCCTGAATATCTCCATTTGTGGGTTGGGGGGGGCACATGCTCAGCTTGTGAGGTCTCCTGCCTCTTTCCCACAACTCCTCCCTGAGATCCATCTTTGGCTCCAAGGTGGGTTGAGTTTTATGACTCATCTATGGTAGTTGTAGTGTTAAGCTCAAATTCAGGAAGCTTTGTCCCAAAAGACCATCAGAGACGGTCACCAATGTAAAAGCAAGGAAGTCTTTATTGCTCAAACTTGGGTCTCCCACGTACATGGCTACAACGGGTGATGCTGAAGGCCCCGAGCTCAGGGGTACAGCAACTTTTATACGTTCTTTTTGGGGAGACAGGGGCTAAGCACACATCATTATACCTTGTAACAAATCATCACACACCACGGGAAATTCATAAAACAACTCTATAGTATGATTGGCATGCTACCAAGTGGGAAAGAATCAGAAACAAATTATTGGTGAGGTTTGAAAGTTGATGTACTTTGAACTGGTCGTGACACCATTAGGGTAACTCAAGGGGGTGCGGGCTAAACTTCAGGGTTTCTGGTCTAGATAGTGATTACCAGACTCCAGGAGGGGCTGTTCTGGTATTATAGATACTGACATCTTAGACGCCATCTGTGGTTCTTGGAGTTGCTTCGCACTGGGCATTTCCTGGTATCAGGGCAGAAAGTGGGCGAAGGGTCACAGCACAACATAGGGTCTCAGCAATAAGGCAGAATAAGCAGAATTGGCAGATAGTTAGTGACTACAAAATGGTGATTACAATTTTTAGCCTTTCAGTAGCTTCCTGCAGGCTTCTGCTCAGTGACAGGCACAAATGAAGGGCCTTTATTTGTCTGAGGTCTAAACAAGGAAATCAACCTCACTTTGCAAGAAAGACTTGTAGCTTCTCACACAGTCAGGGTGTTGGTGGGGGGGAATAAAGATGCTCCTGCCTGAGAAATTCCTGATTTAGATGTAGGACAAACCCCTACCCAAACCAGGGCTTATTCCAGAGGGCCTCTCTGGCCTTGCCTGCAAGCTTTGGAAATCTTTCCATGGGGACTAGACTGCACCTGGTTAAAAGGATATCCAAATGTGGGGATTTTTTTATTATTGCAATTATTAACATATACATATTCATATATATATTAACATATGTATACAATTCATTCATCTTCACTGCACATTGTATACACTGTATTTTCTGTGATATTTCTGCACATGGATATAGTGTTTAGTGATCAAATTTTATCCATTCTTCTATCCCTGCCCATACCTCTAACATCTTTCCAAATCCCTAGTAATCCCTCTTCTATTTTCAGATATTTTTCTTTTCTCTTTCCACATGGAAGAGAAATGACATGCCTGAAAATGACATGACTCCATTCTCTCTTATGGCTGAATGAAGCACTATTGTGTAACTATCTCACATTTTCTTTATCCATTCATTGGATGTTGGGCACTTAGGCTTGGCTCTATGAGTCTACAATAACTGTTGAAGTTTTCAGGAATCTTTTTTGTGTGCTAATCTTATTTTCTTCAGTTTTACATCCATGAATGGTTCTGCTGGATCATTCTATGCCAGTTTTTTTTTTCTTTGGTGGGTCATGGAACTTGAACTCTGGGCCTGAGTGTTGTCTCTGAGCTCTTCAACTCAAGACTACTGCCCTACCCCTTGAGCCACAGCACCACTTCTGGTTTTCTGGTGATTAATTGAAGATAAGAGTCCCATGGGCTTTTTAGTGCCCAGGCTGGCTTTGAACCTTGATTCTCAGATCTCAACCTCCTGAGTAACTAGGATTACAGTCATGAGCCCCCCACCCCCAGCTATGCCTCTGTTTCCTAGAGACTGGTTATATTAATTGACATTATTAGCAACAGAGTTAAAAGTTCTCTTTGTTTCCATATTCTGGTCAACAATTATTATTTATAATAATTCTTTTCTGGTAATTCTGATTGGGGTAAGATGGAATTTCTGGTAGTTTTAATTTGCATTTTCCTAGGGCTAAGGCTATTGATAGAAGTGGAGTTTCCTGAGTCAGTTATAAGGGAGAAAAGGATAGGGGCAACCAGGAAAGACTAAAATTTCTCCCCTACACCTCCATGCCCACTGACTCCCAGGCCTTTCCTCCCCTTTTATACATTGATTTTCATACCCTTCCCTCATCTTACTCTTCCATTTTTTAAAAGATTTATGTTTCTCCCTTGATTATGAAAATAAGACTTCCAAAGCTTGGTCCCCAAATCTTCCATTTCCCTGTAATTTTATTGTCCCACATTCACTATTTACAAGGTCATTCCCTGCAAATAATAGTACTAATTTTCCACCATCTAGTTGAATGAAGACATAAAATCTTGATTTCAGTTCATTGTATGAACATCTTCTTGTTTCTGTAACAAATTACTCAAACTTGGTGGCTTGAAACAACATGAATCTATCACTTTTCTATTCTTCAGATTAGATCTTAAGTATCATTTCCCCCTGGCCTCCATCCGAGTCTGTATTGGAGGATCGGTTTCCTGACCTTTTCTGATTTCTGCAGGGCTCCCGTACCCCTGAGTGTGTGTCCTTTCTTCATCTTCGAAGCCTGCCATGGTGAGCAGAGTCCTCTCATTGCATCTGTTTAGTTTCTTACACAGCCACCACATCCTATTGGTTTTTACGCATCTCTTTCACATTCAGATCTTTGTAATTACAAGGGGATCACCTGCTATAAACCAGAATAATCCAGATTAATCTCAGCACCGCCTGATTAGGAATTATAATCCTTTGCTAACAATTTTCTGAATGAGAATGTGGACGGTTTCCAGGGGCTATTATTCTACCTGTCACATTCAATGAGTAGGCGAATAAAGACATACACTCCTTGTCTAGCTACTGTGGTGTTTTAATGTATCTGCCCATGACAGGGAACAATTGTGGTTTGGAAGCTGGAGGTAGGGGGGTGTCCTCCATTTTGGATGCTGCTTTGGAAAACAGAGTGAGCTTGGATAACCTGAGGGAATGAGACCCTGAACTCAAAGGTCATGAAATTACCCAAGTTTAAAGCTGTAACCACCTGGGTCCATTCTACCTTCCCCACCTCAGGCAGGACTCCACTCTGTGGGTTTTTTTTGTTGTTTTTTTGTTTTTGCCAGTCCTGGGCTTGAGCTCAGGGCCTGAGCACTGTCCTTGGACTTTCTCAAGGCTAGAGCTCTACCACTTGAGCCTCAGCACCATTTCTGGCTTTTTTCTATGTATGTGGTACCGAGGAATCGAACCCCGGGCCTTCGTGCATGCTAGGCAAGCACTCTACCACTAGGCCAAACTCCCGGCCCCACTCTGTGTTCTTTTACCTTCATCATCACCCTCCATATCTGGCCCAAGAGTCTTGTCATTACCCTCTGAGACCACCTTCCCAAGCTACTTGCATATCACTGTGTTAATCTCATCACACAGTTCTCAGAGAGTGGGTTTAAGGAGGCAAATCACATCACACCACTCTATGCTTGAATCCTTCCAAAGCTCCCTATCAGGCCACAGCCCAGCCTTGGTGGTGGCCCACTTGTGATTTCACCCATCTCTCTTGGCTGGTGCTCCAAACTTGGTCTTTTTCTCTATTCTTGGCCTATGTGATGCAGATTCTCATTCCTGGCTTGGAGGAATGCTGCTCTACATGTCTGGAAGTGTCGTCTCAGATCCTTCTGCCGTTTCTGCCCCCTCCTCATGTACTCTTCCATTCCCTAGACAGGCCTCCCCCAGCCACCATCTGGTCCCTCTTCAGTGTCCTTCCTCACTCACCAACCTGTGTCAACACATAGCAGGTGCTTCCTTTATTGCTCTCTGTCTCCCTCTCTTGCATACAGGCTTTGTTAGAACTGGGACCCTGGCAGACTC
The DNA here is from genome assembly GCF_031878675.1 of Megascapheus bottae. Classification (NCBI taxonomy): domain Eukaryota; kingdom Metazoa; phylum Chordata; class Mammalia; order Rodentia; family Geomyidae; genus Megascapheus; species Megascapheus bottae. Next base: position 25,941,696 of record NC_143532.1, on the reverse strand, counting down.
CTTTATCATCATAGTCCCTGTATCCAACACATTGCCTGGCATATAAATGATTCTTGGTAAATATTTGTTAAACAAATGAGTGTATGAAGACACAGCAAGCCCCAGGGGTGTTCAGAAGCTCCCATTGCCAAGGATTACTGCACCATGTTATTAACAAACATTTATTTCATTTAAAATGATAACCATAGGACTCCCTTTTTTTTTAATCATCAGAGACAAGTGTTCAGGTTCAGTGGGTGGTAAAGTCTTCCTGGAATAGGTACCAAGAGTTACCTCTCCCCCTGTCTGAGGTTAGAAGGAAATACTGGACATGAATCACATGTCAGGATGGTTGTAGTGATTTGGGGTACCAACCCAAGACTCATTGCCTTCAGGAAATTATAGATGGATGGAAAAAAACAGACACACACACACACACACACACACACACACACACACACACACACACTTTTTCTGTTTCTTTGACTCAGGCAGGATGCTCCTCCTCCCCTAAAAACAAACCCACATAAAATATGGATGGAGCAAACACACTTTGGCACCTTCACTATGCTGACATGGAGACCCAAGTTCCCTGTCAGCTGATTTCAAAAGGAGAACTTTAATTATATTGTTTAATTACACCCGAGCACACCAGCAGTAAAAAAAAAAATTAACATTAATTCCCTCCTGGGTTCCTGATATTTGCCTTACATTATTGCCAAGCATTGGAAAGGAGCAACAAACACAAGAAGGGTTTTAGTGTTTGGAATCCTCAGCCCTGCTGTGTGTTATTTGCGCTTCCATTTGCAGCCTAGAGATGCAAACCCTTCATCTGTTCGTGGTGACCCATGAGCCAGGCTTCAGGAACCATGGGAAGACTAGAACTCTCTGGGAAAACATCGGAGAATGACTTAGACTTTACAAAAACTCTCGAAGCTTTCTCATTTGACCGTCTTAGCAAAAATACATAGAGATTACAGCTCTGCTGTTTTACAAATGAAGAAACTGAGGCCCAGATTGGTGAAACAACCTATTTGCCCATAAATAATCTGCTTTCTACCAAAGCTGTGAGGATAGAGGAAAGGCTGTTTTTGGAGTTACGCTGGTAAGAGCATTCTCTAGGTACAGTAGATTGAAGGTTCGTAAGAAATTTGTAAGTTGAAACCCTAATTTCAGTCCATGATAGTTGGAAGTCATTCAATCAAGAAAGGACAGCCTCAGTGGGTGAGATTAGTGCCATTCTAAGAAGCCAGATGCCAGGGCCTCACACCTATAATCCTCAGTACTCAAAAAGCTGAGATCTGTAATCTGTGGGTTGTGGTTTGAACTCTGCCCAGGCAGAAAAGTGTGTAAGACCCTTATCTCCAATTAAACATTAAATGGTCTAAAATGGAGCTGTGTCTCAAGTGGTAAAGCCACTAGCCTTGAATGCAAAAGCTTAGGGACAGCATCCAGGTCTTGAGTTCAAGTCCAAAGACTGGCACATAAAAGAAAAAGAAAGAAAGAAAGAAAGAAACAAAGAGGAGATTCTTCCATTTTTCTGTCATGTGAGAACACAACAGAATCAAACATCTTGAACCAGATAAAGAATCCTTACTACAACATAACTGTAGTGATACCACACTATGACCTCCAGCTACCAAACTCTGGTTTTGTGAGAAATACATTTCTGTGGCTTTTAAACCACCCAGTCTATGGCAGTTCATTGTAAAACCCTGAGCAGATGAAGGATCTGTGTGCCAGGCGTTTTATCCATAAGAAATTCATTTAGAGGAGATGGGTGATTAGATGGTGTAGAAAGCTGGCAAAGGCTTTGCTGCCACCACATAGCAAAGAGGAAAGAAATGTCTACAGAGGTGGCTGCTGAGTAGGAAGAATTGCATTAGTTTGTTATTTTTTAGCCACACAATCCCAACAAGATTAAGAACCGGTCGTAAAATGTACTTATTGACACATATGGTGAATCACTCTTGTCTACAACTGCTATTTCCCCAAACTTCAGCATTGCATATTTGTTCCCTGTATGTACACTTTAACATATTCTACTTAAATGAATAATGTGTGTGTGTGTGTGTGTGTGTGTGTGTGTGTGTGTGTGTGTGTGTGCTGGTCCAGGGGCTTGAACTCAGAGCATTTCTGCTCAAGGCATTCTACCATTTGAGGCACAGCTCTACTTCTGGTTTTGGTTTTTGTTTTCTTGGTAGTTAATTAGAGATAAGAGTTTCATGGACTTTTCTGCTCGGATTGGCTTCAAACTGGTTGAAAAATATTAAAAGGAAAGTTCTAGAAGTAATTTATAAGTTTCAAATTTATGGCATTCTGAGTAGCAACGTAAAATTGCTGCACCACCCCCTCTCCATCCCATTTGGGGAGTTAATGATGTATCTCAATGACCATGGCTTCCATGCTGGGTACACTACCCACCCATCACTTAGTGGCCTTCTTGGGTGTTACATCAGGATTTGTACTTGGGGCTCTGGCATCCACTGGAGATGTTGGGGTATTCCCCATATCCAAGAGGGGGAAACTTTCCATATACATATACACACTAAAACAATCACTAAGCAATGTGTGTGAGCCTCCACTGAGCATGTCACCCACTACTGATAGCCTGTGAACCCTGCTCCTGAACGTGTTGGACTCTGCTCTTTCACAGTCTCTTCAGAGACCTGAAAGAACTTCGAAACTTTATAACTTGGTGAACTTTACCTTCATAACTTCATGAACAAAATGCAACTAAAACCCATTGTGAAAAGTGAAGTAGACTTAAAACTGAAGCTGAGCTGGTGCCTCGGGCCTGTGATCCTAGCTACTCTGGAGGCTGAAATCTGAGGATCAAGGGGAAAAGCCAGTTCCAGCAGGAAAGTTTAGGAGACGCCTATCTCTACTTAACCACCAGAGAAACCAGAAATGGAGTTGTGGCTCGAAGTGTTAGAGCGCTAGCTCAAAGCTAGCTGATTGTGCAAATAGGTCCCCAATATATCACAGAGCCCCTTAAAGCTCAAGCACTTGAAGTTTTCTGCAGAGAAATCTACCATGCAGCCCTTGGAGGCCCTTGAGCCAGCTCTCCATCTCATGTGGGATGTGTGACTCTTCTTGCTATAGGGAGTTTAGAAGCCCCTTTCTTTCATGTCTGGTCACCCCAAAGATGGATGCTTAACATGGTTTCACATGGTTGTTTAACATATAACTAACTCAGAATCCCATCAAACTCAAAAGCAGGAACCATTTTCTTTTTTTTTTTGTGGGGGGGTCATGGGGCTTGAACTCAGCCTGGGCACTGTCCCTGAGCTCTTCAGCTCAAGGCTACCATCCTATCTTTGAGCCAAGCCCCAATTCCCATTTTTCTAGAGGTTAATTGGAGATAAGAGTCTTAGGTCCTTTTGTACTGGGGCTGGCTTTGAACCTTGGTCCTCAGATCTTAGATGACTAAGTAGCTAGGTGAGTCACCGCACCCCGCTCCATTTTCTTTTTATATGTATGGGAAAAAATAGAAATGTCTTCCTCTTTTTCAGGGCAAATTGGGAATGATATATTTTGAGGAGAGGAGAAAACTGGTATTTTTACACAACAGAAGCAAGTAAAGGAGAGAATCCGTCTATTTTCTGTTGCTAATAACACAGTACCACAAATTAGGCAGCTGCTGAGCCTGGTCCATGTTAGAAGTCCTGCATCTGTTGATGGCCCTGTTGCTGTGAGAGTTCTAAAAAGACACTTAACACATCATCAGAGGGACTATAAAGGCCTCGGAAAACTGGCTCCCCAGCAGACCCATTCTGTAGATAACCATTAACCCACCAATCTCTGAATCCGTAATTGATGAATCCATTCAGGAAGGCAGAGAGCACTGGTCCCACCCCTTTATATCACATAATGGGGACTAAATTTCAGCACTGTTTTTGACATGGGTATCCACAGCAACAGAAAACAAAAGGTTTATCTTTTCAGAGAAAAGCAAGATGACCATGAACTATTTACTATGTCTGCCACACAAGTTTCTTTTTATTGAGGTGATCTGTGTGCCAGGCCAAACCTCTCAGCTCCTCCACACCACAGCCAATTGGTAAGAGCTGCCACTGCCTTACTGCATGACAAATGAGAACACTGAAGTTCAGAGAAGCTGAGTGACCACCGAGATTGCCCAGGTGGCTAGTGAGGACTAGGAAGCAGTGAAGTCTGGATTTGGCCTTGGCCTTGACAGTTGGTTGCCATTTTGCTCCAGTGCTTTAAGACTTACTTGGCAGTTTATAGGTTGGAACTACTTTGAAAACTGAAATTAACTATAAAAAAGACTGGAAATGGATTGCTTCTCCAAGGCCGATTGTAATTGTTATCTTCACTGCAGATAAAAACATGAAGGAACTCTCTGAGAAATGCTGTCTCTTTTTAATCTCTTCGGTCAATGGTGTTTATCTTGGCTGCTGATGCTCAAGCTAAAAGAAAAATACATTGTTAAGCCTAATTATTTCCTATTTATAAAAGAAAATGTGGTATAAAAGAGTATCAGTGACACCAGTGGTCACAAAGCAGCTTATTTTAACCTTGTAGGAAGGAGTGTCAGTTGTAACATCTGTTACTGTTCAGGTCTATAATGTCCCTAAAGTCCTGCATGTCGCAGTCTTGGTTCTCAATGTGGATACTGGAAAGACGTGGACCTGAAATCTGGGCCTGGGCACAATTCATAAGCTCCTATTGCTCAAGGCTAGCACTCTATCCTTTAAGTTACAGCATCACGTCCAGCTTTTTTCTGTGATTAATCGAAGATAAGAGTCTTACACTCTTTTCTGATCAGGCTGGCTTCTAACTGAGATCTCAGCTTCCTGACGAGCTACCAGTGACTGGCTTTAATAGTTTTTTATTATAAGTTATTGAACAAAGGACTTGCCATTCAACAAGGCAATTTATAAATACAATGCATCTTGATCATTAGCATCCCTTGCCTCATTCTGCCTCATTCTTCCCAACCCCACTCCTTCCCTTGACTTTCTTCATTTTGTAGGCAATGCATTGAGTATTATGGCTGCATTCTCCCCACTCCTTCCATCATTCATCTACCTTTTCTCCCCATTCCCCTTTCAAATACCCATTTCTTGGTATTTCTTCTATTAGAATGTGAGTTAGACTTTCTAATGAATTCCATCATTGAGGTTCTTCCCTGAATCTACCATATATTAGCTAATACACTTATGTATACTTTGATACTACCCTGAAGTGCTTACTTACATATTTATAAACGAATTCTAGTTTCCACATGAGAGAAAACTTGTATCCTCCGTCTCTCTAGGACTCACTTTTCACTTCACATGATTTTTTTTCCCCCAAGTTCTTCTATTTCTTTGCAAATGATGCAATACCATTCTTTCTAATGCACGAATAAAATGACATTGTATCTCTACACCACATTTTCCCAATCCGTTTGTTCATTGAAGTGCATCTGAGCGACTCCATACCTTGGCTCGCTATGGTGAATCGTGTTTCAATGAACACAGTTGTTCAGGCGGCCTTACTGGGTCCTAGTTTCTTTCACTTTTTAAGCATGGGTGAACCATTTTGCTTTACCATGCTCATTCTCCACGTTGTCCTGTCACAGATCCAGAACTATGAGCCCAAACCAAACTTTTCCTTTGGCAAGTGATGGTCTCCAGTTTTTGTTACTTTCTGAATGTTTGTTATCCCGTGCATTTCATATGAGCATAATTTTATGATATATAGTCATTTGTGATTGGTTTCTTACATTTATCATAATGGTTTTGAGATTCATCCATGTTGCAGTATATATTAGTAACTCAATGTAATTGTACTGCCAAATATATTTCCTTGTATGGATAGGTAACATTTTATTCAGGTATTCATCAACAATTATTCAATGAACAATTGAATTCTTCCAGGTTTTGTGCTGTTGTAAGTGCCTAGGCACTGCTATGAATCTCTATATACAAGTTCCTGTGTGCATCCATGTTTTCAGTTCTCTTGAGTGAATACCAAAGAATGAATTAACTGAAGCACATAGTAAATCTGTGTTAAACTTTTTTAAACTTTTTTTATTTTTTTGCCAGTCCTGAGCCTTGAACTCAGGGCCTAAACACTGTCCTTGGGCTTTCTCGAAGCTAGAACTCTACCACTTAAGCCATAGCACCACTCCCAACATTTTTCTATGTATGTGGTACTGAGGAATGGAACCCAGGTCTTCATGCATGCTAGGATAGCACTCTACCGCTAGGCCAAACTCCCAGCACCTGTGTTAAGCGTTTTGAGACACTGCCAAACCAGTTTTCAAAGCAGCTGCACACTAATAATATACCAGTTTCTTTACATTTTGCCTCTACTTGATATATTCCATTTTCCATATTATTCATATTTTCTACTGCTGCAAATGCAGCAGTTCTAGTGCATATAAATTGATATCTCAGTGTGATTTTGATTTGTTTTTATCTGGTTATTAATGATGTTAACCTTATTTACATATGTTGCTGGCCACTTGTATATTTTCATTGGAGAAACATCTACTCAAGTCCTCTGTCCATCTTTCATTTGAGTTGTTTGTCCTTTTGTTGTTGATTTCTAAGTGTTAGATGTAGACTCAAGCGGGTATTAGATTCTAAGCAATATTAGATCCTTATGAGATAAATTATTTGTAGCCAGGTATGGAGGCTGAGATCTTAGAATCGTGGTTTGGAGCCAGCCTGGGCAGTAAAGTCCATGAGACTCTTACCTGCAATAAAATACTCAGAAAAAGAAAAAAGTAGCACTGTGATAGAGCACTATCCTTGAGCACAAAGAGGCCCAGATACATTGCTAAGTCCTGAGTTCAGCCTTCAGGGCTACCCCCTCCCCCCAAAAAAAGTTATATTATTTGAAAATTATTTTATGGATTCTTTTATCATTTTTGGATTGTATCTTTTGCTACACAAATGTTTGAATTTTGATGAAATCTAAATTACTATTTCCTTGGTTGCTTATGCTTTTGATGTCATAGTTGAAAAACCTTTGCCTAATCTAAGATCACAAAGATTTCTATCTGTGTTTCTTTCTAAAGCCATATGATTAGAGCTCTTACACTTCAATCTTTCTTTTTTTGGGGGGGGGGTAATGGTATGAACTAAGGGCCCAAACCCATTCTTCTGTGTGTGGATATCCAGCTTTCCTAACACCATTTCTCAAAAAAGCTGTCTTCCCCCTCTGAAAAATATCAGCTTTCTATGGGCTTATTTCTGGACTGTTAGTATATTCTACTTCTCTGTGCATCTGAACTTATGTCATTACGACCCTGTTTTGCTTACTGTGGTTTTATAATTAATTTTTAAAATAGGAAGGCCTCCTGTTCTGGTCCTTCATATTTCCACATGAATTTTAGAATACCGTCATCCATTTTTTTACAAAAAGGACAGCTGGAAATTACACAAAATCTGTAACTCAAGTTGAGGAGGGTTGCAATTTTAATAGTATCACAATTTTCCTACTCATAAATGTTTTTCCATTTATATAGGCCATCTTAGCTACTTTCTACTCAGTTTTCAAGATACCAAATTTGTACTCCCTGGTTTAATGTATTATTTTCTTTTCCTATTGCTATTATTATTTTTTGTGGGTCATGGGGCTTGAACTTGGACTGGGTGCTCTTCAGCTCAAGCCTACCACCCTACCCTTGAGCCAAGCCCCACTTCCCATTTTCTAGCAGTTAATTGGAGATAAGAGTCTCAGGTCCTTATATGCTGGCTTTGAAACTTGATCCTCAAATCTCAGCTTCCTGAGTAGCTGGGATTACAGGGAAGAGCTACCACGCCCAGCTTCCTATTATTTTTAAGTAGTTGTACAAAGTGGTTTTAATTCAATGCATCAATTTATGTGTACAATGCATCTTGGGCCTGTGTTCTTAATTCCACTTTTAGATTGTTTGTTATGTATTGATATATAACTGATTTGTGTATAAGGAACTACAACATTGCTAGACTCAGTTATTAGCTGTAATAATTTTCTTGTGGCTTCTTTAGGATTATCTGTCCTTGAGATCATGAACAGAGATAGTTATTCTTTTTCCTTTCCAACTTAGAAACTTTAAAATTCATTGTCTTGACTGAATGAATGAAAGAATAGATATCCTTTAAAAATATTCCTTGATTTTTTCTCTATTATGTATGATGTTAGTTGTACATTTTTCACTGATACTTTCTTTCAGACATAAAATTCTTGCTTTGTTCTTTGTTGAGTGCTTCTCAAGAGTGTGTGATTTTGCCAAATGTTTGGACTGCATCAGTTGAGATGATAAAGTGGGTATTTTCTTCTCCAGTCTATGAATGTAGTGTGAATTGCTTAACTTTCTTAGACTGAACCCCCTTTGCATTCCTGTTTAAATCCAACTGGGTCATGCTGATCAAGTACTTGGTAAACCTTTCTATTACTTTATTGAAGAAATTTGCCTATTATTTGGTTAACCATTTGCTGATTGTTTTTTGAGGATGTATCCAGAGATAGGGGTTCATTGTATGTTGTTGTGATGACTTTGTCTGGCTTTTGTATACTAGTTGTATAGACTAAGTCAGGCTGGGTGTTGTCCTTCACAGCTTTGGAAGAAGTTGAGAACGATTAGTACTAGTTTTACTTTAAACATCTAGTTTTGGGTTTTTCTTTGTTAAAAGCTTTTCTTTATTACTTATTGCTGTTAGGTTTGCCTGGGAGAAATGATTCCTTCCCTTGGCGTTCTCCTGTGCATCCTGGAAATCCCCGCCCAGGCTGTAACCTTGGCAACTGGCACGTGTGGAAGCAGTGGGAGGTCCCCCAGTCTGAAGTATTTCTTCATCCTCTGAGGTCACATCCACTTCCGCTGTGGCCACACTCCTCCCCTATATAATCTCTCACTTCCGGCCATAAGGTCTTCTTCTTCTTCTTCTGCCTGACTCTTGTGTGGCTGTTGGTCTGTTTTCTCTCTTTCTGTCTCTCTCCCTCTCTCAATAAACCTTCGCCTCTTAAACTGCGTGGAGTTTCCTTTTGGCAAACCTTGCAATTTCCTTTACTTCTTGTAGGTCTGTGAAGATAGTCTATGTCTTGTGAGTCAGTTTTGGTAATTTGCATTTATAGGAATTTGTTCAGTTCAGCTATGTCACTTAATTTCTTGGAACATATTTGTTCATAATTTCTCTTATAATCCTTTCTATTCCTTGAAGAGCAACAGGTCCATTTTTGTTCCCGACTGTTTAATAATTTGAATTTTTTCTCTTTTTCTTGGTCAGTCTAGTAAAGGATGATCATTGCTTTGATTTGTTTTGTGGAAAATATTATCAGTTTTGCTCATATATATAGTCATGGAGCTTGAACTCAGTTTGGGCACTGTCCCTGAGCTCTTCAGCTCAAGGCTACCACCCTACCCTTGAACCAAGCCCCCTTCAAGTTTTCTGGAGGCTAATTGGAGATAAGAATCTCAGGTCCTTTTGTTCCCGGGCTGGCTTTGAACCTTGCTCCTCAGATCTCAGCCTCCTGACTAGCTAGGATTACAGGTGTGAGCCACTGCGCCCGGCTTCACAAATACTTCGATGAGATAAATATACTTGGATCTTTACATGTATGAACTCAACCAACAAAAGACTGAAAATGTTATAGAATGTTACAATATTAAATAATGTGCTTATGTAAAAGATGTTGTTGTCTACTAAACAACCATTTACATCACGTTTATATTGTATTAAGTACTGTATGTAATAGAGAGCTATTAAAATATTTAGGAAGATATCTTAGGTTATATGACTACATATGTATGACATACACATATGCTATGGTATATAAGGTATTTGAGCTTCCAGAGACCTCAGTAAGTACATGGGAACCTGGAACCAATCTCTTATGGATTTAAAATCCCTCAGTGTCATAAGTGAGTTGTCCAATGTCACAGAATCAATGTCAACAGAATAAGGTTATCGATATGTCTACCCCAAACTCTCCTCCCCACTTCAGCTTGTGGTCTGTGAGTCTCTGCACACTCAGACTTTGAGGAAGAAGATGATGTTTAAAGACTAATGGTTAAGTGAGAAACCATCACATTCCTCTCCCCCCTGATAACTATTTCAGCAGTGAGGTCACCTGGTCTTGGAGCTTTAGCAGAACTAGGACTTTCAATCTTTTGGTAACCAGATCTGTCTAAAGGACCTAAGACCTTTGGAGAGAAGGTCTTTCTTCCTGGTCTTCTCAGAACAGTCAGAGGAAGAGAGGGCTGGCCTTCTACATGAAGAAGAGACCCTGTACATATGTAGCCCAGCTGGCTGGCTTGGGATGCTAAGGTGACTTCTGCATAACTGGCTGCCTCCTGATGGACCTGTGTTGGCCAAGGTTCAGCACCACTCACCCCTGTGCATGTCTTCTTATCCATCACCTGATTTCCTCTGGAAAACCTTCCCTGAGACCCCATAACAGGACAGACTTAGTTACCATATCAGCTGTGTGTCTTCCTCCCCTAAGGTGAGATACTGGAGTCTGTCTTGGTCAGAGCTGTCTCTTCAAAGATTTGCCTATCACCTGACACAAAGCAGATGCTTTGATAACTGCCCATGCATAGGTGAGTAGAGTCCTCTCTGCTTTAATTTGCTTAACTGTGACCCAGGATACTAATAACATACATTTCATGGACCTTGCAATGATCTTTTCAAAGAACCAACATTTTTAGTTTCTGGATTGTTTTTCTATACCCTACTTCATTTATAGCTACACTAATCTTTTTTTCTGGTGCCAGTCCTGAGGTTTGAACTCAGGGGTCTTGAACTCTGCGCCTGGGCATTGTCCTGACTTCTTCAGCCCAAGGCTACCACCCTACCCCCTTGAGCCTCAGAGCTACTTCCATTGTTTTCCATTTTCTTGAGGTTGAGGTATTTATTGATGACATATTCATTTTTTAATGAAGGCATTTAGCTTCTTCAACTTTTATTTTATATTTTGGGGATGAACAGAGTCTAGGGTCTTGTGCATGCTAGGAAGAGCTAAGTGCTCAGCTTAGTTTTTATTTTTAATTGACAAAAATATTATGTGCATTCATGGAGTAGAACGTGACATTTTGACATACATTTACATTGTGAATGGTTAAATTAAGGTAATTAACAAATCACCATCTTATATACCATTTGTTGTGGCAGAAACATTTAAACTCTAGATTTACATTATTTGTTATTATAGTCATTTACAGCTATGAATTTCTCTCTAGAATTGCTTTTTTAACATTCCTATGTGACTTTTCCTTTGACATATGGGTTACTTGGGAATTCTTTGTGTCTCAGTTATTAATGTTAATTTTGCTGCGTAGATCTGATAGAACTACTGTTACAGGTGACTTGGTGTTTCACTCTTGTAGTTGTCAACATTCTTTTCCTTCTTTCTTTCTTTCTTTCTTTCTTTCTTCCTTTCTTTCTTCCTTTCTTTCTTTCTTCCATGTGATACTGAGGAATTGAACCTGGGTCTTTTTGCATGCTAGGCAATCATTCTACCACTAGGCCACACTCCTGGCCCCTCAATATTCTTTTCTTGTTATGCACACTTAATGTTTTGTTTTGCCTGTCCTGGGGCTTGAACTCAGGGCCTGAGCACTGTTCTTGGGCATTCTCAAGGCTAGTGTTCTACCACTTGAGCCACAGCACCACTTCCCACTTTTTCTGTGTATGAGGTACCGAGGAATCAAACCCAGGGCTTCATGCATGGTAGGCAAGCAAGCACTCTTATCATTAGGCTAAACTCCCAGTCTACACTTATTTTCTTTTACTTTTTGGTCGGTCATGGGACCAGAACTCTGGGCCTAGGTGCTGTCCCTAAGCTCTTCAGCTCAAGGCTAATGGTCTACCACACTGAGCTACAAACCCCATCCGGTTTTCTGGTGGTTAATTGGAAATAAGAGTCTCAGGGATTCCTTCCCTGGGCTGGCTTTGAACTGTGATCTTCAGATCTCAGCTTCCTAAGTAGCTAGGATTATGGGCGTGAGCCACTGGCACCCTGCCCCACTTAATATTTTTACTGTAATATTGGTTCGTCTGCCTTTTGGGTGTCCAAAAGACTTAAGCACATCAATGGATACTTCTTTCTTATGTGTGGGAATATTTTCTCCTATTATTCTGTTGAGGACATTTTGAATTCCTTTAGCTTGCATTTCTTCCTTGATGCCCATGATATTTGGGATTTGTCTCTGAATAGAATGCCTGTGGTTTTGCACATTCCATTTAAACTTCTTTATTTTTTCTTATTCCTTTATTTGATTGCTCTCATTTCTCTTTGAACCCTGATAGTCTTCAGTTTTATGCACTGTAGGACAGGGACTACTATTCTATGGAACAGATTTTTTTTCTAGTCCTGGGGCTTGAACTCAGGGCCTGAGCATTATACTTGGACTTTTTCAAGGTGAGAGCTCTACCACTTGAGCCACTGTACCATTTCTGGCTTTTTCTATAAATGTGGTACCAAGGAATTGAACCTGGGTCTTCGTGCATTCTAGGCAAGCACTTTACCACTAGGTCAAACTCCCAGCCCTGGAACAGATTTTTTAATTTGACTTATTGAACTTTATTTTTTTCAATTCCTGAATTTCAATTTGATTCTTTTTTTCAGAATTTCTGTATCTTTATTGAATGTTAGTGTCCACTACTATGGGTTTGTTGGTCTTTGGTAGTGTCGTTCTGCTTTGTTTTTCATATTTCTTGTGTTCCTGTGTTGAGATTTATGCATCTAAGGTCAATTCAGTAGTTGGATAATATAATTACTTGTAGTCTTACAGTTGAAGTATTCAGAATATTCAGACAGGAGGGTTGCATTTTAGCTTCTCCTCCCTGGATTTGAAAATTTCTTACCAGGCAAAATTTTGCACACATGCTCAGGGCACCAGGCCTGTTCATCCAGGACTGCTCAGAGAGAAGAAACCTAGCTTGTATCTTTTATATTTCCTTGTATTAGAGCTGGTAATACATACAAACTGAAGGCAAGATTGATTAAGGGTAAGTTGTTCACTTCTGCACTGCTTCCATCTTGGATCTTCCTCTCTTGGTGCACTGAAAGTTGCTACAAGTTCCATAGTGCGGTTTAGTCTGTAAACTAGCCAAGTTCCACCTTGTTGCAGAGTTCTTCCTATTTGTGCTCCCTTGCAGCAGCAGATGGTCTATCCGTGGTGTGTTTCTCTAATGTACCTGATAATGGAGAAGAACAAATAACTCACAGAATTCTGCGGCCATAGCGGAGAACTGAAGGACTCTAGATTTCTGTTTTTCAAACTGTATCAAAGTTTGTCACATCGAGAAGGCTGAGACTGTGTAATATCACATAAGCCTCAAGTCCTGTGCTTGGAGCTCTCAGCCCTGCCTGGAAGCAAGCCACTAGATGCCTACCAATCTGTCAAACAGGACCCTGGTGCCATTTTTAAATGATCTTCAGGTACTAGGACATGTTTTAGCCAGGAAGGTTGGGTTAACCATACCTTGACCCTTTACTGCTTGAGCTCTTGTTGCTTCTTTACATCCTCAACTTGCCCAAGTTTATCCCCATCCTCTTCTTGTAGCGGTCTCCTGATTGTTCCTTGTTGTTGGAAGAGATGAGTTCCCTGTTTTCTGAGGTGTCCTTTAGACTCTATAGCTGCTCATACTGGCAAAGAGGTACTGACAACAGCTTCTCTAGCTTTCAGAAGGAGCCTTTGAATTGTCTGAGTCAAAATTTGCCCTCTGTAGCCGGGTGCAGTGGCTCACGCCTATAATCCTAGCTACTCAGGAGGCTGAGATCTGGGCGTCGCGATTCAAAGCCAGCCTGGGCATTAAAGTCTGTGAGACTCTTATCTCCAATTAACCACCAGAAAATCAGAAGTGGCACTGTGGTTCAAAGTGTAGGGCAGTAGCCTTGAGCTGAAGAGCTCAGGGACAGCACCCAGGCCCAGAGATCTGGCCCCACATCCAACCAAAATAAAATTGCCCTCTTGATCACTACTACACTGTTGGTGGGAGTGCAAACTCGTTCAACCACTATGGAAAGCAGTATGACAGTTCCTCAAAAGACTGAACATAGAGCTCCCCTATGACCCAGCAATTCCACTACTTGGCACTTACCCAATTGTCCAGAAACAAGGACATACTAAATCTACTAGCACAATGATGTTCATTGCAGCACTATTTACCATAGCAAAGATATGGAACCAACCCAGATGCCCCTCAATTGATGAGTAGATCAACAAGATGTGGTATTTATACACAATGGAATTCTATGCTGCCATCAGAAAGAACGACTTCACCCCATTGTAAGGAAATGGAAAGACTTAGAAAAAAATCATATTAAGTGAAGTAAGCAGACTCAAAGGAACATAGGTTCAATGGTTTCCCTCGTATAAACCTTGGACTCTCCTAGCAGAGGTTTACAATAGAGCAAAACCTAGATTCAAAAGGCCATATAGGATGAGGCTAAATAAAAGGACCTCCGGGATATAGAAACAAGAGTCATATAATATGTGATTGTTGTTCTTAATGTACTATGTTATCTCTCATCTCTTTTGTTGTCCCTTGGTTATCTCATATTGTTACAGTATCTTACCTTGTTATCTGATATATTGTATATATTTTTGTTTATTTGACATAGGATAGGGAAGGGGGAAAACAAGATGAGGGTAGGGGGTGGGGAAATGTTGACAAAACCATGAGAAAGGGTAGCAATGTTTGTGAAGTAAATGCACATTCTATCTGGAGAATAAATTAATTACAATAAAAATATATTTTAAAAAACTTCCCTCTCTATGCTGGCTTCAGGTAGCAGTTTTCTACCTGAATACCATGACTAAATAATCTAGAAATACCAGTCCTCCATGATCACTAAATATTCCTTAATTTTCATGTCTTGTTGGATTGTGGCTCAGTCCAAAAGCCTGCTTGGCCCCAGATTGTCTGCTGTTTTTAGAAACAGAACTCTGTCCACAGAGGCTAGCTAGCTTCTTTGCTTTCTGCAATGGCCTGTGATCAAGGAAGCTGCTCTTGCTGGGTAAACAGATTCATACCTGTGTGCTCCTCTGATGGTAGCCTGTCACCAGGCCTCTGGCTAATTCTCTCTTTCTATGTTTGCCTCTAGTGGCTGTCGGCCACCCGGACACTGGGTAGATGTCTCAGAATTCATTGATTGTTGATAGTTTATTTGTTTGCAAGCCCCGAGGTATATCTCTATCTCAAAGGCCAGCCTGACTGCAGGCTGCTTGTACACACCCAGTATAATCTGATCCCTGCGTATCTCAGCCAGGTATGGGGAGCAAAAGGGTGTCTTATGTGAAGCGGGCTTGTCACACTGGGGGAATCACTGACATGCCAAATTCCTGCACAAGTGGATTTGTCACACAGCTAGGTTTGCTAGTTAAGCCACTGGGCTTATCTTGTGGGGGAATCCTAGGCTTTTTCTCTTCCTCCCTAGGGGTGCCAGTGCTGGAATTGCAAAAAGATTCCTAGTTTTATGGTACTTTTCTGTTTCACCCTAATTTCCAGCTGCGCTGTTTTTTTTCTTTCTAGTTTTCAGTGCTCTTCCAAATGTAACCTCTCCTTTATTATCCGGACTCTTCCTATGGTCTAATGGAGAATATTCTGCCTTGCCATTCTCTCCAGTCTCTGAAGACAATATTTTCATTCTTGCTGAAGTGAGGGGATGGCTTTTTCCCTACTCGCAGTCTTACCTTTTGGAATTTTTTTTTCCTTTTCAATCTTTTCTTTTGTAGGTGGAGGTATATTTCTCTCTCAGGCCCAAACAAGTTACACCAGAAAGGGCTGTTTTATGAGTTCCTTATAAATGTTCTTTGTTGGTGGTCTTTTTTTTTTTTTTTTTTGGTCGTGGAACTTGAACTCTGGGCCTGGGCATTGTCCCTGAGCACTACAGCTCAAAATAGCATTCTACCACTTGTGTGCCACAGCACCACATCCAGTTTTCTGGCAGTTAATTGGAGATAAAAGTCTCATGAACTTTTGTGCCCAGACTGGCTTTGATCTGTGATCCTCAGATCTCATCCTCCTGAGTAGCTAGGATCATAGGCATGAGATGAGCCACCGATGCCTGTATCTCTCTGTCTCTCTCTGTCTCTGTCTCTGTCTCTGTCTCTGTCTCTGTCTCTCTCTCTCTCTCTCTCTCTCTCTCTCTCTCTCTCTGTGTATGTGTGTGTGTGTGTGTGTGTGTGTGTGTGTGTGTGTATGAGCTATTTACATAACCTGTATCTTTAATGGTAATTATTATAAGTGCTCTAAAAGCACTTCTAACTTCACGTTCAACCAATTTTCTTTAGTAGTATTTTGTTTGTTTGTGTCTCTGTCTTTTTCAGTTTCTAGTGACTATGTTCCTTGGTTTGTGGCCCTCTTTTTGTTATCGTCAAGGCACTGCACAAACAACTGTAGTCTCTGTTCTGTCATCTTTTTCACTCCAGACTGACTTTTTCTGCACTCTTTTTGTAAGAGCCATTGTGATTACACTGGGATCATGCAAGCTCAGCTCCCCACTTTGAGATTCTTAATTTCCATTTGCAGCCCCCCCCTTGCCATATGTATTAGTTGAATTTCTTCAGAAAGACAAAACTGATAGGCTGGGTATGGAGATGGATGGATTGGTATCTAGAAAATTGTCTTAAGGAATTGTCTTGATTGTAGGAATCAATTAAACCCAAAACCTCCTGAGCAGACTAGCTGGCTGGAGAGCTGCGATAGATGAGTTGTTGGAGTCTTGAGTACAAAGACATCTGGAGGCAGAATACTTTTTTCTTCAGAGAACCTTAAGCTTTACTCTTTAGACTCAGGATACATGTTGACTGGATGAGGACTGCCCACATTAGAAAAGGTAATTTGTTTTTACTAAATATCACCTCTAAATTACATTATTACAATATCTATAATGGTGTTTGACCAAAAGAAAAGGAATACACAACTGAAAAAACAAACAAGCCAGGCCCCATGGCTCATGCCTGCAATCCTCAGTAGGCTGAGATCTGAGGATCGAGGTTCAGTCCGTGAGACTCTTATCTCCAATTAACCACTAGAAAATTGGAAGTGATGCTGTGACTCCAGGAGTAGGGCAGTAGCCTTGAGCTGAAAGGCTCAGGGACAGCACCCAGGCCCAGAGTTCTGGTCCCACAACTGACCAAAAAAAAACCCAAAAGCAGTTACTAGCAAAGTAGACTCAGGAAATTAGCGATCATTAACTATATTCAGGGTTTCAGAAATTAAGTTGTGAGTGTATTTGGGGGTGGGGATGAGGGTCATTGTTCTACCTACCACAGTTACCCAAGGCTGTGTCTGAATAAAGAGAGAACATCTTTGGTTAAGAGTAAGTAGATGCTAATTCAGACCAAGTAACTAAAACATTCCTAAACTTCTACCCTCATCAGAATTTCACAGTAACAGAAGAGAATTTTCCCATGATTCATTTTACCTTCATTATATGTAGTTTCGAGGAGAAATTCATATTGTATTATCCTTGGTAATAAAAAGAAAGATCTGCTTTTCTGATTAAAAGCCTTTCCCCCATATTTTTGAAGAAGAAAATATCTTTTTCTGTTGAATTGTTATTCTTGGCAGGAAATATTTTATCAGCTCAGGGTCTTAATTGGATAGTAACATGGCTATTGTGCCGATTTTTTGTTGCAGACAGGAGACCTTTAGGTTTGGGAGACTAGAGACACATTTAAGCTAGGAATCTGCTTCTTTTCAGTCCCTTATAATATTTGAAAATGACTGAAATGGGAGGAATAGGAAGAATCACAGAGAATGATTCTAAGTTGCCAGAGCTCCATTTCTGAGCTGCCAGCCTTCTGAGAAGACAAAAGAAATGAAGGAACAAGGAATGGAATACTTCAAATTTTCTCACTTTTGTTCAAAACACAAAATAACATGCAATGCTATTATCCAAATGATTAATTTCTGCCTCATACTCTTTGTTCCAACAAATCTTTTGCCTCTTTACCAAAAGAAATTTAATTGCATTGGAAATCTTTGTGAGATATCAAATAAACATTTCTCAACACTAGAGCTTTTGGACAGTTGGTCAGATGCCCAAGTGACTGGAGAATAGGTCTAACCTCTCTTTTCCCAGTTGCATGAGGTAGGATGGCTTGATTACTGGGCAGATGTACAGTTCCCCAGATAACAACATGTGTGGGAAAACTATAACAGCAATGGACATTTTCTGAGAACATACCTTTACCTAGTCACATGCTGAATGCTTTGCAGACATTGCTCACCCATGTCTCCCTCTCATCTGGAATCTATTATTAAGCACATTTTCCAGATGAGGAAATGATGGCTTAGCCCTGTTGAAGGGGTACTCTGAATCTAGATCTAGCAAACAGTGCAGCCATGCTTAGCTCTATCGTGAATATAATTATGTCCTCTCCCCAGATCCATATGTTGAAATCTAATCTCTAATGCCTCATAAAATGACGTTATTTGGGACTCAAATTAGAGATGTTGAGATGAAGTTTTGGCTAGAATAGTACCAAGGATACCAATATGATTGGTATGCTAATAAAAGGGGAAATTTGGACATGGGAACCGATATTAACACAGAGAAGATTATGTGACGAGAAAAGAAGAGACACAGCTACCCACAAGCCAAAAGAAAAGACAACACAGAAGCTTCTTCATATGCTCAGGAAGAGTCCCCTCTGACAACACCCTTGGGCTGGATTCTGAGCATCTACTTTGGTTGAATAAATGACCCCTTTTATTGTCTGTTGTGACTTCAGCCCCAGAAAATGAACACAAACTCCTCAATCGTGCTGTTTTTTGAATATGGGACCACTGGAATTGTTCATATCTCTTGGAGTAAAAGACTTGACCTGTCCTTTGCCCTCAAATGTGACTTCGCATTAGAAGGGCAGAAAGGCTTTGTGATAAATACTCCAGAAATGTCTGCTTGTTTCATGCGAGTGCCATCAGACCTTTGCACAGCAGTGTTCATCTTCCTCCTGTTTTCATGTAATCCTGGGTCCTCGAGCGAAGGCTCAAGGATGTTAACTGCTCGATGCAGGTGTGCTCTCTATTTGCAGTGTTTACTCCCGTGGAGAAAGAGCAGGTACTCTTCCAGTGTGACAAACTCTTCCCTCCTGTCACCTCTCTAACCTTTGATGATACTAAACATCAGTAATGAGGCCCAATATGGAGGGTCCGGGTGGGAAGGAACATGGGAGCGTAAGTCATTGGTACAGGCCATTGCAGCTAGTTAGCCAGCTCAGGAGGTGGGAATGAAGTCCAAAATAAAGCTGCCAGGAGCCATATAAGTTTGAAAGGAGTAGAAGGGCAAGGAGGAGAAGAATAAGAAAGAGAAGGGGTGGGAGGGAAGAGATTTACTCCCTGAGGGGCTGAGGCATGAGTGTTCACTTTGGAATGTGCCAAGGGTTGTTGATGGAAGGTAGAAACATGAGCAAAAGGCCTGGAATACACTCACCTCCTTCCCAACTTGCCATGGGGTTAATTGCCCTCTTCCCTGACACAGTACTGGGAAACCTTCCCAGTCTGCACATCTGTCAGAGCTGGGTATCTCTCCTCTGGAGCCTCTCCCCCACGGTGGAGGAGAGGAGGTCGGGAGGTAAACAAGCAAACTCTTCTCTGGTATCTCTCTGCTGCCATCAGGAAAACCTGGGCTGCCTACTTTACCTGGGCTATCTCCCGAGCCATCTGGCTCAGCACCATCTGTTGGGACAGTGGGGCGCTGTGAAATGGTCCTGCACCTCCTTTGTCAGTTTGGCTCTCCACTTGGTTTGGCTCTCAAATATTATGGGTTTCCCCATCAAGGCAAGTGGGGCTGGCTATGCTTCCCAGGATGAGGAATGTAGGGAAAGCACAAGCTCATTTGGGTAGTGTTGGCTCTATTTTCTGCAGCCTGATCAATTAGTTAATCCAGTGAGGACTTCCTAACTTGATGAACTGACTGGAATAGGTGGAAACCAAGAGGTAGGGCCTACTTGAAGGAAGCAAGGGACTGGGGAACACTACAGAAAGATATATCTGGTCCCTAGCCCCATCCTCAAATTCACTCCCTCTACTTCCTGGCCACCTTGAAGTGAGCAGCTCTGCTCTACCACACTCTTCCACTATGATATTGCGCCTCACTGTGGCCCAGAGTAATGAAACAGCACACTGAAATCTCTGAAATATGAGCCAAAATAAAGCCTTCCTTGAAGTTGTTCCTCTGAGATATTTTGTCACAGCGATCAAAGGCTATCTGATATATATGCATATGTATCATATATGTCGCATCAATTATATATATATCATCGATATATATCATAATTATACATATGATATATATGATATATCATTGTATCCTATCGCACATATTACGATATAGATAATTTCATTTATTTATTCATATACAATTATATATTTAATTATTTATACGCAATATATTATATTACATTTCATCTATTACAATGGTGTAAGTAATATATACATACATTACCTATGACATATGTATACATAATCTGTAAAATATAAATATTATACATGGCACATACTATCGTATACCATGTAACATAATTATATAATATAGAATACATGTGCTATATATGATATGTATAATGTATTATTACATATTATATAGAATATAGAATATAGCTTATGCAAATTATACCTTGTATAGATTATCATATATATACGTATGCCCTTATTTTACAAGTAGAATCTCACTAAAACATAAGGAATACCATTGTGACACTATGATGCCGAGAGATGGAAAGCTTCTCTTTTTAAATTTATTAAAAATTTTCTTTACTCTATGAAGGGGTTTCAATTCAGTATGAGTACAATGCATGAGTGACATTGATGAATTCCACTCAGTTCCTCTTTTCCTTGTTTTACAGAACAATGTACTCAACACCAACTCAACTTCTGTGGCTGATAAGCTCGCTGCCAGACACAGCAGGTGCCAGTGAAGGTAAGTAACAGAGGAAAAAGCATGTTCATCTCATTCTCACATCATGGTATTTGATTCTGGAGACACTGGAGAAAAAGAGAGGAAACGTTACCCTGGGGCACCCTGAGATGGGGATATAGCTATACTGTCCAGATCATGTGGGTGCGGCTTCAAGTTGTCCATACATATATCCCCTTATTCCAGTTCCCAGTATCTATGGCCTTTTGCACAGATGAACAAAGAGGCAGGAGCTCACATGACCTGCGTACCATGTGACTGAAACTCGGTAGAGCTCCAATGGTCTGACTCCAGAGCTGTTACACTGTGATAGTACTGACAAACAGGTGACATGGAGAGGAGTGCACTGCAGGCCAGAGACTGTGGCTGATGAGAAGTTTCCAATGATTTCCCCAAACTAAGCTTTTCATCTGTGGTTCTCATCTCAAGCTGTGCAAGAGAATAACTTGGAAAGATTGTTTAAAACTCTGACCTCAAAGTTTCTAATTTCCTTTTCTGGAGCAAGGCTTTGCTTTTGGAAATTTAAACTCTCATCTTCTACTAAAGGTTGAGAACCCCTATTCTGACTGTGTGATTTTTTTGGGGGGGGAAAGCATTCATTTCCCCCAATACCCATAGCCTCTGCCTCACTTATCAATGTGATTCATTTGTGATTTATCTTTAAGGGTTTTTATATCGGGTCTCTCAGGCTTGAATGTGCCCAAAAGTTGGGTGAGGGAAGCTATTTGGCAGAATGTGAGAGAAGAGGGTTGGTCAACATATATCCAGATAGAACTTAAATTTTAAAGCAGCGGCAGTTGTAACTAATCCTTCAGACTGGCTGAAGAAAAGAGCCCGTTGGTACAGGGAACAGATGTGGAAATTTTCGTGGCAGCTCTACTGGAAGCAGCTACCACTTGCTTGGCTTGGCCTGGCCCTGTCAGGGCGCCTGTATGGGAGATGTACATAGTTCCAAAGGGCCACAGAACAAGGTGGGAATTGGGGTCCTCAGGCAGAGCTGGGTAGCCTCGGATGGATGCCAACAGCCTGGGATTCTGGTATTGCTCATTTTCTCTATGAAGTCAGTTATTTACCACCTGCCTGCACCTGAGCAGAGGAATTGCTCTTATTTTCAACACAATTAGTCAGATTTCTGTTACACTGATGATATTCCTGAGATTATTCATGTATACAGAGAGAGGAAAGATTTATTTTGGCTCATGTTTTCAGAGGTTTCAACCCATGATCACTTGTCTGTTTCTTTTGGTCTATGCAGAACAGTACGTCATGGTAGGAGCATGCTTAACTCATAGTAGCCAGGAAGTAAGGGAGTGAGGGTGGGGACTCAAAAATCCCCTCACTTCCTCCCACTTAGCCCTACCTCCTAAAAGTTCTACCAACTCCCAACAGCTCCACAGTCTGGAGAACCAAGCCTATAGCACACGGGCCTCAGAGGACACTATGAGTAAACAAACTATAGTAAACAGTGGCCACTAGGGACTCTCAAGGTAAAGCTGCTGTGGTGGTACCCTCCAAACACAGGCAAGTCCTGGGGCCAGCGGAGGAGGCACCAGCGGTTGATTGTATCATTAACAGCAATTCCCTGTTTCTGATAGAGCACTATCCTGTGTGCAAGACAAATTTGGCCTAGTTTATTCACATTCACTTCTCTTTCTGGCACTGAGTATTTGATTTTTTGGCTCTTGTTTTACAGAGAAAACTGAGGATCAGAAAGGTGGTAAGATGAAGAACTCTGACTCAAGTCCAAAGTTATTGGCTTTCCAGAGCCTATCTCACAATAGCTTCCAGAAATTGGGTAGTGATTAGTGCCCCAGACTAGCTGATCAACCAGGGTTCAAATCCCGGCTGCTCCTTGTTGGGGCAGTCATTTATCTCGCTGTGTCTCAGTCTCCATGTGTGTAAAATACACTAATAGTTGTATTTACAACACCAGAACTACTGAGATAAGCCAATATCTTGGAATAGGTCAACTCTTACAGCAACCTCTAGTTTACATGTTCAGGATGCTGTCATTACTTAAAATCCTTATTGGTGGATTTAGTATGCCCTTGTTTCTGGACAATTGGGTAAATGCCTAGCAGTGGAATTGCTGGGTCATAGGGGAGTTCTATGTTTAGTCTTTTGAGGCACTGCCACACTGCTTTCCATAGTGGTTGAACGAGTTTGCACTCCCACCAGCAGTGTAGTAGTGATCCCTCCTGGCCACATCCCCTCCAGCATCTGTTGTTATTAGTTTTCCTGATCCTGGCCATTCTAACTGGAGTGAGATGGAATTTTAGAGTTGTTTTGATTTGCATTTCTTTTATGACCAGAGATGTTGAGCATTTCTCCATGTGTCTATAGCCCATTTTTATTTCTTCTTCAGAGAAGACTCTCTTTAAGTCTTTGGCCCATCTTTTAATGGGATGGTTGTTCCTTTGGAGATTAGTTTTGGGGTGATTCAATTTTTTGAGCTGTTGATATATTTTAGATATGAGGCTTTTATCCGTTGTGTGGTTGGTGAAGATCTTCTCCCATTCTGTAGGCTTCCTAATTAATTTACTAGCTATGTCCTTTGCCATACAAAAGCTCTGCAGTTTAATGCAGTCCCACTTATCCAGCCTTTCTCTGATTTGTTGTGATTCTTGGTCCTTATTAAGAAAGTTTAGACCTGTGCCAAGAAGGCCTGGTGTATCTCCTATTCCTTCTTGTAAAGTTTTCAGTGTGTTGGCTTTTACCTTGAGGTTTTTGATCCATTTGGAGTTAATTCTAGTGCAGGGTGACAAAGAAGGATCCAACTTTAGTTTTCTCCAGGTGCTTATCCAGTTCTGCCAGCACAACTTGTTGAAGAGGCTGTCTTTCTTCCATTCTATTTTTTTGGCTCCCTTGTCAAAGATTAAGTGGCCATAGGTCTGTGGTTTAATATCTGGGTCCTCAGTTCTATTCCATTGGTCTTCAGGCCTGTTCTTGTGCCAGTACCAAGCTGTTTTGAGAATTATAGCTCTGTAATAGAGTCTAAAGTTTGGTATTGAAATTTCTCCTGTGCTGTTCTTTCTGCTAAGAAGTGTTTTTGCTATACGGGGTCTTTTATTATTCCATATGAAATTTTGGATTGCCTCTTCTATTTCTTTAAAGAATGACATTGGGATATTGATGGGTATTGCATTGAATTTGTAGATAGGCCTTGGCAAGATTGTCATTTTCACAATGTTGATTCTTCCAATCCAGGAGCACGGGAGGTTTTTCCATTTCCTTAGTTCACAACGATGTTCATTGTAGCACTATTTACCATAGCAAAGATATGGAACCAACCCAGAGGTCCCTCAGTTGATGAGTGGATCAACAAGATGTGGTATTTGTACACAATGGAATTCTATGCTGCTGTCAGAAAGAATGACATCGACCCATTTGTTAGGAAATGGAAAGACTTAGAAAAAATCATATTAAGTGAAGTAGGCCAGACTCAAAGGAACTTAGGCTCAATGGTTTCCCTCATTTGTCATAATCAGTAGAAACCTTGGGCTCTACAAGCAGAGATTTGCAATAGAACAAAACCTAGACACATTAGGCCATATAGTATGACGCTAAATGAATGGACCTCTAGGATATAGAAACAAAAGCCATATAATGAGTGAGTGTTGTCCTTAACGTACTATGTTTTCTCTCATCTCTTTTGCTGTCCCTTGATTATCTCATATTGTTACAGTATCTCACATTGGTATATGATATATTGGATATATTTGTATTTGGTTATTTGAAATTGAATAGGGAAGGGGGGAAAACAAGATGAGGGGTGGGGTGGGGGGGAGGGAAATGGGGACCAAGACATGAGAAAGGGTATCAATGTACGTGAATTAATGTACCTTCTATCTGGCAAATATAATGTAACCCTTCTATTAATTACAATAAAAATATATGAAAAAAATCCTTATTAGGACTCTTATTTGAAGCTATGATCTTCTTTCCTTCCTTCCTTCCTTTTCCTTCTCTTTCTCTCTCTTCTTTCTCTCCCGTGTGTGTGTGTGTGTGTGTGTGTGTGTGTGTGTGTGTGTGTGTGTGCATGCACACACATGCTGGTAGTGGGACTTGAACTCTGGCCCTTGAACACTTATTTAGCGTTTTCCCTCAAGGCTGGTACTTTACCACTTGAGCCACAGCTCCATTTCCCAAACCTGTGATCCTCAAGCTGAATTTAGAAAATGTAAATGAGTGGTGGTTGGTTTCAGCAAGCAAGCTATCATTTTTGTGGCTTCGGAACCACTTCTGCTCGAGATCTATTTTCTTCTTAGTTCACTGTGTCCCCACTGGTGGCCAGAGACAATTGGATGGGCAGAGAAGAGTGGTACGGGCAAATCTGGGGTCATTGCTGGGGCTGTGGACCAGACAGCTGACCACAGCGGGTGCAGGTATAGGGAATGAAGGCCTGCTAGTCGATGAAGCACATGTTGCCTGCATTTCTTTGTGCCTCTTAAATCCGGCCCTTGCTCTGAGTGTGTCCAGGACTGTGTTTGTTTTCAGGAAGCACATCCTGGCTTCCTGGAGAGGAGCTGTTGTGGCCCAAGAATGAGCTGATCTGGGGGTAGGAGATCTGCAGTTAGCTAATACAAAAATAGATCTGTTTGCCCAGCCTTTTTGTTCAATGCACAATGGAATCTCCGGGCCACTCTTCATTTCTCTCTGCTACAATAATGACACCACTGCTGCCCTCCTGGGATATCTTTATTTGAAGATTGGGAGGCATGAATTTTATCATTGTAGTTAATCCTACTGGTTACAAAATTTTCTAACCAAAGTGAACTTTCCAACTGCACACTAAGGCTGAATGGACTTTAGATGCTGAGTCCTCCCCCTCCCCCTTCTTCACTGAATGACAATGGAGGAAGCTCTGCCAGAATGTTGTGAGACTTGATTACAGTCCTGGAATGGGCCCATGAAGGAAACCAGGTGTGTTGAAAATATTCCTACGGGACACATGTTTCAGGATCACTGATAGGTGTTTCCTGGACTGGACACCACAGCCTGAAGAGAGAATCAGAGAATCTGAGACTCAGACAGACTGGAGACACACCTAGTAAACGACATTCCCTCTTAAGCTTACATTTAACAGGTGGAAAACGTAAGGCATCTACAGAGACAGCAGAGGGGGTGGTAGGAATGGATGCTTTACTCTTTCTTGCTCACCTGGTATCCTCCAGGGTGCCACAAATTCGCTACTGGTGATACCCAAGAGGTTTCAGATGGCTCATGGCACTGCAAAATCATTAACCCATGTAGACAGGATATGATTTTCCTCACTTTTATTTAATCTTTTACCACACTATTTCTCTTTCTTTGAAGCAGACACAAAACAGACTTTGGCCCACCCTATGACAATATCTAGTTTGAATTTAATAACAGTGTTGTGTTTTCATTGTGTTTATAGTTAATATTACCACCTTAATAGATTACTCATTTTCTACTTAGCATTCTTAATGACTTTAAAAAAAACTACATTTTTCATGTATTTAAAATAATGTCATTTAACTTTTAAGTGGGTTTATTTAGAAATAAAGTATTATAGAATTAGCCATATAGGTGGTCTGTGGATACGACAGAGCTCATAAAGGGATGGCCTGGGGGATGGCAGTGGGTAGCTTACATTGTCTTTAAGAACTTAAACACGGACAGCAGTCACCTCCTGCTCCAAGATATAGGGTAAACTGGAAGTCTGTGCAGGTGTTCCCAGAACAAAGATGCTGAACTTGAATCATTTATGTGAAGCATTCCTTTGAACATTTATGTACTTTTTTTAAAAAATTAGTGACTGTTTGTTTCTTCCAGCAGAAGCACAGCTACATCTAACTATGGGGCAACACAAGGAGACTTGCTGGATAATATTTGGGCTAGGGATCTGGACTCAATGTCTCGTCTCTCTGAATGTACCATGACAGAACCTGTTTCCAGTGGATGTGTGAAAAAGTTGGTACTCAGTGGCATAGATACATCTTTCAAAAATCAGTTTGGAACTTTGATAATATATATATATATAGTGTGATGAGCCTCCAGGGCCAGCCCTGGAGGAATTCAAGTTTTCTTCTTCTTCTAGCTCAGCTAAGTACCTTGAGCTTGGTGCTCCTATCTGTAGAGATGGAAACTAAGATCCTTTTAAAGTTGGGTTGGCACTGTGGAATCCTGGGTGGATCTCAAAGTCACTCACGCAAGTCTAGCATTCCAAAGCTATCTGATAGGCTAATTTGGCAAGTGGGAGAGAACCAGAGGAGGCAAAAGGGTAGCTGCATGCTGGCTTCTGTTGCCACTACCAGAAGGTATGATCTCCACAAACCTTGACAAAGAGCCTAGGAGAGCTGATAAAATCCAATGACCTGAATGGGATGGTTTTATAGAATTGGTCTGTGCTGAGTGTGCTGGTCTTCCATTTTATTCTTTCTAGTATCTGCGAGTCTCATATCTAAATAAGAAGGCCAGCTCTGAGTCAGCCTGACTTCTGGAAAGGTTTGTGCATCCAGCACTTCCTGTATGATCTTGAATAGGTTTCTGAATACCTTTGCTTTTCAGTTTTCTTATTTATAAACATGGATCTAGTACTTAGCTCATGAGGATTCTGAGCAAAAGAGATGAAATCCATTAGAAAAGCATGGAAGCATCAGGCATGGGGTATCTGGTGCATGTATGCAAGCTGAGGCAGGAGGATTATATAGCCTGGGCTGTATAACAAAACTGCACCTCAAACATACACATGTATGTATACATGCTCAGATACATGTCTGAACACCTATGCACATCTATAGGCAAACACATACATATATTAACAATAGTACAGGTGAGGAACTAATTTAGCCTCTGTGATTATGAGCTGAGTAAAGTAGAGAATAAAACAGACCTGGCCCTGCCCTCGTGGTACTTGCAGTCTAGCAGACACTAACAGAAGTAAACAAACAAGTTATGGAGTTAGAAGCGGTGACTAAGGTCTACCTGAATGAGACAGAAGGATGTACAAGATGAGGTACATGTTGGGATTTGGGGATCAAATCCAATCTCTCTGAGATGATAGTAAAGGTGGGAATTGAAGGATGCAGGCTTTGTATGAAATGAAGGGTGTGTGTGTGTGTGTGTGTGTGTGTGTGTGTGTGTGTGTGTGTGTAGCCTGGGCAGAGGAGAGCCAGGTACCTCCCTTGGTAGAGGGAGGCTTAGCTGAGAGTAACATGGGTCTCCCTGGAGCCTTGGGAAGGGACACTCCAGACACATGGCAAGAGTGCACATTTTATCAAACAAACAAACAACAACAACAAAACCCATTGCATGTCCCTCACAAAGACTCATTCATCCCAATTTGTGGTGGACTGTCACTGCCTACTGGCCGTTCTTGGCTTTTATAATTTTGTCATTTTGTGAAAGGCAGAAAACAGACCCTATTGGGAGAGGTAGGCTGTATGATTGCTGGTTAAGGGGCCAAAAGTTCCAGAAACTAATGATTTGGGCATCCGGACTGTGGGGGGAAATGTATAATTTGAATTTACCTCATGATAGGTTCACTTGTGAGCATGTCTCTGGTTTTAAACCTGCTTTACTATAGGCAGACAACTCTCTTGTTGAAATCACAATATGTGAGTGGCAACTCTCTTTTGGCCTCCTGCGTTTCCTGTGTGCTCTGAGCTGAGGCTGAGCCTACACACATCTCCCTTGGCAGCTGATATAGACCTAGTGCCTAGGCCTTCACCAGAATATGCTTCCTGTTTGGCCTCGTGCAAGTGTTATAATTATATCTTTAGGTTAAAGGTAGGACATCTGAACTATAGAAGAGTTGAGCAACTTCAAGTCCCCCAGGCTGCTAGTGGCAGAGGCAGGAGATAGATAGTGTTGGCTGTCCTCCAGAGCCTGGGGGTGCCCTGGCCTGGACTTGATGACCTGCCCCTGTTCAGGTAACCCAGCCCACCTGTGTATTAGGAAAGACTTCAACAGCAGCCCTCTTTTGAGGTAAAACTTTGCAGGCACGTAAAACATGAAGCAAAATGCTCATTAAGGGCCAGCTTGTGCTGATTACCCATCTGCTCCGAAAAAAATTAAGAGTGTGAACAAGGAATCAGGCTGCCTGGCTAGCTCGCTTCATTAGCTAAGGGCTGGGGCAGGGCCTATATCTCCACTCATTCCCCTTCATGCTACTATCTGATCCTGGTGGCTACTTAAAGCGGAGTCCTAGGACCAACAGCACGGTCTTAACATGGAACCTGTTAGTGCCAGTCTCTGGACCTATGTTGTCACAAGCTCTCCGGGTAATTGGAATGCACTCGAACATTTGTAATATCCTGGTATAGGCCATTATTGGTGCATTGACTCATTTATTTTCCAATTCCTTTGTACCCAGATATGTGTCAGGAGATAAATGTCCAAAGTGTATTGAAGCATTAGACCCTTGACCAGCCAGGGCTGTTCAGGAGGCAGGAGAGGGAAGCTAAGGACAGAACTGGATACAGAGTACTCTGCAAATGCTACCAGGGACATTGAGGCAGCCTGGGCCAGAGTAAAAGATCACAGAGGACTATCTGGAAGACATTCCATTTGTGAGCCAGGTACAGCACTGGAGACTGGGGACCAAAGGCAGAAAGAAGGAGGCCAACACAAAGGCTTGCTAGTGGAGACAAGAGATCCTGAATTTGTTGGGTTTTGGGTCTGGTTTCAGATTATCTCTCTACACTGAAGAACAAGTCACTCTATGTAAAGTGACGAGTCATAGTAAATGTTAATTGTATTATTGTGATCGACAAGTTTCTCTGTAAAATCCCAATTTGCTCAGTGTGAACCCAAACTGTCTTGCATGAGCTTCCAAGTGGCATCTGCTGGGGTAAGTTAGAGCAGTTTCCCATGGTCCTCTCTCCTCATCATGGAGGACAAACAGCTCTGTGCCTGTTCCTGACTCCATTGTCCATACAATGGCTTAGACATGATTGCAGAAATAGCTCGTACCAGTTGCCACAGCCATGTCAGGTGTGCAGAATTATAGCCAGATCTGTAGGATTTATTTTCCTCCCCCTGGAACTTTCTACAGAAATGGCATGCTAAAGTCCTTCCTGGAGATGGCATGAAAGGGGTCTTTGTCTACTGCAGTGGTTGGGCTGGCAGGACACAGACAGAAGCAGCCTAGTTTGTCTCTGGGTTTGAAAAGGAGCTGTCACATACTCCATGAGAGATTCCTAAAACTCAGGAAATCTCTGATGTCCTTGCAATAGTTGGGTTCCACTGGGCTTTAACATTTTTTTAATTTATCTAATTATCATTATCATCATTATTATTATTTGCCAGTACCGGAGATTGAACTCCATTCCTTGTTCTATGTCCTTTGTTGGTGTTCGGCCATTTGAGCCAGTTCAGGATTTTTACTGGTTAATTGGAGATAACAGTATCTCCAGTTTGTCTCCTTGGACTACTTCTGAACTATCATCCCCAAACCTCAGCCTTCTGAGTAACTGAGATTACAGATATAAGCCATTGCCTCCAGGCCATTATTATTATTATTATTATTATTATTATTATTATTATTATTATTTCTGGGACTTGAATTTGTTTGGCTGGCTCTATCACATAAGCTATGCTTCCAGCCTGGCTTTTTGCTGATTATTTTAGTTGACCTCAAACTTTGATCCTCCAGATCTCAGCCTCATAAATAGCTAGGATTATAGGTCTGAGTCAACAGTATCCTGCAACTCTTTCTTGCCTGCCTGACTGCCTTCCTTCTTTCCTTCCTTCTTTCCCTCCCCTCTTTTTTTTTTGATTCTGGTTTTCTACCTTCTACTGTAGCCACAATTCTTGCTTCAGACATTTTGGTAAGAGCATATCTACATTTAAAAAATTTCCTCTTAAAAATACAATTTATTGTTATTCTTAAGGTATTGTATAAAGAGGTTACCATTTGCTAAGTCAGGCAATGAGTACTTTTTCTCTTGGACAATGTCACTCCTACCTTTGCTTTCCCCCACGTTTTCCCTTCCTATCCCTGTCTACAACTTGCATAGTTCACTTTCCACCTAGTGTTTACTGAGTACCAGGCCTGCAGTATTTCTGCGTCTTTGATGCTGGAAAAGAACCAACCCAGTCCAGATTTTCATTTTCACCAACACAATTCCTTCTTCAGGATGTGAGCCCAGTAGATACCCAGAGGAGAGGAAATAAACAGAACCTCCAAATTAAGGATCAGCCTTGCCTGGGTGAGCCTGGGTCCAGACTTTAGAAGCTGCAGTCTAATTTCACACAATTTCCCATTTCAATGTCTGTTGAACGAAGTAAATTATTCAATATATGTTGAGCACCTACTATGTGCCACACCACCACTGCTGGAGCCACTGAGGACCAAATGATAAATACTCTAGCAGGACATACATGTCCCCAAAGAACAAACTGAATTGCTACAAAAAGGAGAGAGAATAAAGTATACGCAAGCTCCTGCTTTAGGCACACAGTGAATGCCCTGCTTGGCTAGATGGAACCTAGGTTTTCGAATGACATGGCCATAACCTGGCTTTGGGAAGACCATGGAATTTGGAATTCTAAAGTATAAATTGGACTGTAATGTTCTAACTGCCTGTGTGTCCTTAAGCGAGTTATTTAACCTCTCTGTTACCATAGGTCTCCATCCCAGCTAGGACTAAGGAGTGGCAAAAGAGGCCTCAGTTATAAGGAGGTCCCGTCTGCATCATGAACACGTTGAGTTGGTACTTGCATGATCCCAATAACATCGAGCATCTTCTTACATTCTGTGTTCAACGTGTTCCTTTGGCTTCACCCTTGTCCCAGCTCCATCTTCAGGTCTAAAAGGCAGGAACTGCCTGAATCTACCTCATAGGGCTGTAAGATACATGCAGTTCACTGCTCAGTCCTCTCCAAGCTAAATTTTCCTAGCATGGTGAAGAAAACTCAGTGTGCATCCCTGGCTGAAAGGAAGCAATCTGAACCCAAGAATAAGCAGATCACGCTTTTATACTAGAAGAGGATTTGGGCCTTCTGCTGAGGAGATGAGGCAAATCAGAGGTTCAGCCTAGCTGGCATTCTTCCCCAGCCTGGGCACTGGCTTCCCCACGAAGCCACCTGCCATCTAGGATCCAGCATGGGGCGCCTAATGAAAAATGGCCAGGCTATTAGCACTTTGCAAATTAAGGGTCCTTTCATTTATTACTGTGCTCTGCTAAGGATGAGCATTAATTTTTTTTCTCAAAGCAAATTCACTGGAAACAGACAGTTTAGAATTTATGCTTGTAATGATGGCTACATGGGCCATTAAGACCACCTCTAAGTGAGCTTAATTTGTAGCAGATAAATGTATATGTCTACATATTTTTCAACATAGTTTATGGTGCATCTTGCACAGCTGCGCCCAACTGATTAAATCCTCACAAAATTTAAATAGGAAACCCATTACGTAGACAGTATTATAGTCATTCATCATGGAAGCAGTTCTAGGTTAACTCCTTCAGTGCCACAATGGTTCTTTCTTTCTTTCTTTCTTTCTTTCTTTCTTTCTTTCTTTCTTTCTTTCTTTCCTTCCTTCCTTCTCTCTTTCTTTCTCCTTTCTTTCTCTCTTTCTTTCATTTTTCTTTTCTTCTTTCTTTCTTTCCTCTTTTTTCTTCCTCTCTCTCCCTTACCCCTCTGCCCTTTCTTCTTGCACTCTCCCTTCCTTCTTTCAATTTTTTCTGTTGATTTGTTTCTTTCTTCCTACCCCCCCCCAATTACAAGGGTATAATTATGATCTGGCTTCCTCTTTGCTGTTTTGACCCTGCTGGGGACTCCAGGGAGGTCTTTATTCCCCTCAATAGACTCAGGAAGAAGTTTTTTGGCTCAGGATGACTGAACCCTAGATAGCTAGATAGCTAGACTCCTGCTGTCTTGTCACCATGAGTGTCACAAACTCGTGCACACACATGATATTCACACACACGTGTTCCCTTGTCAGGACAATCAGGCCATTCAGCACAGCCACAGACTCTACTGAAATTGCAGCATCCCATCACAAGCAGAAGCACAGTCATGGTAGTATGATAGTAGCCAGAAGATGAGTCCATTTTCTTAGGTAGATGTGGCAGTAGGTGGGTAACGTAAGAAAGCGATCAGAAAGTGGAGTCAAGCCAAGTGAGACTGAGTAAATGAAAGCTTGTGATTACTATTGGCTGTAACAGACCAGGCCTCAGCTTCATCCACAGCCCCATGGGGGTGGGTGGGGTAAAGGTGGTGTCTCCATTTCAGCACACACCAATTGTTAACACTCAAGCTTCTTGCTTGAGGAAATCCATATCACAACAGATAAGTGGTGAGAATTGGTTGGCAGTCTGAGTTCTCTAAACTTCACCTCTTTCCATGATTTCAATTTTAAGTGAATTTTGTTGTGAAATGGTTGCCCTGGCAGGGTCCCTTTTAATACAGTAAATACATGCATGAACAGTTTCATTAGGTTCTCATTCTGCTATGGCTGAATGCATTCCCCCACAGTTGTGGGTTGGAAACTTAATCCCCAGTGCAACAGGTAGGATTAATGCAAGGGGGGGGGGATCTGGACTATTTCAAGAGTGGGTCTCACTGTATCTCTCTGTTTTACTCTCTCTCATGAGTGAACTATGAGAGACAAATTTCTGTTTTAAGTACTCATTTTTAAGCATTCTATTATAGTAGCACAAAATACGTTTTATGCATATATAGACATATCTATGTATGGATGCGTATGTATGTGTATGTATGTATGTATGTATGTATGTATGTATGTATGTGTCTACCTACCTACCTATAGCTATATCTATGAATGGGAGAAGGTGATTTGAAGAATAGGCACCCAATCAATAGTCAGTAAAGAATCCAATATTTTTTCAGCTCTTTTAACTGTCTGTTCACTTAGATCTGAGTGGGAGTTCGCTTCCCCCACTCACTGCCTATGTGATCTCACACACTAGACCCTTCTCTACAGCACAGGAATGGCTTAACACCTCATAGACAACTGCCATGAATACCCATGTGAAGTCTATTTCATCAGAGACATGAGTCTTCCCCAAGAACTCTCTCATCAACTTATTCCCAGCTAGAAACAGGCATGAATATTGGGAAATTTAATTCAACAGATGCATTCAACCAGTGAAATATATTCAAGCTGTTTTGAGATAGAAAACTTTTCCCTAAAGTCTGGCATGTCTGAAAAGGCTCTGGACAGACAGCAAGGTTA
Source organism: Megascapheus bottae (assembly GCF_031878675.1). Classification (NCBI taxonomy): domain Eukaryota; kingdom Metazoa; phylum Chordata; class Mammalia; order Rodentia; family Geomyidae; genus Megascapheus; species Megascapheus bottae. The sequence goes on along the minus strand of NC_143532.1, from coordinate 25,907,669 downwards.
GAGATGAATGCCAGGAAAGGGATGGAAGAGAACTTTCAAGTCTAAAAAGACCAGAGGTCATCCTGGATTCTTGAAGGAGCAGAAGCATGAGTCCTTTGGAAAGTGAGCAGCTTTGGTCTAGCTAAATGCGTATCAAGAAGGCAGAAGCACAAAAGTAGGAGCAAGGAGGCTGGAGGCTAAGCAACATTGGGATCCTGAAGAAAAGCTCCCTGCATTCACAGGAAGCTGAGAGTTTATCCTCTAGTCAACGGGGAGCCTTTGCAAAGTTTTAGTCAGAACTGGGGACTGCATTTGCATTTCAGAAGGATCTCCTTTTAAGGCCACACGGAGAATAGCTTGAAAAGCAGTCAGGATGGTGGCTGGGGGAGCAGTTAGGAGCACATGGCAGGTGAGTCATTAGCACTGCAGATGAGGTCCAAGGAAGATGGAGGAGGGGAGAGAGGCCTTTCAGAGGTGGAATCCTCAGAGCTGGTGACTGGTTGAGTCTGGGAAAGGAAGGAAGAGGAAGAGGTTGCAGCTGAAAGGATTCTAAGTCTACAGCTTGGTGCCAGATAGGGCAGAGGGAGTCAAGCTAGGGAGGTGGATGCAGGAAGGGACATGGGATCAGTTAGAGGCTTTTATTTTTTGGTGTCTACTTTTCTTTTTTCTCCTTTTCTTCCTTCTTTTTCCTTCCTTCCTTCCTTCCTTTCTTCCTTCCTTCCTTCCTTCCTTCCTTCCTTCCTTCCTTCCTTCCTTCTTTCCTTCCTCCATTTCTTTCTCCCTTCCTCCCTCTTTCCATCTTTTCTTTTCCTTTCCTTCCATTTGTTTTGGGTCATTTCTTTCCCTTTTTTGTGCCAGTACTGGAGCTTTAACTCATGGCCTCATGTTCTTGCTTGCTTTTTTTCCACTCGAAGTTGAACTCTGCTACCACAACCATACTTCCGGCTTTTTGTTGGTTAACTGAATAGAAGAGTCTCTTGGATTTGTCCCTCTAGGCTTGCTTTGAACCTTGATCCTCAAATCTCAGAGCCCTGAAAAGGATTATAGGCATGAGCCCCTGGCACTGACTGGTATCTGTGTTACAAGAATGTGCTCATCTGAACCAGTGCCTCTCAGGAAAAGAGAAATTGATGGAAGGGTAATTTACTCTCAAATCCCAACAGACAGTGTTAACACGCAGTCATTCTCCATGCTGGAAACTGTGTTCTGATACAGGAAGGACTCTGACTGTTTATTAACTCTGGGGTCACGAGTAAACAGTATGCTTCAAAATGTGACCAATTAAGGATCCCGCCAGAGTGTAGGCTGTCTCTTTTCCTGAAAGGAATCGAGTGAAATGTTCTAAGTGTTCAGTTTCACTTGTCAGCATTCCCGAATTGTCATGACTGGGTGTCTAGTTCTCCGAATGCACGGAAATTAGTAGCACACTGTCCCTCTTTGAGCCACTGTGTGCTTCTCTCCCTGGACATCAGTGGCAGGGTCCAAGGGGCAAATCCTCCTTTCCTCTTCAACATTACAAAACATCTTTTTCCTCTCTTGAATGAGCAGGCACTGGGAGCAGCAGAAGCGAAGGGAAAGGTACACTAAGGATCCTGGTATAAATCAGGCATTGTGCCAGCAGTTTCACTAGTTTCAGTGACAACTTCACTGCAGTTACAATGACAGGCAGAGACAGCCATCATTCACTCCTGTTTCTTCTAGACTCGTACAAGCATCTGCCCATTGAATACTCTCCGCCATCCCAGAAGGCAGATCCTGTGAGAATCCCCCCAACACAAATGGCCACTCCCACCTGGAGTGGTCATGGGTCATGTTCACCATTTTGTTAGTGATGGTGAAGCTTGGATCCAAACTTAGGGCCAGCCTCACAGTCTGGGTCTCAGCTGCTGCCCCAAGTCCCTTTAGGCTATCTGAGGATATGAGAGACAGCTCTCTGACCAGCAGGACCCACCCAGGACGATAGTACACTTCCCAGGGTAGGTTTGTATGACATGTTCCCGAGGACTGGAACAACCCACCTTCCTGTTCGGCAGCTGCTCCTCACCCCACCCCTTTCAACTACCACACCCAGCAATTCAGGCTAACTGGGGGGGCTCTTTGATGTCAGAATGCCTTGTTCAAGCATGCGTCTGGAAATCTATGTGTTTGTGTATTCATCCACACGTGTATGCAGACATATGCTTGTGTTTGGGTGGTCATTTATGTGTGCTTATGTGCATGTGTGTATAAATTTATGAGCATGTGCTTTTGTGATCGTTTTTACATGGCTGCATGCCCACGTATGCTGGTGTGACCATCCAGGCATGAGTATGCCAGTGTTATTTATGTGCTCATTTGTATGTGTCCATATGTATTTCTGTGTTCATCTATGCTTGTGTGACCATCTTTGTTCGTGCATGTGTGTATTTGTGTGTTCAGATTGTTATGTCTGTCTCTTGGTCTGTCTTTGATGGAGGTTCTGGTCTAGGGATCACTCTCAGTATTACTTTCTAAGGGTTAAAATTTACCTTTGCAATTGATAATGTGGGCATCCTGTTCTGTGGTAATTTTACACAAACATATATTCTTTGTCACCTACTTGTCTGCATGGCTCTGAGCAAGATAATTAACTCCTCATAATCAATTTTCTCATCTGCAAAATGAGGATAACATTAGCTTTCATCTCATAGGATTACTTCAGGATTTGATAATGCATGCACAACTCTTGGAACATTGTCTTGTATTAAGTAGGCGATTGATTGGGGGGATGCTGGTATCATCATGGGGTTGTTAAGACAGGCAGAGCTGTCTGCATGCTACTAATAAGCTAAACCCTCTAACACATAAAGCCTTTGACAGTGTGTCAAGTTTCTTCACTCATTGCCCCTTTTGAGGCATATCACTGTATTGAGGGACAGAAAGATGGAAAGAGAAATGGATAAGGAGAAAGGGCAGTCTCTTTCTGCCTTTGCCATTAGTTCTAGAAGAAACCTTAGGGCTACCATGGGCATTAGATTATTTCTGAGCCCATAAATTTCAGTATGCATTATTTATGTAAGGACGATAATCCTGCTACTTCATTAGATTCTCAGAGGACCTGAGCCATTGGTATACTCGAATCAGCCGGTATCTTATAGATGAGAAACTAAGCCCTGGACAGGGAAAGGGACATGTCCTAGAGCTCATGAGTTAAGCAGAGTGGCATGTGGGACCTGCTGTCCTGGCTCTGTCTCCTAGGCTGTGGAGTGAAAGCAGGTGGAAGATGAGATCATTTTCTAGCCAGACCTCTGGGAGGACAGCCTAGACTGCCGATGGCAGAGACAGGACTTCCATGCTGAAGCACTTTTTCCTCTGCTTGTTTTTCAGATTGGATCCAGGACCATAATCCAGTTCATGCTTTCTACAGCTGGGATGACAGATGGGTATCACATACCCAGGTTTTTATATTGAGATAGGAATCTCGTGAGCACCTTTCCTCCTAGGCTGGCCTGGAACCACAATCCTCCTGATCTCAGCCTCCAAATAGCTAGGATTACAGGTATGAGCCACTGTGTCTGGCTTGAATACTATTCCGGACAGCAGGTATAGCCTGTTTCTATATTATTGATTCTATATTATTGGCTGAGCACAAGTTACAGGAAATGTGCTCTAGACTGTAACTCAAAAACACACACAGCATTCTGTGTGAACTTACGCATAGGAGAGCAGTTTTTAAAGCCACATTTTCAAGGGATAACTTTTTTCAAGATTAAGACCCACAGCTTTAGAGGGAAACATTCGGGGCAGGATTTTTCAGGGGTCTTGGTGTTATGACGACTGTCTGACTCTTAGATTTGATAAGAATTAGGAAAATTGCTGGCACTGGTGGCTTATGCCTGTAATCTTAGCTACTCAGAAAGTTGAGATCTATAGATTGCCGTTCAAAGCCAGTCAGGGCAGAAAAATCTGGGAGGCTCTCACTTCCAATTAGCCACCAAACAGCTGGAAGTGGAGGTATGACTTAAGTGATTGAGCACCAGCTTTGAGTGAAAGAGGTAAGAGACAGTGCCCAAGCCCTGAGTTCAAGCCCCAGCATTGGCACACAAATAGAACCAGTAAAGCTGGGCAGTTCCGTGTTGGAGAATCTATTGATGCTCCTAGAAAACTCTAGCTGTTACCCTGAACCAGCAGCATCACGTCACTTGGGAATTCCTTACAAGGGCAAAGTTCTCTGGCTTTACTTGCCACCTGCTGTGTCAGCGGCCCTGGGGGCGGGGCCTGGGATTCAGCTGTGTGCAGCTTTCCTGTTGAATCTGATGCTCACCACTGCCCCCACGACTGTTCCAAGGCATTAACTTTGGAAGATTACGTTTCTGGGTGAAAATGTCTCATTTAAACCTAATTAAAGGGTGTTTTCAATTGACACATAATAACTGTGCAAATGTTATTGGGTGTAGTGTAGCATTTTGATATATGTACACACTATAAGAATTAATTCAGGATGCTTGGAAACATTCAATTATTAACCAACTGGGCATCCAACTGGGCAACCAGACACCAAAACATTTTCCTCATTCCTAACAGAATTTGTACTGGAACAACCTCTTACCACCCCTCTCCCTCTCTCCAGCCATAGTAACCACTCTCAAGTCTCTACTTGCATGAGTTCATACAGAGGCTTCAGCTTTCACATTTGAAGGTCTTTACACACTAACAGTCTTTCTGTGTTGGGCTTATTTAATTTAATGTGTTCACTTCTTCCAGGAAGCTCTCCCAGACTTCTGCAGCTTCTCCCTCTTCTATGGATGCTTAGGCATAAGAGCAGAATCTCATGATTCAGAGACATTCATGTTTTCCCTAAATAGTAGACTTGAAATATTTGATATCCATTTGTGTGTGTGTGTGTGTGTGTGTGTGTGTGTGTGTGTGTGTGTGTTGGTCCTGTGGCTTGAACTCATGGTCTAGGCTCTGTTTCTGAGCTTATTTGCTCAAAGCTAGTGCTCTACCACTTGAGCCACAGCTCTACTTCCTTGATTTCCATTCTTTCTTTCTAATTCATTCACTCATTTACCTATTTCCAACTGGCCACAGGGCTACATACAGTTCAAATCACCTTGATCTTCAAGGATCAATCTCAGGACTGATAAAAATCACTGTGGTCCAGATCTATGGCCATCTAATCTTTGCAAAGAGAGCCAAAAAGAATAGAATGGAAGAATGACAACCTCTTCAACAAGTGGTGCTGGCAGAACTGGTTAAGCACCTGCAGAAAACTAAAGTTGGATCCTTCTTTGTCACGCTGCACCAGGATTAACTCCAAATGGATTAAAGACCTGGAGGTAAAAGCAAATACACTAAAATCTTTACAAGAAGGACTAGGAGATACTCTAGGTCTCCTTGGCACAGGTCGAAACTTTAATAAGGACCCAGAAACACAACAAATTAGAGAAGGTCTGGATAAGTGGGACTGCATTAAACTGCAGAACTTCTATAGGGCAAAGGACATAGCTAGCAAACTAACTAGAAAGCCTACAGAGTAAGAGAAGATCTTCACTAACCATACAACAGACAAAGGCCTCATATCTAAAATATACCAACAGCTCAAAAAATTGAATCACTTCAAAACTTATCTCCAAAGAAACAACCATGCCATTAAAAGATGGGCCAAAGACTTAAAGAGAGTCTTCTCTGAAGAAGAAATGAGAATGGCCTATAGACACATGAAGAAATGCTCGACATTTCTGGCCATAAAAGAAATGCAAATCAAAACAACTCTAAGATTCCACCTCACTCCAGTTAGAATGGCCAGGATCAAGAAATTTAATAACAACAGATGCTGGAGGGGATGTCGCCAGGAAGGATCAATACTACATTGTTGGTGGGAATGCAAACTTGTTCAACCGCTTTTTGAAAGCAGTATGGTAGTTCCTCAAAAGACTAAACATAGAGCTCCCCTATGACCCAGCAATTCCACTCCTTGGCATTTACTCTATCTTCCAGAAACACGGACATATTAAATCCACTAGCACAAGAATGTTCATTGCAGCACTATTTACCATAGCAAAGATATGGAACCAACCCAGATGTCCCTCAGTTGATGAGTAGATCAACAGAATGTGGTATTTATACACAATGGAATTCTATGTGCTGTCAGAAAGAACGACATTGCCCCATTTGTAAGGAAATGGAAAGACTTAGAAAAAATCATATTAAGTGAACTAAGCCAGACTCAAAGGAAGATAGGCTCAATGATTTCCCTCATTTGTCATAATCAGTAGAAACCTTGGGCTCTCCTAGCAGAGATTTACAATAGAGCAAAACCTAGATACATAAGGCCATATAGGATACAGAAACAAGAGCCATATAATGTGTGATTGTTGTTCTTAATGTACTATGTTATCTCTCATATCTTTTGCTGTCCCTTGGGTTATCTCGTATTTTTATAATATTTCACCTTGTCATCTGATATACTGTTTATATGTGTATTTAGTTATTTGAAGTAGGATAGGGAAGGGGGAAAAGCAAGATGAGGGGTGGGGTGGGGGCAGGGAAATGGGGACCAAGACATGAGAAAGGGTATCAATGTTTGTGAAGTAATGCACCTTCTATCTGGTGAATATAATATAACCCTTCTATTAATTACAATAAAAATATATGAAAAAGGGGAGGAAAAAAGAAATAACTGTATACAGTACACATAAAAAAGAAAGGCTCATGCCTGTAATCCTAGCTACTCAGGAGGCTGAGATTTGAGGATTATGGTTCAAAGCCAGCCCAGACACAGAAGTTGGAAGTCCATGAGACTCTCATTTCCAATTAACCACTAGAAAAGTGGAAGTGGTGCTTTGGCTCAAGTAGTAGAACCCTAGCCTTGAGCTGAAGAGCTCAGGAACAGTGCCCAGGCCCAGAGTTCAAGTCCTATTGACCAAAAAGAAAAAAATGAGGGGCAAGGAGCATGGCCTACTAGTAGAGTGCTTGCCTAGCATGCATGAAGACCCAAATTTGATTCCTCCGTACCACATACATAGAAAAAGCCAGAAGTGTTGCTGTGGCTCAAGTGGTAGAATTCTAGCCTTGAGAAAGTCCAAAAACAGTGCCCAGGCCCTGAGTTCAAGTCCAGGACTGGCAAAAAAAAAAAAGGAAAAGAAAAACCTTTTGTTTCCTTATCTTGGATAAGTATCGTTTTATATAGTCATATGAACATAGCTGCGGAGCCATTGTGATCCTCTGCTAAGAATATCCTAGACATATTCTAGTTATTACAAATAAGAGAAACCATGCAGCCTATGTTTCTTTGGGTCTGACTTGCCTCACTTAGTTAAGGCTTCTCTTGCCCCCCTCTAGACATAGGCTGCCTACCTTACCCCTTCCACAGTCCATACTCATTCCCAAACATCCCACAGCCCCTCACATGGCCCTCCCATATGCTGCTCCCTCTGCCTGGAATGTACTCCCGCTGTCTGCTATAAGAACTCTCACATGAGTTGTGGCTCCCCGCTGAAGCCCACTTGACCCTATTGGGCATAGCTCACAGGGCTCTCCTCTCCTCTCACTGCCCAAATTCAGATCTCACCCTGAGCACTTACTTCCCAGGGTGAATCAAGGCTGGGGTTTGTGCAGCTTCTCCTCATTTACTGCTTGCTTTGTTTTGTTTTGTTTTTGTCATAGGGCTTGAACTCTGAGCCTGGCCTCTATCCTTCAGCTTTTCAGCTCAAGGCTAGTGCTCTACTCTGGTGGTTAACTGGAGATAAGAGTCTCATGGACTTTAGTGCCTGGGCTGGTTTTGTACCTCAATCTTCTAATCTCAGCCACTTGAGTAGCTAGGTTTATAGGCATGAGCCACCGGCACCTGGCAACAAAGGCTAATTTTTATTAAGAATGCCTCATGAAGGGCTGGGAGTGTGGCGTAGTGGTAGAGTGCTTGCCTAGCATCCACAAAGCCCTGGGTTCGATTCCTCGGTGCCACATACACAGAAAAAGCCAGAAATGGTGTTGTGGCTCAAGTGGTAGAGCACTAGCCTTGAGAAAGCTCAAGGACAGTGCCCAGATCCTGAGTTCAAGCCCCAGGACTGGCCAAAAAAAGAATGCCTTGGGGCCGGGAGTTTGGCCTAGTGGTAGAGTATATGAAGACCCAAGTTTAATTCCTTGGTACTACATACATAGAAAAAAAGCCAGAAGTGATGCTGAGGCTCAAGTGGTAGAGCTCTAGCCTTGAAAAGTCCAAGGACAGTGCTCAGGCCCTGAGCTCAAGCCCAGGACCAGCCAAAAAAAAAAAAAGCCTCATGTTTAAAAAATTACAAGGAAAATCAGTAGACCCAAATTTGTCCTCAGTGATACCTGGCCATCCACAAGGAAGAAAAATACATAAAAGATGTGAATATTGGGAAAAAAGACAATTTGGAAACTGGCAATTTTGCAAAGATTTGTCCAAAATGGATGAGTAATATATTTCCCTGGACAATTTTGGGCCACAGCAAGAGGCCCCCAGAGCCTGGCTTATTGAAGGAGTGCTGCATCTCTTTGTCAGCAAAACAAAAGCCCTGCCACGGGGAAGCAAAGAGGACAGAAATAGCCAAGAGAGACAGGTACCAACCCCAACCTCAAGTCCCCACAGGCAGCAGCACAGTACAGGTAATTAGAATTACAAGGGTGACAAGAAAAAGGGGGCTCCTATATGTTCCTAAATTTGGAGCAAGATTGTCTTGGAGGCCTAAGGTAGCAGGGGAGAAAACAGATTGGAAGATGCACTTAGGACTAGGACAAGCTGAGTTGCTATCCAGATTCCACCAATGGTGAGCCATTGGTGACCTTTGAGAATGAAGATGTTTCTTGACTTTACCAAAGTTCAATTTACTCATCTGTACAACTGAGATATTTACAGTCTCCTTCTTCCTAGATGGGGAGAATTAAGCTGGATACTGCACCTCTAGGTCTTTGCACTCTGCCAGGCATACTTGGCACAGACAGGAAATGGTGAATATTACAATATCTTCCCATCTAACATTCACCACTGTCAGAAATAGGAGATCATTTCCTTCAGGGCCCAGGAATACACAGTTCTTGTGAGAACCAGATACCAAGCAGAATGAGGACCTAAATCATACTCTAAAGGAAGAGATCTTAACCTTCATGGTTCTCTACTGCTTCTACACAGTAGCTTTGACACTCAAGAGCTCAACTACCATAACCTTCTTGTAAGCCTGGCAGTGCCATAGGAAACAGCAGGCCTTGAGGCCTCTCTGGCTCCCCCACTGTGAAATGGGGTTGCCGTTCAAAATTACCCCATTAGAACTCAATACCCATCTCATGATGCATGCCTAGGGGTTTAAGAAGAGTGTTGTCACGGAATAATGGCGTTTAATGGATAGGATGATTTCTTGGTAAGATTTTTGTTGGTCATGTCTGAGGATGAGTAGAAGGTCCTTGTGCTTTTCCTATTTACCACTGATACTAGGCAGCAAGTTCATTAGGCTTTAACAATTACATTTCCTGAACTCATGTTCATTGAAGGCCTCCTGGAAGCCACAAGTTCTGAAAGCTGGGAATACTCCAATGAGCACACCACATTAATTTGGATGGTTTCACTGCTCTGTGGGTCTCTTGACCCAGACGGCCTATGTCATGCAGCTGTAAATAGGACATCATGGCCTAGGAAAGGTGAGACAACTCCAGCCTGAGAGGTTAAGTAACTCAGCATGTTACTCAGGCAGCACAGGAAGTGGGTAGCTGAGTCTTATTAGATTACAGTATGTCAATATGTTGTAAAAAATGTACAGTATGTACAATCTGAGTACAATATGTTGTAAAAGATATAGGAATAATTTAATGTAGCATGGTGAACCACTGAGAAATTATCCTGTGCTTGATTTGGGTCCATTTTAGAATTCTCAGTGGAGAGTATGGGACAGAAACTTCCATCCCAGTGGACAATGATAGACTCTTACAAAGGAGGAAGAGACTAGGAAAAGGCTCAAGAAAGTGTGAGGTGTCATGGTGGGATTACAAGGTTAGAGTGGGGAATAAAGGCCTGGTAGGCCAACAGAAGGACAAGTCTCTGTGGATATCAGTCATTGAGGTCTTTCTAGGTGAGGCAGCCAGAAACATTGGAGTCCAGTGACTTCCTAGGGCACTTAGAATAAAATCCTTCCATTTTATATTTCCAGAAAGCAAACATACACACAGACAGATAGACAGACAGACAGACAGACACACACACACAATCCACACACTCTTACACTTCACAATAATGCCAAAATCACATACTTGCCAATTGGAAGGACTTCCCGTGGTTGTATCTGGAACAATTCAAGCAACGTAATAAATAAAGTAGTGTTGAGTTATAACTCAAAGTATAAAATATTGAGAAGCCGATAGTAATATGTCTCTCTGTGTTTTTTTTTCTTTCTAGAGACAAATCTCTCTGTGTTTTTCTATGTATGCAGTGCTGAGGGAACAAACCTAAAAGACCCCAAATAAGCTAGTGTGTGCCTCCTTCTGCCCCTCTTCCCACACTGGAAAGGACACTGGTCCAGACATGGAACAGTTCCTCAGAGCTTTGCATTTGCTATTCCTTTGCTCTAAAACATCCTATCTCTCCTGCTATTCTTGCAGCTGTCACAGTTCTCTGATCGTTCTGTTAGCATTATTTTTATTTAGGTCTCAGCCAAATGTCACTTCCTGAGAATGATACCTCTGACCCTTCTCATTCCTTTGTTACGTTTTATTCTTTCCTACCACTTACTATTGCTAAAATGGTCTTATTTCCCTTATTATTGTTTAGTAGCATTTTCTCCTACTTTGAATCAGGATATATTAACTTGTCTGTCTTCCTCACCAGTGAGTCCATAATGTCAAGCACGGTGCGTGGTAGATAATAGGTGCTTAATAAATACGTACAGAATAAGTGGGTGGATAAATTAATGGTTATAAATCTCTACTTACTTAGAGCCAGGCACAATGCCTAACACAAAAAGGAATAATCTTGCTTTGTGGATGTGTCCAAAGATTAATAAGTGAGTGAGTCATGTACCAATGGCTCATACCACATCCTAGCTACTTTAGGAGGTTGAGATCTGAGAATTTGAGGATCACAGTTTAAAGCCAGCTTGGTCAGAGAAGACTGTAAGATTCTTATCACCAATTAACCAGAAAAAGCTAGAAGTGGAGCTGGTAGAATACCAATCTTGAGTGATGAAGCCAAATGAGAAAGAATGCACTACTGCCTTGATGTATCAAAAAAAAGGGGGGGATGAATCCATAAGTGAGTGAACAAAGGAAGGTTGAATGAGTGTATACGAGTGCCAGAAAAATGTTTGCAGAAGCCCACACTGACTGTATAAAGCGCTGATAGGGAATCTTGGTGCTGTGTGGATTCTGTAGAGCTGTCCTGCGTATTGGGCTGGGGAAGGCTGACTTGGTTGGGGTTTCTATGTAATCTAGGCTCAGCTTTTGGTGAAGCTGCTGTTCAGAAGCTTTTGAACACCTCCTGTTTAAACACTTAATGAGGCCTTTGGAACAGAGCATTGGGGGAAGATGGGGCAGAGACGAAGGCCAAGGTATAAAATAGATGGATTTCTTTATTGAAATGACTTCCAGTCATATTTTCCCCATGTGCCACAAAGATTAAAACTCATAAATTACCATTAATGGTGAGGTGAGAGAATTGTTTTCCAGATGGGAGTCCTGGGAGCACTAAGGATTTAATGGTGACAACAAAGCACTCCTCCTGCAAGTCCAGAGCCACATCAGCCAAGAGCTGCAAAGGCCCTGTGGTCTGCAAACACAGAGCAAATGTGCAGTGTCTGAAGCCCTCACTACAGGGGTTCAGGTCAAGATGCCTGACCATCAAAGGCGTCCTCTGAGTCTGTGGTTATTGTGCGTTGACTTTGGCAGATCCCTGACTCAATTAAAGCAGAAAAACCATGGTGCAATCCACGACAGGCACCTGGGACCCACAGAAAGAAGGACAATGTCTTTCCTGTCCCAAAATGATCCCAGTGGGTTTGAGTGTGGTGAGTCCCAATGTAAGTATCGAAAGAGCCTCTTCTAAGGATCTCTAAATGAAAATACCCATGTCCCAGCTCCAGCCCAGGGAACCAGACTCTCAGAATGGAGTTCTGGCAGCTGTGTTTTGAATGCCTTACTTGCTTTCTCACCATTGCAATGAACAAAGTGAATGAGGCACCTGTTCCCAGGCCCTGGACCAAAGCCACTGCAGTGATGCTACTCCTGAAAGAGGAAACTCTACCAAGAGAAGCATGAAGAGGGGCTCATATGGAGCACAGCATTTTGATTGAGTTGAGCTGACTTCAGAGTCCAGATTCCAGAAATTGGAGGTGGGCACGCTCTGCGGATCCTTGGCTGGAACCTGGGCTTTGAAGAACTTGGTGTACACTGTCAGAGAGAAGTTGCTGACAGCCTGAGAACAAAGTGAATGTCAGACATTGTTCAGGGCTGAGAATTCCAGCTATGCGAGAATGGAGGATGTGTAATTCAATTAAGACTTTGCAGAGCAGGGCATGGTGGCACAGGCCTGTAGTCCCCAAATTCAGGAACCTAAGGCAGGAGCTTTGCAAGTTCCAGACTAGCCTAAGCTGCAGAATGAGACTCCAGAAAAAAAAAAAGACTGCATAGAGGCCTATGATTAGGAGTAAAGACCATTCACAAAGGACAGAACTATACTCTGGCGTGGGGGTTCTTGATTATAGTACTGTCAGTTGGAGTCTATCCTGCAGCATGTTCAGCAGCAACCTTGCCCTCTACTCACTAAATGCTATTGAAACCCCGCCCCCATGTCAATCTCAGATACCTCTGGACATTGCAAACATACCTGCCCTACCCGGAAAGTCATCCGAGTCACCTTCAGTTGGCAACAACTGCCTGGAGTAGAGCCATATTTTATAATTTATATTAAAACCAAACTGTTAGTCTATTAAGAAAAATAACGGGGCTGGGAGTTTGGCCTAGTGGTAGAGTGGTTGCCTAGCATGCACGAAGACCCGGGTTCGATTCCTTGGTACCACATACTTAGAAAAAGCCAGAAGTGGTGCTGTGGCTCAAGTGGTAGAGCTCTAGCCTTGAAAAAAATCCAAGGACAGTGCTCAGGCCCTGAGCTTAAGACCAAGACTGGCAAAAAAAAAAAGAAAGAAAAATAACAAAGCAAAATGTGAGAGGACCATGAAAATTCCCCATTCCTTAAAGCATCTGCCAAAGCAAAATGTGTACCCCTTAAAAGAAAACCAACAAGTTACATAGTGTCAGTCCCATATCCAGTCAAAGGGGGCAAAAAGAAATGTGACCCATCACTCAGAAGCTGGCATCTTCTAGAAACAGACACCCAGATGACATGCGCACTAGAATTCACAAAAGATTGTGGTTATTGCACATATATTCCAGGATAAGAGGAATCCATGGTAGAAAGAATGATTGTAGGTAAATTGCAGCAAAAGAAGCAAGAGTCAAATGGAAATTATATGACTCAAAATTGCACTATCTATAACAGAAAATTCACTAGATAGGATTAACAACTGATTAGACACCACAGAATGAAAGAATTGGAAATATGAAGGCAGATGGATAGAAATGATTCGGTCTCAGAAACAGAGAGTAAAACAGTTTTTAGAAAAGTACCTGGACGTAGTGGTTCATGCTTGCAATCCAAGCTACTTGGGAAGCTGATACAGGAGGACAAAGTTGATTTGAGCCCACCTGTTTAAATCCCTTTTGCTGACAGAACTCTCTATACCTACTGAAAATCTTTATTCCTTAGTCCAAAGTTTATTGACTCGATGAACAGTGTAATATATAAATCGTTGCACATTTTTCTTCGTTCTTTTTATTTGCTTATTTTTTAATATTTTTATTGTAATTAATAAGAGGGTTACATGATACTTGCCAGATAGAAGGTGCATTAATTCACATACATTGATACCCTTTCACATGTCTTGGAACTTCTGGCTTTTTCTATGTACATGGTACCAAGGAATCGAACCCAGGTCTTCATGCTTGCTAGGCAAGCTCTCTACCACTAGGCCAAACTCCCAGACCTATTTGCTTATTTTTAAAGCAAAGTCTTGTAAGTAGCCCAGGCCAGTGTCAAACTCACATTTTTCTATATGTTTGAAACTTTTTCTAATAATATATTTGAAGTGGACAGATATTCAATAATCAGGGTATTCAACAAATATTTAACTGGAGTCTAGGACAGGAGAGAAGAGAGAAATATATGAATTATTTCCAAAATGTTCCCAGATTCAGATTGTTTGTTGTTTCAATCTTAAGATCCAAGAATTCCCAGTAAACTCAAATGGGATCAATACAAAGAAAATAGCATCTAGGCACATCCCAGACAAGCTGTCAAGAACCAAAAATAAAGAGAAAAACTTTGCAGAACTTAGAGGAAAACTATCATATTATACATGGAAGAACCATGCGGCAGAACCAAATGAAGGCTGATTTCTTACCAGGGAAAACATGTTAAGCCCAAAAGACAGAGCCAACATCATCGGGACTGGAGAAACAATGTCAGTGCAGAATTCTCTATGCAATCACCCCATAAACAAAACACAAACAAACAACAGCAATGTTAAAAAGCAAGTGAGACAGAAGATGAGGAAAACACACTTTATAAGAAGGGGAACTTTCAGATGAGCAAAAACTGAGTACACAGAATGTCCAAGCAATTTGCATTGCAAGAAATATTAATATATTTTTATTTACTTTATTTAAGTTTTCAGGTTATTGTATTGCGATTGGCACTCAAACTCATCCCCTTTGGCTCTTGCTTAGGTTTTTTTGTTTGTTTGTTTGTTTGTTTGTTTTTGCCAGTCCTGGGCTTGAGCTCAGGGCCTGAGAACTGTCCTTGGACTTTCTCAAGGCTAGAGTTCTACCACTTGAGCCTCAGCACCACTTCCGGCTTTTTTCTATGTATGTGGTACCGAGGAATCGAACCCGGGCTAGGCGAGCACTTTAACCACTAGGCCAAACTCCCAGTCCCTTGCTTAGGTTTTTTGCTCAGGAATAATGCTCACCCACTTGAGCCATACCTATATTGTTAGCTTTTTAAATTGAAGATAAGAGTCCCACAAACTTTCCTGCTTGGACTGACTTAAAGCAGCAGTGCTTAGATCTCAGCGTCCTGAGTTGCTAGGATTATAGATTTTAGCCAACAGTGCTCAACTTCAAATTGATTTTCAATATACTTATCAAAAAGATTCAACAAATAACAGCCTTCAACAAAGAGTACAATGAACATCTAGATAACTATGTGAAATTTTTCATCTCAATCCCCACCTCTTACAACACAATACAAAAATTGAGCTTGACAGGATCATAGACTTTAGTGTAAAACTCCACATCGTCTATACAAAACAGTTAAGAAACTTCCTGGTTTCAAGTTGGGCAATATTCTTAGAAACTTAAAGGCACAAACAACTAAAAGTGAGTAAACAGGATCTTATTAAAATAAAATCAAAAGACATTATGGGAAAAGAAAGGAAAGGCACACTCTGAAAAAAGTTGTGTATGTGACATGTGACAAAGGAACTCAGGATATCCTCAGAGAAACTCAAACCACAACCACGGTAAGCTCCTGCTTCCCGCCCACTAAAATAGCTAGCATTAAGAAAGTGTCATCACTAAATGTCAAAAACAATGTGAAGCACTGGAAACTGCTCTACTTCATCTGTGGGAGTGTAAAATGTTACACTTGGAAAAGTCTTTGGCAGTTTCTTATAAAATTAACTATTTGACCGAGTGACGCCACTGCCACGGTAGCTTATTGCTAGTGGACGATATTGGAAGTTGAGAGATAAAGAGGTAACAAAGAAAAAGAGCTTGTTTCAGATCACGTATGTGATCAAATGGTGTTTGATGCAAGGCTGTTAAGACCACGGCAATTTTTTCCATATATTTTTATTGTAATTAATAGAAGGATTACATTATATTCACCAGATAGAAGGTGCATTACTTTACAAACATTGATACTTTTTCTCATGTCTTGGTCCCCTTTCCCTCCCTCCACCCCTGCCCCTCATCTTGTTTTCCCTCCTTCCCTATCTGACTTCAAATAATCAAATAAGCATATATACAATATATCAGATAACAAGGTAAGATACTATAACAATATGAGGTAACCAAGGGACAGCAAAAGAGATGAGAGATAACATAGTACATTAAGGACAACACTCACTTATTATATGGCTTTTGTTTCTATTTCCTGGAGATCCTTTCATTTAGTGTCATACTATATGGCCTTATATATCTGGGTTTTGCTCTATTGTAAATCTCTGCTAGGAGAGCCCAAGGTTTCCACTGATTATGACAAATGAGAGAAACCATTGAGCCTCTGTTCCTTTAGGTCTGGCTTACTTCACTTAATATGATTTTTTTCTAAGTCTTTCCATTTCCTTACAAATGGGGCAATGTCGTTCTTTCTGATGGCAGCATAGAATTCCATTGTGTATAACTACTTGGCATGTACCCAATCATCCAGAAACAAGGACATACTAAATCCACTAGCACAACGATGTTCATTGCAGCACTATTTACCATAGCAAAGATATGGAACCAACCCAGATGCCCCTCTGTTGATGAGTGGATCAACAAGATGTGGTATTTTCCTCCCTTTTTATTGCTTGTTTTGTTTTTTTTCCTTTTGTTTGTTTTTCCTTTGGTTTATTCCCTGTTGTCACTTTTTTTTTCTGTACCCTTTTTCTTGTATATAAGTTTACTGATTTGGAGAAGGGAAGTGGAATCAGAAAAGATGGCACGAAGGGTGAACCAATGCAACAGTGATACTTACTGGACAATATAGCTGAGGGAACAGAAGAACATGAGGGAGAGAGAAATACTGTCCACAAAATGTGATTACAGCCTTACTTATGTAACTGTAACCCCTCTGTACATCATCATTACAATTAAAAAAAATCAAGTGGGGCCGGGAGTTTGGCCTAGTGGTAGAGTGCTTGCCTAGCATGCACAAAGGCTGGGGTTCGATTCCTTGGTACCACATACATAGAAAAAAGCTGGAAGTGGTGCTGTGGCTCAAGTGGTAGAGCTCTAGCCTTGAGAGAAAAGTCAAGGACAACGCTCAGGCCCAGAGTTCAAGCCCAGGACTGGCAAAAAAAAAAAATCAAGTGAAGCCAGTGCTGGCTACTCAGGAGGCTGAGCTCTGAATATTGTTGTTCAAAGCCAGCCTCAGTAGGGAAGTCCAGGAGACTATTATTTCCAATTAACCACCAGAAAACTGGAAGTAGTGTTGTGACTCAAAGTGATAGATTGCTAGCTTTGAACCTAAAGAGCTCAAAGACAGCCCCCAGCCTAACTTCAAGCCCCAGGCCTGACCAAACAACAACAGCAACAAAAGGATTAAGTGATTGTCCATAGACTTTTTTTTTTTCAGATAAAGGTCCTGGACTCCTATCAATCAGTACGCTGTGTGCCATATAGACTAGCATACACACATATGCACACATCCATCTACATGTGCACATGCAAGATCATTCTTTTGTGCAAACAATAGTCCACGACAGCAAAGACTTGCCGCTGGGATTCACAAGAATTCTAAAGCTGCAACGACATCATGCCACATCTTAGTTATTAGCAAGAAATCCCAACAGGACAATTAGGATTAATTGAAATGGGCCTGATTGATTTGGAATACAGGAACTTCCATCAGAATAGCCTTGTGATGGAGGCAGAGGGAAATGGCTGAGTTGGCTGGTGCTCATGGACTCCAGGCTAGAGGAAAATGCAAGCTGAGATCAGTTTCAGACAAAGGTTGGACAGATGCCCAACTATGCGGCCCGCCTCCACTTAATCATCATTCAAATCTCTTCAGAAGGTTTGCAGTGGAAGGCTGTAGATGACAGAGGATCTTGCTCGGGAAAATAAAACCCACCTCTCCAGCCTCACCAGCCACTGCCTCGGATCAACTCCGTGGCTTGTCTAAGCTCCTGCAACACCCTCGTTTCCAAGAAGCCCAAGTTTCCATCTTCCCTTCCCGGTCAGGAGCTATCACACCCTTGGGTTTTAATGTGCTTGTGTGTAACATAGACATCTTGAAGAAAGGCGGATCGTAACTGCAAACCAGGGGAGGGGCTTGAGATTCTGCATTTTCAGTAAGCTCCCCAGGGCTGCTGCGGAGGGGCGGAAATACATCATTTGAGTGGCAAGATTCTGGATGATCTCTTCCATTTCATTCACGAATTTACATCACTTCCCAGCAGGATAGGACAATTCCTGCTCAACCTTATAAACTCAGTTCCAGAGTCCAGTTTCCTAGGAGACTCCTTCTGACGTCTTTGTCCACACTACACATGCAGTACGTGTATGTGTACTGTAAGGGTTGCCTTTTGTCTTTCTCTTGGGCTCTTTAAGGGCACCAACATGGCTTTTATGAATCCCCGGGGCTTAGAGCAGGGTCTGGTTTGCAATAGGCATCAATACCTGTTTGCATATTTAAATAGACACAGTGATTTTTAACTTACTCCATACCCTTTTTCTCTTATCTTATTCCTTCACACCATAGGGTAGAGCTGGAACAAGAATCGCCTTGTCCACACTAAATTCAGAATTTATTTATAAAGTGATATGTAACTCTCTTTATGACTATTTGAAATAAGGTATCTGTTTTTTTTTTGAGTGAGGATGGAAGAAAGAGTTTAAAATAAAGATTCTAAATCTAGAACTTTCAGTGGACTCAATGAGCACATTTGTTTGTTTCTCTTTATCTTGTTTTTTTGTGGTACTGAGATTTGAACTCAGGGCCTTGTGCTTGTGGAGTCATGCCTCACATAAGCATGACTTATTATTTTGGAGTTGGAATCTAGTGAACTTTGCTTCTAAGGCTGACATTGAACTGTTATCCTGCAGATCTCAGCTGCCCAAGTAGCTAGAATTACAGGTATGAGCCAATGGTGCCTGGATCAGTATTGGGTTTTGATGATGTAGATGACGTTGTAGACTTCAATTTCTACCTTAGGAGGCACACGAGCCAGCAGGGATGCTCTGGGGTGACACAGAAACAGAGTGGGCCACAGCCAATATTTTTCCTGAGTGAATGACTTTGGAAAGGCCGAGGACTTCCTAGCTTTCCACTGGAATAACCTACAGAGCTCTTTCCAAGTAAATGATCTAGCTCTGTTCCTTCAGAGACATAGCCCTTAAGATTCTGTTGGACAAAGCACAGATAATTAAAGTCACATCAGAGCTGAATCTCAACCCTGAGATTTGGGGATTAAAGGATAAATGATTCCCTAAATCAGAAATATGCTTAGAAGTTCTTTAGCTGGGTGTTGGTAGCTCATGCCTATTATCCTAGCTACTCAGCAGTCTAGGATCTGAAGATGTGGCTTCAAAGCCAAATAAGGCAGATGAATCCAAGAAATTCTCATCTGCAACTAACCAGCCAAAAGCAGGAAGTAGAGCTGTGGTTCAAATGGTAGGAACCAGCTGTGAGAGAAAATGCTAAGTAACCAATCAGATTTGGTCTCTTCTCTGGATTGGGTGGGCTTCATAAATATTTATGTCCATAAGCATTTCTAAATACCTGGATTGTAGTGGAAAGGAATCCACACGGGTTGTTCTAGCTGTTTTCAAATATCGAAATGCTTGAACCTGTGATGATTCTTGATTTGGCTTCAGAATTTAGTTTTTATTTGTTGTGTGGGCCTTCTAATTAATAGTAGGAAATATATGTATCACTTATCAAACATTTACTGAAAACTAGGTAACATGCTAAATGCCATGCAAGTACGTCTCACCGAATCTCCTAACAACCCTGGTGTTACAGCTTTAGAAACTGACAACTAACAAGATTTTGAATGACCTGAACAAAGTCACAGAGCTTACAAATGGCAGAGTCAGAATTCACTACCAGACAATTGGAGAGCTGAAGTCACTTTCATTTTTCAAGTTATATATTTTTTATTACCAGTAAGTAGTTGTACAAAAGACTTCCTGTTCAACAAAGTTGTTTATGAATACAATGTATCCTAATCAATGTTACCACTTTCATTATTCTCCTCCTATCTCTCCCACCCCAAGCACTTCCCTTTATTTCTTGGTTTCATAGGATATGCGTTGAATATTGTGACTGCATTCTCCTCATCCCTTCCTCTCTTTGTCTTCCCTCTTTCCCTTGACCTCTTCCACAGTTGTGTCTGTAGCTGTTTCCTGTTTGTTGGACTGTGAGTTTGCTTTTCTAAAGCATTACACTATTCGAATTCATCCCTGCAAATACCATGCTTTGATTGATATATTGGCCTAAAACCTCATGTGTGATTACTTATACATTTATAAATTAGTTCTATCTTCTACATGTGAGAGAAAGCACTCATCTGTTGCCTCTCTGGGCCTGACTTACTTTACTTAATCATATGATTTTAAAGAATGATCTCTTTGAACAGCTCCCATGTGGTCTGAAATCTGCAAGGGAATGCATGGGGAGAGGATGGCTTTCCTGAAATACTACATTTCTGCCCACCCTGGGTTTTTTTTCTCATCTTAATCAGGCTGCCTGCTCATTTGAGCAGTCTCTGTACTGGCCTAGTCAAGTCCACTTTCTTGTTGTGACTATTTCCTGTGGTGTTGATCCATCAAGACTACAGATTCCTTACTCTATGTTAACAGAAGCCACTTACTGAACTAGGCACTCTAAGCTTTCCACATGCATTTATTTTTCTACTACTCCCCATCACCATAAAAATAAAGAATAGTAACCCCATTTTACAGGTAAGGAGACCAAGCCACAAAGTGGGCACATCCTTTTTTCTCTCTAATTTCCATCCACAGGATTTATGCTCCAATTCTGGTTTGGTTTTTTAGCTGAAATAGATTTCTCCACTGAGGCCATTTGTGTGAATATGTCCTTCTCAAAGGGCCCATTCTACTTTTCTACCCACATCAGCCTACATCTATATTCATCTGTATTAGTGATATTAGTTCTCACCATGGTTGCAAGAATTAAATAAAATAATTGATGTAAATGGTTTACCACAAGGTCTATTTATAATAAGCATTTAATAAATATTTGATCATGTTGATGCTACTGTGTTCTTTGTTCTTCTAACCATACTCCTTTGTGCAGTTTCCACTCTGGGAAATTTGAATCCAAGGGCTTGAAGGCAAGTTTAGATTGGGAAGGCCTTTTATCCTTTCTTCTTTTTTTTTTTGCCAGTCCTGGGGCTTGAACTCAGGGCCTGAGCACTGTCCTTGGGCTTTCTCAAGGCTAGAGCACTACCATTTGAGCCACAGCTCCACTTCCTGGTTTTTCTATGTATGTGGTACCTAGGAACCAAACCCAGGTCTTCATGCATGCTAAGCAAGCACTCTACCACTAGGCCATACTCTTGGCCCAGGAAGGCTTTTATTGCAGGGGGAAGAGTGACAGTAGCAAAGGGCCACCAGGAGAGAGAGATTACACAGGACATTCTGACTGCCAAGTCTGTTCCAATTTTGTCGTCAGATCCTTACAGCTTCATTTAACGAATGCCTCAATAGAAGTCATTCTGTCCTATTAGCAGTCATAAAAGAATCCCAGAGAGGCAAAATGCCTGATGTAAGACTTCACAGCTCAAGGAAAGACAAGCAGGGACCTGAAACCTCCAATGGGAGACTGGAATCCTCAAAGACCATTTTCCTAGAGAAAGCTAGCTCTTTTTAGCAGGGCTCTCACTTCACTTTTCGATTGCAAAGCAGAGCAGAACAGAGATGCATCTTCAGCCACACTGAGCATCAGCAGGGTCTCTGCTCAGAGGTACATTTCCCGGGAAGCATAGACCTGGATGCAGGCTCTCACCTCCCGCAGGCCAACCTGGCTTCATGTCAATATAAATGTATTTAATGCTAGTATTTTCTCTTCTGGAAATCATGTTATTTACTCACTGTATTGATTATAGTCATGTTTATACTGCTGAAGAAGTAATTTATCTCATTAGAGTCATCTGTGTGGAAGTAACAAGGGTCTGGAGGAAGCCAACATGCTAGATGGTTTGCTAGCCAGTCCATCCTTAATGGCAACAAGGTCTGTCATCAAAAATCTGGTTTCTTAGCTGGGTGCCAGTGGTTCACGCCTGTAATCCTAGCTACTTTCAGAGTCTGAGACTGAGGATTACAGTTCAAAGCCAGCCTGAGCACTTAAGTCGGTGAGACTCTTGTCTCCAATTAACCACCAGAAAAGCCAAAGTGGTGCTGTGGCTTGAATGCTAGAGTGTTAGCCTTGAGCTGAAATGCACAGGGACAGTGCCCAGACCCAGAGTTCAAGGCCTCCCCTCTACCAGCAATCCCTTTTCTAAGGAATATTAGCTATCAGGTGAATCTTACTCCCTATGCTTTGCTGGTTGTCTGTGGTAAACACACTCAGAAGGCTGTGAAGACACTATACAAGTGTTACTCAGAAGGTACCCTATACAAGTAGCATAAGGAATGAGTGAAACAGAACCTGTACTGTAGATGAGGTTGTGCAGGTGGCCTGCCCACAGGGCCTGTCTCAGCAGAACCCACACACCACGGAGAAGAGGACAGTCTCAAGGTGCAGCTACTTGATGCACCTTGAACAATTCCATGAAGTTAAGAGCCTACGAATTCAAAAGAAGTTTGCACTCAATAAATACATGAACAAACGCTTAGCATCCTTTAGCCATCAGGGAAATGAAAATCAGAACTATGTTGCAGCCAGGTGCTGGTGGCTTATGCCTATCATCTTAGTTACTCCGTAGGCTGATATCAGGAATATCGTGATTGAAGTCAGCTCAAACAGAAAAAAAAATCCACGAGACCTTTTCTCTAAAACTAGAAATGTGGCTTGGGTGAGAAAGTGCAAGCAAGCCAAGCAAGCATGAAATCTTGAGTTCAAACCTCAATAGAGAAGAATAATTAAGTAGATTAAACTTACATTTCTTCCCAATCATGATGGCTACCATTGAGAAAACAAATGCTGAAGATATCTGAGGAAAAGCAACACAGGACATTAGTAGAAATATAAATGGCTCCCAGCTACAATAGAAATTAGTATGGGTTTTCCACCAAAAAATTAAAAATAAAACTACCATATTGATCTTGCTATACTACTCCTGGATATATGCCCAAAGGAACCAACAAATTCAACAGAAACGCAACAGAGACACCTGTATAAACACATTTATTCCAACATTCACAACAGCTAAGTAGGGAATCAGCTTAGGCACTCAACGACGGAAGAACGGATAAAATAAAATTTGGTTTAAGTCTTGGCATGATGGCAACTCAAGCGACTCAAGAGACTGAGGCAGAAGGGCCATAGATTCTAGGTCAGCTTGGGTTACAGAGTGAGAAACCAAATGTGGCTCATATACGTAATGGATTTTCATTCAGGCACAAAGAAGAATTGAGTCATGTCATTTGCAGGAAGTGGATGGAACTGGAGATGTTAAGCAAAGTAAGCCAGAATAAGAGGATCACATATTTTCTCTCTAGAAAAAAAGGCATAAATGCAGAAGTAGATATCAGACAAAAAGGAAATAATCCGAAGGGAGGCAGCAGGGCGATAAGACAGAGAAAATGGGGAGAACTCAAAGTACATATATATGTACAAAAATATCATCATAAAGCTCATTATTTTGTAGTTAACAAATGCTAATAAAACATTAAAATATAATCTTTCTAATTCTGAGTTTTGCAAATATAAATGCCCCTATAAAGTCTCTGTGAAAATTATTATAAATACTTAAAATCTTAATAGAATCCATCTTCTGAACACACAGTTGGTTTTTAGCTATTCTTTTCTTGCATTGTCTGAATGTGTCCTCAAAGTTGCTGTGCCAAAATGAATTTTCATGTGTTAGAAGCAGCAGTGTCTGTGCAAAGTGGCAACTGAGGCATGGTAAAAAACACTTGCCTGATATGTGAGAGGTCCTCCATTCACAATCCAGTAAAAAAAAAAAGGGGTGAGGGAGAGGGGAGGTGTTGAGGTCACAGGACTCCACCCTTATACAAGTGCTTGCAATTGTGGTCCTCCCTCCCCTCTCCTATCTTTCTCCACTGCCACGCTTTCTTATCTAGTGCCCTTCTGCCATAGGATGGGGCCTCCAAAATTGGAAGAAAAATCTCTTTTCTCTATAAATTCATCAGTCTTACATATCCTAAGCATAGCACCCCAAAACTGGAGTCAGACAAGAAAATTGGTATCAAGAAATGAGATTAAAGGGATGTAGCTGGGTACCAGGGGTTCATGCCTGTAATCCTAGCTACTCAGGAGGCTGAGATCTAAGGATCATAGTTCAAAGCCAGCCGGGGCATGGAAGTCCATGAGACTTTGATCTCCAATAAACCACCAGAAAACTGGAAGTGGCTCAAGTGGTAGAGCAATAGCCTTGACTGAAATGCCAGGGACTGCGCCTTGGACCATAGTTCAAGCCCCACGACCAACCAAACAAACAAACAAAAAAATAAGAATGTAGTTTTGAACTGAAGGAGTTTGGAGAAGTAGGTTAGAAAAGGCCTTGTTGTCCATCATTGGAACTTTAAGTGTGACTTGGATGAAGGCTCAGGAGACAAACACTGGGGAGACTGTAAAACTTAAGGATTGCTTGAGTGGTCATGATGAGATGACATCAAAGGCCATTCTGCTGTTGTCACAGATGGAAAGGAGACAAATTATTAAAGAACCCATCTTTATTAGAGTCTCACAAAACTGGAATTGTCCCTGCGTTCTAAGATTAGGTGGAAGACAGAAGGGAAGCAAAATGAACTAAGACATCTGATAAAAAGAAATAGCCAAGCAATAAAGCATTCAGGGTGGTTTGATCATCTCTGCTCCCCTACCCCCCACTAACAGAAAAATGAGAGTAGGGAAATGCTTTAAAGACAGAATTTATAAGGAGGCCGGGAGTTTGGCCTAGTGGTAGAGTGGTTGCCTAGCATGCACAAAGACCCGAGTTCGATTCCTTGGTACCACATACGTAGATAAAAGCTAGAAGTGGTGCTGAGGCTTAAGTGGTAGAGCTCTAACCTTGAGAAAGTCCAAGGACAGTGCTCCGGCCCTAGTGCAAGCCCAGGATTGGCTAAAAAGAAAAAAAGAATTTATGATTAAAGAGAAACAAAAGGGAAAGATTTGGAAGTTTCTTAGTCTGCACAGACTGAGAAGAACAGAAAACCATGTTTGGGAGAGGACACCAGGTGATTGGCCAATTGAGGTGAATATGGATAGAAGGTAGCCAGATTTTACTCATCAAGACCCTGGGGAAAGATGGACACTGTGGGAGGTGGGAGGATTGTGAAACTAGCCTGGATATCATGAAGCCTCAATTCAAAGATTAAAAAGAATAAAAACTGGGCACTGCTGGCTCATTTCTGTAATCCTAGCTACTCAGGAGGCTGACATCTGAGGATCGTGGTTTCAAAGCCAACCTGGGCACAAGAGTCCATGAGACTCTCCAGGAAACTGGAGGTGCAGCTTCCAAAGCTCCAGAAAACCAGAAGTGGTACTGTGGTTCAAAGCACTAGCTTTAAGTTGAAGTCCTCAGGGACAGTGCCCAGGCCCAAAGTTCAAACCCCATGACTGACAAAAATAAATACATAAGTAAATAAGTAAACAAATAAATACATAAAAATAAAATTATAAAAAGGCAATGGAGGAAAAAAAAAAGACCCTGAAGACATTTCATATGACTTTGAAAAGAGCTAGGACCTTCATGGCAAGGTTCCCACAATGGTACTAGAGAAATCTCTGCATTTGCTGCCTGGAGCTGCCCTAGGACTCTGCTTCCCAAATTCCAGCACAGTGCCACTCGGTCACTTAGCTCAGGTAGACCAGGTGCAACTTGAACATTGCTCTCAGAGTACAAGTTATAAACTTGCATTCGTCTGAACCATAAAAATCCCCAGTGCAAATGTGTCTGGAAGTAGGTGCGTGGTGAATACATCAATACTGATTCTGCAAGGATTTAAGGCTATCAGTGTGGACTCTTGGTCTCTTGTACTTTTATGCCTTCTGCCATGGAGAGGTAGAGCAGAAGCCCTCTCCAACTGCCAGCACCTTGATATTAGACCACCCAGCTTCCAGAACTGTGAGATAGGAACTGCCAAGGCTGAGGTGTTTGTCATAGCAACACAAAAGGGATCAAGACATTTCCCATCCTGAGTCAATTACCTGCTTCCTGGCAACTATCGCTGTGGTCTAAGGACCTGTCCTGAAAAAAAGAAATAGAAACACAACTTTCTTCATCAAAATGATTATCTTTTGAATATTTGATGGTGATATAGGAGCTATCTTCTTCTGTTACTCCAAAGTTATTCAACATCTTACAATACTGAGTGCGGTACACAAAGGGAGAAAACACTAGTTTTGCTTATATGGATTTCCAGTAAAGATTTATTGAGAACTCAGTTTGTCAGGTACTATGCTAGGGGTCAGGGACCTACTAAGAAACAACATAGAATCTCTTCTATCCTGGGGCTACCAATCTAGCTAGCAATTAGAAAACTACTGCAATGAGCACTTCATTATAAATGGTGCTAAATGCCATAACGGAAAGATAAAGTGTGTGTGGAGTATGGTGGGAGGGCTTGCTTTGTTTGGTGGTCATATTATCTATGCTGAGATCTGCAGATTGCATCGATGCTAGCCAGGCAAAATGGGAATGGAAAGAAGCATTTCCTGAAAGGATAGCTTCAAGAGACAGGACTAGAACAATCCACAGAGGAGGAATAGGGCAGTATGGCTGGGATTCATGCAGACGCTGCTCTGTACAGCTCCATGGGGGCCTAGCAGTGGATTACAGCCTATTTTAGCTACAAGGGATAGGATCCAATTCAACTGGCTTACAAAATAAAGGCCAGCATTGGCTCCACAACTGAACACCAACTGAGGCTCTACTGGATCAGGGTGTTTAAACTAGGCCAACAAGGTGATTTTTTTTTTTTTGCCAATCCTGGGACTTGAACTCAGGGACTGGGTTCTGTCCCTGAGCCTTTCTGTGCTCAAGGCTAGAGGTCTACCACTTGAGCCACAGCACCGCTTCCAGCTTTTTCCGTGTATGTGGAGGAATCAACGAGAAGATTTTTTTTTTCCTATCTGCCCTTCTCACTTCATCAGATTTGTTCTCAGGTTGCTGGTTGCTATGCCCCTGTATTACAAGTAACATGGTTATCAGTAATTCCATGCCACCTTCCCATCAGCTGAGCCTCCCCAAAGGAAAGGGCAGTGCATTCATAATGCTTCCCTTTTCAATCCCTGGGTTAATTCTCATCCACTTTGATTGGTCTTGTGTCCACCCCCAAAGAAATCTCAATATTCCAATTAGATCAGCTGGTTCTGGCAGTGGAAGAGGGGATTTGTTGACCCTACCAAAGTCACCACATTGAGAGTGGTATCCTAAGAGCAAGAGGTTGGCTGTTATGATCACCAGAATGCATCACATGCAAAGCATCAACTACCACCCATCATCATTATCATCTGGGTAACTAGATAGATGTTTTTATTGTGTGGTAAATATTGTTTGGGCAAAGCCAGGCACTGGTAGCTCACATGTCATCCTAGCAAGCTACCCAGTAAGCTGAGAAGTGAGGATCATGGTTTGAAGTCAGCCAAGGTAGAAAAGCCTATGAGACTCTTATCTCCAATTCATCACTCCCATACCAGAAGTAAAACTCTGGCTCAAAGTGGTAGAGCATTAGCCTTGAGCAAAAAGAACTCAGGAACAGCACCCAGGCCAAGTTCAAGCCCTACAGCAAACAAACAAACAAAAAGAATTGTTTGGGCAACTTCCTAAGACAATCTCTGCTCCTTTTCTGGAGACCCATTCCCAGTTTTCCTGCCCAGAGCATCCCTACATTCTACCTTGGCTACCCACGTCTTCAGTTTTCTAAATGCATTAACTCTTCAGAGTTCTCATCAAGCGCATCCTTGCAAAGCAGTTCCATGCTCCACGAGGAAAAGGAATGTACCTGGTTGAGTGGTCAGTCCCTGACCAGGGAGTTCAAAGCCTAACAAGCTGATTTGGCCAGGAGACTTGCCAGGACAGAAAGGGATCAGAGGTGGTGGGAGGGATGTAAGTTGTTAGTATGGATGGAACAGGTGTAAGTATTGATTCAGGCCATAGGGAAATTAAAGCATGTGTTATTTAAAAGCCAGGCTTTCCACGGTGTGTTGAAAATGAGTTACAGAATGAATTAATAAAGATGGAGAGACTGGTATGAGGCAAAAAAAATATTCTTAATGGAAGAAATCTCCTTGAGACACAGCATAAAAAAAAAACCTGGCAGGAAAGGCAGAAAACTTTGCTTTGAAATTTTGTTTCCTATTCCTTCCAGAATGGAATTTGTAGTATCCTTTTCTAGCCCCTTCTTGGATGAGAGCAGACAAGCAGTTTAAGAACAGACAAACCAGAACTAGGTGTTGGTAGTTCATGTCTATAATCTTAGCTACAAAGGATTCTGAGATCTCTAAGATCATGGGTCAAGGAAAAGCTTGCTAAATGATGATCTCTAAACAACTATCCAAAAGCAAGGTTGGAGGTGTGACTCAAGTCAAACACAAATCAAACAAATTCAAAGCCCTGAGTTCATACCTCAGTGCTATATTAAGAAAGAAAAAGATTCAGACAAATTAGAAGCCTGGAAACTGATATATACTAACATAGTAATTGAAATCTTTTGCGTCTCAGTTTTTCTGTCTGTAGCAATTTTAATGCTTCCTACTTATAGCAATAATAATGATTAAATTATATAGGCAAACTATTAGGCACACAGGTAAGTATACAATACATATTATTTCTCCCCTTATGTAGAGATGAATAACAATTTAATATCTGTTTAATGCTAATTATGCACATAACTTCCACTTACTTTAAAAAATACAATGTATAATAATATTTGTTAAAATAAACTCCAGTAAATGGAAACAAGGGGGTTTTTCTCTTTTGTTGCTATTGTTATTTTCTTTTTTGTCTTGTTTGTTTATTTATCTGTCTTTGGAGGCTAAAGGAGAACACAGAAATGATGGGATAAAGGTGAACAAATGCAGCAGTGATACTCACTAGACACGATGTTGACTAGGTTGTATAGTTATACAACTTGTGAGTTAGGACATAAGGGAAAAACTGGGAGAATGTGAGGGAAGAGTTGTTCAAAAAGAAATGTACTCATTATCTGACTTATCCCTCTTATACCATCTTTATAATAACCATAAAAATGCATGAAAATAAAAGAAATGAAGCCAGATGGTGGTGGCTCACACCTGTAATCCTAGCTAATAAGGAGTCTGAGATCTGAGGATCATGATTTGAAGCCAGCCCAGGCAGGAAAGTCAGTGAGAGTCATCTAATGAACTACCAAATGGTGGCTCAAATGGTAGAGCACCAGCCTTGAGCAAAAGAAGCTCAGGGACAGCGCCCAGACCCTGAGTTCAAGCTCCATCATCAGCAAGATCAAAAAAAGAGAAAAAGAAAAGAATAAATTTTTATGTCTGACAGGGCCAATAGATTGAGAGATGACTACCACTCAAAAGAGAATTTGTTGCAGTTGCCCCTAGGAAGGCTACACTGTGACAAGGGGCCCTGGGGAAGCCCCAGGGTGGTCAGGCAGTAGAGGGTGAGCACATCTGGCAAGAGCCTTGAGTATGATTTCCTCAGTAATGCAC
This sequence comes from Megascapheus bottae, assembly GCF_031878675.1. NCBI lineage: Eukaryota > Metazoa > Chordata > Mammalia > Rodentia > Geomyidae > Megascapheus > Megascapheus bottae. The sequence continues at coordinate 25,878,115 of NC_143532.1, read as the reverse complement.
TGGCAGGGTTAGATCAACAAATGGGAATCGTTTCAGCAGCTTCTGGAAAAAAGTTGTTGGTTTCTAGTTCTGGGACGATTAGGGCAGAAGGATCGTGATCTAGGCAGTGAGAATCTCATAAAGAGTGTTATTTAAAACACCTGTGAAGATGGCATAAGGACCCTCACTGAAAGCCATGAACAGTATAGACATAGGGGAACAGAAAGAGAGTGATAGGGTTGCTCTCTGATTCAAGTGTGGGTATATGTGAGATACCATGCTGAACCCCATCAGTAGAACTAATATATACGAAAAAAGACAATGACAGGAAAGTAAAAGGGACTCCTGTTGGTAAGTACACCCCCTGATAGTGGGGGACTGTGTGTGGGGGGGAAGTGAAGGGAAATGAATGAGAATAAATAAGGTCCAAGTACTTTATATGCGTGTGTGAAAATAGAATAATGAGGCGTGTTAAAATTGTTTTAAGAATGAGAGAGGAGGGGAATAAAGGAGCACACTATAAGCTGGGTGCTGGTGGCTCACACCTGTAATCCTAGCTACTTAGAAGGCTGAGGTCTGAGGATCGTGGTTCAAAGCCAGTCTGGGAAGGAAAATCCATATGAGTCTCATTTCCAATAACCTACAAAAAAAACAAAACAAAATGAAAAACCAGAAGTAGCGCTGTGACTCAAGGGATAGAGAATTCTCCTTGAACCAAAGAAGCTCAGGGACAGAGCCCAAGCCCAGACTTCAAGCCCCAGGACTAGGGGGAGGAAAAAAAAAAAAAAAGGAGAGTAGTAGGTAGGGTGGGATTGGTGGAGTACATGGTATACATATATGGAAGTGTTATGAAAAGTCTCCCCCTGAACAACTAAAAAGAAATCTTAATAAATTAAGATTTAAGAAGCTTTCCATGAAGCCCCTGCATAGAATTTCTTACACTCCAGCTGCTGACCAACCCCGGGAGGCAGTCTCTTCACGACCAACTAGTTACTAGATACCAAAGCATCACAAGACAGCAAATGAAACTCATGGTTCATAGACACAATCATTTCACAGAAGCTTCATAAGAAGACCGTGAGAGATGCTTTGCCTCTTCATTATTACGATTTACATTTTATTACTTACCAATTATATTTTCTTGTTAATGACTGTTAACCTTTTCCCAAGGAAATGGAAAGACATGGGGGAAAAAATCATATTAAGTGATATAAGCCAGACTCAAAGAAACACAGATTCTATATTTTCTCTCATTTGTAATAATTAATGAATGCCTAGGATAATCCTAGCAGAGATTCCCAATGGCTCAATAGCTATGTTCATATGACCATACAAACTGATACAAATAGAAATGAACTCCATGATTCGGAAACAAGGGTTTTTTTTTTTTTTTTGAGGCTGTTTTGTTTTCATTTTGTTGTTGTTTCTTCTTTTTTTATGTGTACTGTTAGCAGTTATTTCTTTTGTTTCTCTTTTTTTTTTCTCTCCTCTGGTTTACTCCTCGTCATCACTGTTTCTGATTTTAGTACCCTTTTCTTGTCTATAAGTTTATCTGATTTGAGGAAGGGAAGAGGAATCACAGAAATGGTGGGACAAAGGACAAAAGGTGAACCAGTCCAACTGACATACTGACTAGACACTATATTGGAAATGAACTTTACAACTCGGGGGAGGGAGACCAGGGGGGTAGGAAAACGTGAGAAAACGAAGGAGAGGTTAACACTGTGTGAAAAGAAATGTATTTACCACCTTACTTATGTAACTGTAACCCCTCTGTACAACCTTTTTACAAAATTAAAAATTAAAAACAAAAAACACACATTCTGGAGAAGACCAGCAGAACCTTCATTCTTTCTGCCTCTCATTTTTCACATTAAAAAAAAGGGAAGATGATGAATGTAACAGAAAATCTGAAATCTTGTCCCTTCGTGCCTGAATGGAAAGCTGGACTCCCTTTACCCCTCTGAATGGTGAAGGAGGGGGGAGAAAGAATAAATTTACACGCGCACAGATTTTGGCACGGTAGATCCTATGAGGCCAAGACACCACCAATTCTTCCTTCTTCTGATTCTACCAAATCATAACTGGACTATGATTATCCACAGTTTTCTCTACAATTTGGTTCCTAATCTGCAGCCAGAGTCACCACCTGTAAATCTTTCAGCATAGTTTTTAAATCTCAAAAGATGAGCTTATCTGGTCTGTCTCTGTTCAGCTTCGTGCCGTCACTGTAACAGCCCTTAGAGTAGGGCAGGCAGGTCCCTGGGTCTCTGTTTATTGAGCTCACATGTTTTAAGTTGGGAGGGTAGAATGTTAATAATGCTTATGCCTCATTCCTCTTTACCCATGTTGGTCCAGTGCAGGGAGAAATCCACACTTGCTGTGGGAATAGAAGGAAGATACCTGAATTTTTGCGGGTGCTGCCCTGCTCTTTGCTCTTCTAGCAGTGTGCCCTTTCCTACTGAAAAGCAACCGTTGTCTGCTGGCTGGCAGATCAATGGGTGACATTGTACCGGGATTGGTATTTGTCGAGAGAAATCTCCCCAACTGACCCAATTCCTGTAATGCATAAAAAAATGGCAGAAGTAATATTTTTGTTCTTGTTTCGCTTCCATTCATCTTAGGGTGTACTTCTCACTCTTGAAGCTCCAATCATGTTGTTTCTTTCTACCTCAGGGACTTTGTACTTGCATCATGCTCTATCTGGGTCATTCTCTGGCCTACCTCTCATACCACCAATCCCATTCTATTAATCTGATCTGAACTCAAATCCTACTTTCCCCGCCTCTGATAGAGTATCCCTGGAAGTAGCCATGTAAATTATACCTGTCACCTCCCCACAATAGCACAGACCTTCTCTATTACCTTTTCCTACTACACCACAATCAGTCTTCATTTTCTAACAGTGACATGTTAATATTGTTTACTTATTTATTTATTTGTACACTATCTCCCCCCACATGATTGGAACTGCTGGAAAACAGGAACTTCACTTCTCTTGTTCATTGCTATGTTTCCAGCATCTGAGGACATCTATCTATATTTCTAGACATTCTGTTGCAGGATGGTTTTGTCACCAGTGGATGGTTTCTGACTCTGAGTGTGTCACAGAACATTCATAGCACTTGTTAGTGATGAATTTGTACATCGGATGGGAGGGAAAGGCATGTCCTAAAGCCCCCACAACAAGAAAGCAACATTAACCTCAGATGTAATGCCTCTGCTCCAACCACATGCCAAATAGAAATTTCTTCCTGGCCCATCCTGCTGGTACTAGGTATTTTTTAATTAAAGACGCTCTTTGAGGAATTGGGCTAATCCTGCCACTTCCTGGCTTTCTAATTCCCTTTGTCTCTCTATGAAGTGAAGGTTTATGGGCCACTGCAGCCCCAACTGAGTTGTTTTCCAGGAGAAGCACTTTCAATCCTTCCATGCACAATAATGAAATATGATACAAAACAGGCCCGTGTCAATAAATCTACAGGAGAAAGGTCAGGTTTACCTTGCAGGACGGGATTGGCAAATACATTTGTTCCTGCAATGTCTGTGTTTTAAATGCCACCCTCCCGTGAACCTGGTGCTCAAACACACTTTGGAGTTTGATGAGATGTCAGTTTTGTTCAGCCCTGATCAAATAAGATGAATGGAAGTGAAACAAGAACAAAAATATTACTTCTGTCATTTTTTTATGCATTACAGGAATTGGGTCAGTTGGGGAGATTTCTCTCAGACAAATACCAATCCCTGTACAATGTCACCCATTGATCTGCCAGCCAGCAGACAACGGTTGCTTTCGAGTAGGAAAGGGCACACTGCTAGAAGAGCAAAGAGCAGGGCAGCACCCCATATAATACCAGCTTCCCCCCTGGCCTTCAGCATTCAGGTAGCTTCCTTCCATTCCCACAGCAAGTGTGGATTTCTCCCTGCATTGGACCAACATGGGTAAAGAGGAATGAGGCATAATCATTATTAACATTCTACCCTCCCAACTTAAAACATGTGAGCTCAATAAACAGAGACCCAGGGACCAGCCTGCCCCAGTCTAAGGGCTGTTACAGTGATAGCATAAAGCTGAGCTGCGTTCTGAGAGCTGGAATAGGAAAGACAAGATAGTCATGATTCAAAGAGACCCCGAGATCAGGAGTCAAGAAGAGGTATGGATCAACCTTCAGGTTCATGAAGGTTACTGGAGCCACCTTTTTTCTCTGTGGGTGAAGTTTGCCTGGGTGTAAAATAAGCATAGGGCAGCACTGAGTGAGAGGGAGATACAGATGAATTCCTAATGACCTCACTTGAGTACCTGGCACCAGCCTCTCAACTTCTTAGTCAGAGGAGGCTATGCTTTACCTTTCATATTAAATTTTTAAATTAAAGCATAAATAAAATGAAGACATGGCTACTCAATCTGATGACACTGCAAGGCATTCCAAAGCTCCTCACAGGGCCTAACAGGTAAGGGAAGCTGACTCTTCACAAACAAGACCCTGACTATACAGGGAGAAGATGAATACAAGAGAGCCTTGGGCTCTTACTGAAACGGGTCCTTCATGCTACTGGATGAGGCTATTGTCAAATCCAGGATCACCACTGACACTGGGTCCAAAGAGTGCCAAAAGATTGTTTATTCAGCATTTTTTTGGCCAGTCCTGGGGCTTGAACTCAGGACCTGGGCACTGTCCTTGGACACTTTTTGCTCAAGGCTAGCATTCTGCCTCTTGAGCCACAATGTCACTTCCAACCTTTTCTGTGTATGTGGTGCTAAGGAATCAACCCCAGGGCTTCATGCATGCTAGGTGAGCACCAGGCTATACTCCCAGCCCTGAGCATTTTTTTTTTTTTACCAGTCCTGGGCTTAAACTCAGGGCCTGAGCACTGTCCTTGGACTTTCTCAAGGCTAGAGAGCTCTACCACTTGAGTCTCAGCACCTCTTCTGGCTTTTTTCTATATTTGTGATTCAAAGGAATCGAACCCGGGCCTTCATGCATCCCAGGCAAGCACTCAACCACTAGGCCAAACTCCCAGCCCTAGCCCTGAGCACTTTTTAACTTTAAGAACCAACCAACATTTCTGGGGAAAGCACTGTCCAGTCAGAATGGAATCAGTAATCTCAACCTTCAGGTTGAAGCTCTGGGAGGCATTCTTTCCAAAGGCCATTGTTCACCTAGGCATCTCAGTGCTTTGTGCAGCACAAGGAGTAGGCATCTACAGATCCATTGATCTATCTCTCACTTATCTATTTACCTATCATCTAAAATTTATCATCCATCTGTCTTTTATCTTCCATCTCACTTATCTTCTACCTAGTATCTATCATACCTATCTATCTATCATCTATCTTTTGAATGATCTTATCTATGAGAGAATCCAAACTCCTACATGGGGAAAATTCTGTGAGCCAGTGGCTCACTCCTGCAATCCTTGCTACTCAGGAGGCTGAGATCTGAGAATTGCAGTTTGAAGCCAGCTCAGGCAGGAAAGTCCTGGGACTCTTATCTCCAATTAACAATCAGAAAACCAGAAGTAGTGTTGTGGCTCAAAGTGGTAGAATGCTAGCATTGAGTGAAAAAGCTCAGGGATGAGTGCCCAGGCCCCAAGTTTAGCCCCAATTAATTAATTAATTAAAAAATTAAAATTAGGGGCCGGGAGTTTGGCCTAGTGGTAGAGTACTTATCTACCATGCATGAAGACCTGGGTTCAATTCCTCGGTGTCACATACATAGAAAAAAACGGAAACAACACAACTTAGAGCTGTTAGCCAATGACATACCAGCAGCTGGGAGAATGGGTGCCTTGCTTCTGAGAAAGGAATCTGAGTACTACAGCATCTGTGATGGGGGATATTCAGGTATCTCCATGGATGAAGACTTATTTTCCCTTTCTCCATATATTGTGTTCAAATGACTCATCTGGGAGTTCAAGCCAAAGACATTTATTACCTCAATTTCCCAAATAGTCCAGACATGCAACATGAATCCAATAAGCTCACTAGAAAATTCTAGTGATTTCAAAAGTAGGCAGTGACTTCTATTTGTTCAACAAAACTCATTTCCTCTGAGCACAGTGCTAGATTATATCCTCCTCTCTTGTACTTATGTGTGATCCCGAGACAGGTCTGACATAAAGCAAGTTCATCTACTTCTTGTGCTGGCCAGAAAACCATTCCATGTGCAATCCTCTCTCACTCTTCCCGCGTCCAGGATATTGCTGGTCTATAGTAACATTACAACAGGAAGATTGTTTACTTCTGGGTCACCAGAGTAACATGTTTCCTGCAGTGCCTTAGGAAAGTGTTCAAGGGTAACTGAAATCATTTCTTTTTAACATACATTTATTTATTTAGTTTGCAGTAGTATATGAAAGGATTACAATTCCATAAGCAACTGAGATTTTAAGGTGGTTTATTAAAGCGATTCACCCACCTCAACAAAGACAGAAAATTATCCTGAGAAGCCAAAGCTTTTTAAAACAGAGTTGAGGTATAAATAGCAGAATTGCCAATGAAAAACAGAAAAGGCTCACCCAAATATAGTCAGCCCACTTTGAACATTTGGGTCTTGGCACCCACATGTTCTGGGGTCTCTATATTCTTAGTTGGAGTGAGATGTTAAGTGTTGTTTCTGGCTCTGCCATTCACTCACTATATGACCTCCTGGGGAGGAGGGGACTTCTTTGGGCTTATTTCTCTCCTCTGCACAGTATGCCTAATGCTTCTGTCTCAGAGGGAGCCTATGACATTTCCAAAGGAAGATAAGCCTTCATTCACTGAGACACCTGATAATCTCCTCTCACAGATATTGTAGGGCCACCCAGATTTCTTCCTCAGGAACAAACCACATGTTTCCCCAGCTGCTCTGTGTTATTAGCCAACAGCTCTCAGTTGTGTTGTTTTTATGAACTGTGAGGACAACCATGGTATCTGAGGCTCACCCATGGAAAAACATGACACCTTACTTCTGCTAGTGTGTCACTAACTACACGTGAACCTCAGAATCACCTGAGAACCTGTATTGGCCTATTTTCCAGATTAGGAATTTGGACCCATAGAATTTTCTTGTGGAGCTTCTCCACAGTAAACATAGTCCAAAGTCTAGAGTCTGGGTCATGACTTTCTCAATACCCTGAAGACAGCCACATTCCCTCTGCCTCTTCATCATGACGCTAACGGCCACTCTGGAGATGGCGGGGTTCACTGTGAAGATGCCTTTTCTGATGAAGGCAAAATACTGCTAAGGTGCTGTGTCATGACAAGGCATATAGGCCTGCTTATTGCCCCCTTGTTCATCAACTTCCTTCTCCCAGCTGCCAGATCTGCCCCACATAAGCCATGCTCCTGCCAGATTTACACAAGAGGACACATTCTGAATGAACTCTGGTCACCTTACCAGAATCTGTTCTCAGAAGACAGCTAAAAAGAATATAGTACAGCAGAAAAAGAATGGAATAATGGACTCTATGTTAATTATGCAAATAGCATAAGCTCATCTCAAAGCAATATAAGCTATCAATTATCCATTCATCTGTTGATCAAGGTATCTAGCTTTATAACTATCTTTTGTATTTATCCATCATCTATACTTGTGTCAATCATCTCTTTCCATTCAGAGTGTGGAATCTTTTTTTGCCAAGGGCCATATGTATATTTATAACAGCTGAGAAGTATATGAGATGCATAACAGGAGCTGTTATGTAAGAAAAATATAGGTCTTTTCTGTACCAAATGATTCTAAGGGCTTTTATATGGCTTGAGGGCCATTCCTGCATCATCTATTAATTTATGTCCATCTTTATAACCCGATCTATTATCTACCCATAGCAATCTCTTTCTATATCTATACATCTATCTCTGTATTTATACACCTATGATCTACTTTTACATCATTATCTATCTGTTTGTTTATTTAGGGCAGTTACAACCTTGCCTCACACTTTCTCTCCCAGTTCAACTTTTCTTTGTAATTCTTTTTTTTTCCATTCTGTGTGTCTGTGTGTGCCGGTATATGCCTGTGTGTGTATGTGTGTATATATGTACACACATGCACTAGAGCTAGGGCTTGAACTCAGGGTCTGTTACTGTCCTTTGGCCTTTTTTGTCCACACTGGGGCTTGAACTCAGGTTCTGAGCACTGTCCTTGGGCTTTCCCAAGGCTAGAGCTCTACCACTTGAGCCGCAACACCACTTCCAGCTTTTTTATTCTATGTATGTGGTACCAAAGAATGGAACCTCAGTCTTTGTACATGCTTGGCAAGCACTCTAGCAATAGGCCAAACTCCCGGCCCCAACTTTTTTTCTCAAAGCTGGTGCTCTACCACTTGAGCCATAGCTCCCCTTCTAATTTTTTGGTAGTTAATTGAAGGTTTCATAACTGGGCTGGCTTTGAATTATGATCCTCAGATCTCAGCCTCATGAGTGGATAGGATTGTAGGTGTGAGCTGCAAGGGCCTTGTTTTTTCCCCCTACTCCCATTCTTAGAAAGGATCCCCTTTCTTCAATTCCTTTAGAAAGAGAAATCAACAACTTCAACAGAAATCGCACCAGGAATCTTACTGGCTCACTTGGGTCAAGTGTTCCTCACTGGGTCAATCACTGCAGTCTAATATTGGCCCTGCTCCAGTCACCTGCTCACTTCTGGGGCTGGTAGAGTCAGTAGTATTTGAAACATAGACTAAAAAGTAGAAGAAGCATGGTTCTGTGAGGAAAGCTGGAGGAAAGGACAGTGATTTGGAAGAAAGAGAGACATCATTTCATGTGGGATATCTAGGCTCCAGCCCTGGCTGAAATCATGTCTAGAGAACTCCCTTTTCCCTTCAATTGCAACAATTTTCTTCTGACTTCAAACTATACAAGTCCACTCAGATACTTCACTATACCACCTGCTACAAAAGTCAACGATGACGTGAATTTGCACTGGGTACAGCAGTCACTTTCTTATCACATGGGAGAATAATAAACTAGTTATCAGATTTCAGGTAGGTATGCTTCAGGTAGTGTCACCAGAGTTTCCCCTTGATTTCAGGAAGATGCTTCTTTCTTAAACATTTAAAGCTGGGGTTGGTTTTAAGTTTGCTCTGTATAACCATCCTTTCTACAGAACCCCAGTTGGGTTCTAGTTTTTCAACTGGTCAATTATTGCTTCATAAAGTGCAATCTGTGTAACACTACAGATCAGTATGCTTCTGGTTTCAACTAAGCTGCTTCCATAACACAAGGATTACAAAAAGGAACAAGTTATTTGTTAGTATTCTCCATCGAGGAATAGTAACAATAATTCCTCATTTGTGAAGTGCTTCCTTGGTGCGTTAGCACTGTGTTAAATACATATACACTCTCATTTCATCCTCTCAGAGACCCTCTGCCCTCTCTCAACTCTGGCAAGTTCTTTCCTTTCCCTTCCTCTCTCATCTTCTATACTGTTCATTTCTGTTCTACCAGGAATCCTGTCTCTTCCAATATGTGGCCTATTTTCTTTGACTTTTTTTTTGTGGGTCACAGGGCTTGAACTTGGCTTGGGCACTGTCCCTGAGCTCTTCAGCTCAAGGCTACCGCCCTACCCCTGGGCCTGGGTATTGTCCCTGATCTCTTCAGCTCAAGGCTACCACCCTACACTTGAGCCAAGCCCCACTTCCCATTTTCTAGAGGTTAATTGGAGATAAGACTCTCAGGTCCTTTTGTGCCCGGGCTGACTTTGAACCTTGATCCTCAGATCTCAGCCTCTTGAGTAGCTAAGGATCACAGGCATGAGCCACTGCACCTGGCTTATCTTTCTTTCAGATTCATTCATTGCCTCTTTTAGCTTCACAAAAGAACCTAATTGGAAGCCATATTCCTGGAAGCAGAAACAAGAAAGAATGCCACAAATCATGGATCCTTCGGACTCTCAAATACCAAAAGCCACTCTCTGCCAGGCACTGATAGCTTATGACTATAATCCCAGCATAATCTGAGCATCATGATTTGAAGACAACCTGTATAGAAAAATCAGTGGAACACTTATTTCCAAAAATCAGCAAAACTCCAGAAGTGGAGGTGTGGCTCGAGTGGTAGAGCACCAGCCTTGAGTGAGAAAAGCCAATCAAGAGCTCAAGGCCCCAAGTTCAAGCACCAGTACCAACACCAGAGAGGGGGGAAGGGAGGGAGGGTGGGAGGGAGGGAAGGAGGAAAAGAAAGAAAAAAGAAAAGTTATACATACATAAGCAAAGCAGAGAACCCAGTACTCAGATTGGGCAACACTGCTGCAGAATGCTGGAGTGTCCTCTGGGAGTTAAGTTTTTTCCACTTTGTGTCCATAAAGCCAGACCAAGCCAGCCCCAGAGCTAAAGAGATCCTTAATGGTGGAGGGAAGACCTTTTAAACAGTGTCAGTGGATACTCTTGAGCTGAGAACTAACAAATGAAATCATGTTGAGGCAAATAATTTAGCTAGGTGTCCTTGGTGCCTGGCATTAATATATTTGTATTTGTACTCCAGTAAGTCCTTAATAAATACATCCTCTCTTGTCCCATGGAAATACTCTGTAAATAACTAAGAGGACACCCCATATTTGCTGACTAATCATTTCCCCCTTCTATCTGGGTACCCGTTGCACTTTATAAATGACTTTAATTTACAGTGCATTATGTTTCTGTGTATTTCTTGCCTCTCACTCCCCATGCAATATTTTGTATCCATTCCCATGACATTTTAACTGTCATTAACCTTTTCAGCGAGGTGTGTGTGTGTGTGTGTGTGTGTGTGTGTGTGTAACTGTGTATTTATGGAAAAGGTACATGTATGTTTGGTAACACCATGTAGCTATTACATTCCATCATTTCTCAATGAATCAACTCTACTGTCATTTTTGCCTTGCATTTTCTAGCCACGATGCTTTCATGAACATCGGTTGTATTTTGCTCTGTGCAGCTGTGGTCCCTGCTCACTGCAACCAGAGGGAGCTGGTCCCATTCTTTGTAAAGGCCTGGGGGGGTGGGGCAGAGCTTGGGTTGGGAGAGTTCACCTTGAAAGTTAAAGCCCATGTCACAAATCAGATTTGCATCCAGCCTATTGCATAATCCTTTTAAAAGCTCCTCTGAAGAAAATACCAAGGTACCACTACAGTCAGCATAAGGCAAGATAATAAGGGATACTCTTTTTGAACACCTACTATATGCAAATCATCTCTTTGCACAGCTTTGCTGCTTCTTCCAAGGAAATCTCTGGCCTCAAGTGTTATAATCATCCCTGTTTGACTGATGGAGAGTCTGAACCCTAGGGAAGTGAAATCTTTGTCCCAAAGTCACAACTAGTTACTAGTGAAAGCTCAGTTGTGGTGCCATCTGACATCTGGCCTTCCTTGGACCTCTGGCCAATAGAGCCAAAGTGTGCTTTCTAGGTGGTAGTGGAATATGATCTCTGGGCAAAGAGCCTGGCTCATTTGCCAGTGACAAGGCTCTGGTTGCCTGATCTTAGGTTCTCCATGAATGGAGCAGAGATGTCCTGACTCCTGACGGTCTCATTCAAGTCAGCAGATGTCTCCACCCCGGGGCAAAGTGGGCTCCTCCTTTCATCCACTCATTCTTACAGTAAATATTTAATATGCTTTGTCAAGTACTGTCCTGTGCATGGAGATTTTAAGACAGATGAGAGCTTGATACTCAAACTTCACAAACAAGTATCCTAACATCCAATAGTTCAAAGCCTCTAAATTCACTTTCTATTGCTGTCACAACACATCATCATAAATTAGCAGCTTAAAAGAGCATTTGTTTATTATCCCCAAATAATCTCTCTAGTTTATGGTCAGTTTATTAGCAATGTTCTTTCCTTTTCTTTCTTTTTTTTTTTCCTTTTTTACATCCGCCAAGTCCCTTTTGCAATTTAATGTAACAACTTCACAAGTAAACAAGGACACAGAAGTCATGAAAGTCAAGTAGTCATGCAAACAGCACTGACCCTGTTTCTGTCCAACCCCACCAGGACTTGTCAAAATGCTCATCATAGGACAATGCGCGAACTAGACAGAAACTCTAAGGTTCATGTTAGTGGGAAAATGCTATGAACCAATAACTAAACATAATAGACAAAGGAATTTTGCCTTTTACATGGAATCTCAGCACTAAATAGGATGAGGCTGGAGGACCGTGAGTTTGAGGATAACCTAAGCCATCATAGTGAGACTCCACCTTAAGAAAACAAAGAAAATGTGGTACATTTGTACCTAATAGAGTTGTACCTAAGAATAAAACAAATCTCTCTTTTGGAGCAACATGAAAGGTGTCATTCGAAGTGAGGCAAGCTAAAGCGGTTGAGAGCAGAAATGTGGTTATTGGGGAGAAGGATGGGTATTGAGTTAGAGCAAGAAGCTCTTTCCCACAGCAGGGAAACTATAGATTTAAAGCATAGTCTACTGTACAATGTAAAAAGCCCAAAGAATAGATTTTTAATATTTTTACCATAAGGAAATGGTAAATATTTGAGAAGACAGACATATTTAGCCTCATTTAAGCACAACCTGGCACATACATGAATGGAAACATCATAGTATCCCATCAACATGCCTGAGTTTTATGCTTTTAGATATCAAATAAAAATAAATTTAAATCCAAAAGCTATACTATGTTAGATGTTTCTATAGAGAAAAATAAATCAGGGGTGGGACTAGGGCAGAGTTAGAGGATTGGAATAGAGTGGGAATTTCCAGAAAGGGAATCATAGAGAACAAAGACCTGAAAGAAAAGAGAATGGGGGGATGGCATGCCTATAACTGGGAAAGAATGCGCTAGAAAGAAAGGATAATAGGTATTAAAGGCACAGAGACTTGTTGAGGAGTAATGTAAGACAAGAGGGTGTGTCTGAGGTAATAGGTGCATGTGTGGGGGACTTCATAGGCCAGGGTTGAGATGCAGTAGGAGAGTGAGAGTTCAGTAGGGAGCAGGGAGTGCTGGCTTCATTTTATAGTTCAAGAAGGTGATACATTGGTTTTCAGATTCTGCATGGTGAACTAACCATTTACAAGCCACATTTGGAGGCTAACTACCACAGCTGGCTTCTCTAAAGATAGACAGACAGAGAGACAGACATTTGATCAGAGGGTTCCGTGGTGAGGATGAGCTGCAGACACGCTGCACTTGCCAGCCCTTTCCTACACGAAGGCACACCTACATCAAAACAGGTGAGGGAGGGTGAGATCAGGGCTGGTCCTGCTCATTCTGATGAGTCCCAAGCTATTCAGGTTTCCTCCACTGAAGTTCAAGATCTTCTACCCATGATTTCTTGACCCCTGCTTTTGGCTCAGGCTGTTCTTCCATTCAGTGTGCACTCTCCCAAACACGGATCATGCAGAGGTCCCACTCAAGCCACTCTCTTGCGTTGTATATGTATGTGCTAGTCAGTCTGACCTTTCCTGTAGATCTGGGCAGTGACTTGGCATTTCTTATAGCAGAGCTGGCTCAATAGGAAAATGGGTTCTTTGTCTATTTCATGTTCCTGCTAGCATGCAACCTCCTGGACACCACCGTCATCCTGATTCACTTCTGATGTTCTTTGGGATCCTGCCTCAGTTCAAAATTGAAGGAACATTTAAAAATGGACTCATTTTATATGATTTTAAGAAACTATTGAAGTGTGATGCAAGATCCTGGCTTCACACAGCAGCAGAGAGGATTATTCTCACATTCATGGGCAGGCCAGAAGGAACAAGGAGAACCAACTACAGTGGGAAAGGCAACAGAAGAGCCACTTGGCACTAGCTAGGGCCTACAGGACCAACCTCCAGTGACTTGGTAAGGAGATAACCGGGCAATAAATATCTGACTTCTTTCTCCTCTTACCCTCCTACCTCCAGAGATAGCTCCTGTTGGCCAAGCTTCATAAGATATGGCTCCTATAAGGGTGGAGAATAGAACTGGAAAGGCCAATGGACCATCCCATAGAAGGTCCCAATGGAAACCAGTGGAAATCAAGGTGTAAGACCAAGAACCCATTAAATGCTGCCTAAGTCCTAGGGCTTCATAGGCCCCTGTCTGTCTGTTTGCTTTCCATATGTGCTTCCTCCCATCCTGTGCCTAAATCATTCCTCATAGGACATCAATCTCCCATCCCCTCCACCATGGGAAGCTGGCTTCATATTTAACGGAAAAAAAAACAAAAAACAAAAATGCCTAATCTGAACCACTGCCTCTCATGGGAATGTCCAAGGAAAGTAAGTCACCTCTGTTCTGGGATTGGTCCTTTCCATGCTCATGGTGAGCTGACTCTCCTCCCCCTCCCTCCCAGCTCCACTCAGGACAGCAGGCCACCATGATTAAAGAGCACTTTGGAAGGGGTGGGAGCATTGGACTCCATGCTAATTGGCCCATTCTTCCATCAGGTCCCTTTACAATGCTTGGAATTTATAAAGCCACTGTTGGAGTTTATGCAAAAGCTCTCGCTTTTAATTAAGTGGCCTAGTTTCAGTAAATAGTGTGACAGGGATGAAATCTGTCAGTGGGGACTGATGTTATGAGCAAAAGAGCTGCCAGGCTTGGTGGAAAGGCAGCCCCCATATGGCAGGACTTGGAGGGAGCTGTTTTGGCAGAATGCTGCCATTTCCATGATCACAGACCAAACAAAGGCCTCCAGACACAACCCTGGAATGCCAGAGCCAGGACTTGTCTGCTTCTAAGGAGAACAGCTTCAAACCCCAAGCTGTCTCATGGAAGCCTGTGGTGAAAGTTATACAAGGGAAAGGGGCCCGGGGACCATCTTCCTAGCTGCTGGGTCTGGATCAAAAGTTGGGGCTCATCCATGCAGTAGTTTTTTTGTTTCTTTTTTTTAACCACATCATAGTCCATAACAGCACAGTGATGTTTCATAACAGAGTCTATATAACAGTCTTTCATAACAAGAACTCACAGCCAAGATTTGTTCATTTCGCGGTGTATTATTCTTTGGTGATGTGAACATTGTTTTTCTTTAACAAAAGATATTTATTATACATAGCAGTGTGTTTCTTTTTATAAAGAAAGCATATAGCTAGTGTCTGCTGTGGTTTGCGTAGGATTTGAGTGGATGCTTCAGAGGTTTACTGGATCCTTCGTCCCCAGTATGACGTTATTGGGATGGTTGAACAATGGGAGATGAGGCCTGGGAGAAGGTTATCAGGGATACTGTTTTCAAAAGAGATTACCACTGGCCTCATGAACTGGGTTAGTTCTCATAAGAATGGGTTGTTACAAAGTGAGAACATTCCACACTCTGGGCCCCCTGCGTACATTTCTGTCACATAGTCACTAGTCTTAGCAGAGCCAGCATCATATTTTGGGGGGCTATGGATCCACTGGAATCATGAGACACAAAGAACCTTTCTTAAAAAATATATTACTGAACATAATGCACTAGATCATAACAATACAATTTATACTGAAACAAGCTCTACATGTATCTTCAGGATTCAAGGTCTTAGCTTGAATTCCACAAATAAGTCCATTACGAAAACAAAGTTCAGTGAAATAGAACACTGGGGATCAGGTACTCAAAAGAGGTAGGGTAGGCTAAAGAGAAAGAGGTAGATAAACGAAGAGAAGAGGGAGAGGAGGCAGTCAATAATCTAACGTATACCCTACAAAATTAAGAGGAGTGAGAGAAGGGGTGGGTTGAGGAAGGGCAGATGAGAATACTGAAAAGAATGGCAATAATCAAAATATATTTTATTCATAAACTGCTTTGTTAAATGGCAAGGCCTTTGTACAACTACTTAAAGATAATTTTTAAAAGTTGCACTGGCAACCTACAATCTAGTGAATGCCCATGTTCAGACAGGGGGCTGTGAGTTTGAGATCTAAAATCAATCCAGTAAAGTTAGTTGAAAACTTGTCTTCTCATAGTCCAGAGACTTAGTCATTAAAAGGTACAAGGAAAGAGACTGAAGTCCCACTAAGAAGCCTCTTCCACGGAGGCAGCCTGGATACATGGCTTTACCCATAGAAGGATCAACATGTTTCACTTCTGTTCTTACTCCCTGACTTCTCCAGGATTCAAAAGGCATCCACAATTTTTTCTCACTTTTTATTTTTTGTGCTGTGTCTTGAACCCAAATTTTCACACGTTAGGCAAGGGCTCTACCACTGGGGCCGAATCCCCAGTCATCATCTCCCATGTCTTGTGTCAGTACTGGTTTGAAAGCATATAGCAAATTAACCTAATTCTGCAAAGACTTCAAGATCAAGTTCTCCTCTCTTCCCTCCTTTCTTTCCTTTCCTCCTTTCTTTTATGCAGGTACTTGAACTCAGGGCCTGAGTGTTGTCCCTCAGCATTTTTCCTCAAGTCTGACCCTCCACTTAAGCCACAACTGCCCATTTAGTTTTTTTTTAAATCATTCTTGTAGTTAATTGGAGATAAGAACCTCAGTTTCCTGCCTATGCTGGCTTTGAACCATAGTCCTCAGATCCCAGCCACCTGAGCAGCTAGGATCACAGGCATGAGCCAAGCAGTGTCTGGTCCTATATCTTTTTATGTGGAATGTCTGGAGAAGTGACACTTCCCTCACAGCATTCCAGAAGGCCACACATATGCATACCACCAAACTTGATACAAGGGATTAGACAACATTTCTCATGATTCCACCCAGGAGCTGACTGAGTGGCAGGACCGTGGAAATTCAGAAAAACCCAGACTTGGTCCCACAATCACTCCCAAAGCAGCCTTAAAGAAAATAAAATTTTATAAAAAGGACACATAAGCGACATCGTTGCTCTCTTCCAGACCCCGGCTGTCTGACTTAGGTGTCACCCCAGGAGATATTTTTACCAAGTTGGTATTTGTGTCACACGAGGAGATTTCAAAATGCTGTATTTGGAAACATGAATGTGTAATGTCTCCCTGGAAAACTACACCTTCTCAGTGAAAGATACAAGCACAGCCCAAGACAGACATGTTTAATTAGTGAGCAAACTTGACATTTTCAGTGTTTGGACTAGACAGAGGAAAAGCCGAGAGCAAACCCAGATCTTCTTCCCCTCCCCTCTCCGAGATGGCTGGCAGAGAATAATTTATTGGGTTTGAAGAGAAATGAATGTCTTTACAATAACAGGAGGAAAGGCCAGAAAAATCTAAGGGTAGTTACTAAATAACTGTCATCACTAGGAATGCATTTACCCCATCTCTCCATCCCACTTTCCCTGAGCCGGGCTTGATCAACATGGACATAATCATAATAATCTGTCTGCATGCCTGCCTTTCCCCTTTCCTCTCCCTTTCTTTCCCTTCCCTTTGTCTCCTCTCTTCCCCTCCTTTATCCCCTCCCTCCTTCTCTCTCTCCTTTTCTGCTTCCTTCTTTTTTTCCTTCCATCTTCTCTCTCTGTCTCTCTGCCTCTGTCTGTCTGTCTCTGTTTCTCTCTCTCTCTCTCTTCCCCCTACCCCCTGCTCCTGGGTTGTATTTTTGAGATAGGATTTTGCTGACCTTGAATACATGATCCTCCTGCTGTGGCCCCCCCCAAGTGCTGGGGTTACAGAGGTGGTTTGGGGGTATGGTGTGGGTATTAGAGGCATTGTTGTACCATCCTTTCTTTCTGCTCCAAGTTCCAACTCTTTGAATACATAACAAATCTAAATCCTTTTTGCCTTGTTCAAACCCACAATGAATTCTAATGGTCTCCCAACCAGCTCTCTCCCTCACTCCAAGCCAGTCCAAGCAAATAGGATAGGACATGGGTTTGGAAAAACCTTCTCATTTACCTCAACTTTCAACAACACTAGCTGAACAGTTTCATTTGCTAGACACCAGGACCCAACAATGACAAGGTGGTCTTAAAATAAGGCCCATAGCTTTATTCTGGCATTCAGCCAGATCCCAGTGCTTCCTTCTTGGTCTTTGCCTTCTGACTTGTTTCAGTCATCCAACTAAACATATCCTCTGCCTGCAGTTCACTGATATTCCTGTATTGTATCTCCATCCCTAACTGGGAAGCTCTTGGGCACAGTTGAACACTTGTCTTATGTTTTCATTGATTGCCCATGTGTTATTTATAAGAGCAGGGTACTTATTGATTATTGTCCTTGTTAAGAAGGACCCTGGAAACTAGAATGTTCTTTTCCCTTCAAATTTCCTCATTCCTTTCCTTCTCTCCTTTTTAAAAAATATTGTAATTGACATACAGTAGTTGTGTATACTTAAGGGCTGTTGTGTGACATTTCAATACATGCAGTGAATGTGTGATGGTCAGATTAGGGTAACTGGTATATTTATAACCTCAGAAGTATATCATTTTGTGTGTTAAGAACATTCAAAATCCTACTCACTAGCTAGTTTGAAGTATTTACTTGAATGTTGGTGAATCATAGTCATCTCATTGCACTGTGAAATGCTAGATTTTCCTCCTACTCTACAATCGCCTCCTGGATCCATGGAAGTTCTCTTATTTTGAAGGCCAAATTCAAAATCATACAGGAAACTGGATGTTCCCAGCTCATGCTAATGTCACTCACCTTTATGCTTTTATTGAAGCTTTCTTGAAGTTCATTTCTTTATGTTACATGACATCCTTTGCCCTACATCACGGTATAGCTCGGAAATCTAAAACCAAAGGAACGTGTCAGGAAGAATTCAATTGGGAAAAAAATGACTCTAGTGGCAAGCAGATACAACTTAATTGTTTGCACGTGTAATGGAAGAAGAGAGAACTCAAGCAAGGATGGCAAGATGGCCAAAGGTTGGCGAGATCAAGCAACTGCTGTCTATCCAACACAATAGAACTTAGGTCATGCAGAAGAAGCTGGAAGTTTGGTAAGTCATCGATCGGACGGGGGCCTCAGGGGAGAGTCTCACACACTTTAGTGCCTGGGCTGGCTTTGAACTGTGATCCTCAGCTCTCAGCCTCCTGAGTAGCTAGGATTACAGGCGTGAGCCACCGTACCTGGCACCAATATGACATTTACCTAGCACTTTTTGTTTTTATTAAAGTGTTGTACAGAGGGGCTATCATTTCATAAGTCAGATAATGAGTACATTTCTTTTTGGACAATGATACCCTTCCCTTTCCCCTAGCTTCCCCTGCTCCCATCCCTGCTCACAAGTTGTAGAGTTCAATTTCCACATTATGTCTACTGAATATCATGCCTGCATTTGTTCATCTTTCTTCCCTTGGTTTCTATGCCTGCCTTCTTCCCCACCCCACAAGACAGGGGGAAAAAAAGAACAGACCAAAACAAACAAAAAAGCAAAAGGAAATAACAAGAACAATAAAACCCATGCTTCCATTTCCTAGAATTTGTCTCAACTTTTAGGGAAATGCAAACACGTATAGCTTATTTTTCTCTCCTTCCCCCTCCATTACTAACAATTCTCCAGTGAATTACAGTCTTCCTGAATCAGCATGGAGGAAGGCCACTGATGGCCCCCCATCCCTGGTGAGGCCATACTAAGCTCTTGGTTTCATGAGGGGCTTCATTCACTTTATGAGATCCCATTGGACCTTCTCTACCCACACTCACTGAGTGAAGAGGCCTCCCTTTACTTCCTTTGGTCCTCCACTGAGGCCACATTTCTTGCCAGTCCAAGGAGAGGGAAGTGCTCCACTAGGGGGCAGCTGAGAGTAAGGGGTGGGGAGGGTGGGGGGGGGGCTGTGCACCTGGCTCAAGGTTTTGTATTCAAAGGCAAATTCTGTTCTGTTCTGATCACTGACTTGGGCACTGGTGGACTCCCCTATCTATGGTTACAACTTCCACAGTGGAGAAGAATGGAAGCAATGGTGTCATCTACTCTATAAGCTCATTGTGAGCATTAAGGTGATCTAGTAAAACACTTGGCTAATCTCATGGGTGGAGATGGGGGGGGGAATAGGAAAGAATGAGGGGACAGATGACACTGTACAACAGGAAATGTATTTATTACTTGGCACATGTAAATGTAAACCTCTGTATATCACCTCTATAGTAACAATAAAATAAATTTTTCAAAAGGAAAACACACTGGGGCTGGGAGTTTGGCCTAGTGGTAGAGTGCTTGCCTAGCATGCACAAAGGTCCAGGTGGTTCGATTCCTCAGTACCACATACATAGGAAAAAAAACCTAGAAGTGGTGCTGAGGCTCAAGTGGTAGAGCTTTAGCCTTGAGAAAGTCCAACAGTGCTCAAGCCCTGAGCTCAAGCCCAAGACTGGCAAAAAAAAAAAAAAAAAAAAAAAAAAAAAAGCCAGGCATTGTGGCTTATGCCACAATGAGATCTGGGGATCAAAGTTCAAAATCAGTCAGGGAAGACATATCAAAAGACCATCACCAATTAGCAAGCAAAAATGCTGGAACTGAATGTGTGTCTCAAATAGTAGAACACTAGCCTTGAGAAGACATAAAGGTTATCTACTTTAATTTTCTTTCACTAGATGGCAAGGAGCTGAAACAGTGAGTAATAAATGAGAACATGTTACTTTTGTGATAATATATAAATACAGATCCCAGCAAGAAGAAAACACCTAACACTGGAAATCCACCATTCATGTATATAATCATCATTTCTACACACTTATTTATTCCCTTCCTTATAAATTTTCTGTATCCATTCATCTGCAGTAGGGCATCTGGATTGTTTCCATCGCCTGACTATTGTGAATAGTGCAGAGATGAGCATAGCTGAGTAGGTGTCCTTATCATATCTTGGGTTATGATGTTCAGCATAGATGCCCAGGAGTGGTATGGTGGGATCATAGGGAAGGTCAGTTTTCAGTGTATAAATATATTTTTTAAATAGCAGTGGAGGGGCCAGGAATTCAGCCTAGTGGTACAGTGCTTGCCTAGCATACATGAAGACGCGAGTTCAATTCCTCAATACCACATACATAGAAAAAAAAATCTGTACAGAGATTTACAATAGAACAAAACCTAGATACATAAGGCCATATAGTATGATGCAAAATGAAAGGATCTCTAGGATATAGAAACAAAAGCCATATAATGAGTGATTAGTGTCCTTAATGTACTATGTTATCTCTCATCTCTTTTGCTGTCTCTTGGTTATCTCATATTGTTACAGTATTTCACTTTGTTATCTGATATATTGTATATATTTGTATTTGGTTATTTGAAGTTGGATAGGGAAAGGGGAAAACAAGATGAGGGACAGGGTGGGGGAGAGAATTGGGGACCAAGACATGAGAAAGGGTATCAATGTATGTGAAGTAATGCACCTTCTATCTGGTGAATATAATGTAACCCTTCTATTAATTACAATAAAAAATATATGGAAAAGCATTTTAAAAAATAAAATAAAGTGTGAATAATGGCATATGTGCAGATTGGTAACATTTATTTTTAGTGATTCAGTGATCAAGTTAAGCTGAACATGGTAGGTTATCAACCAGCATTAACATTTACATTACTGTAATATTGCTTAAATAAATAGAAGTATCAGATAATAAAAATCTCCACATAAAGGGAAAAAGAAAAAGAAAAAAAAAGCTGGAAGTGATGCTGTGGTTCAAGTTATAGAGCTCTAGACTTGAGAAAGCCCCAAAGGACAGTGCTCAGTCCCTGAGTTCAAGCCCCAGGTCTAGCAAAAAATTAAAAAAAAGCAATGGAGTTGTAGTGTCCTGATTCTTTTTGTTCAATTTATTTATTGTAGTGTCCTGATGCTTAAAAAGAAATGGCCTTTCAATCCAAGTAATACCATTTCTTGTCTTCAAGACCTTCCCGTCATTACATTTCATTTCAGTAGTGGTTTGGATATATAAATATGCTGTGGTCTTTTTGTGTGTGTGTGTGCCAGCCCTGGGCTTGGGCTCAGGGCCTGAGCACTGTCCTTGGACTTTCTCAAGGCTAGAGCTCTACCACTTTAGCCTCAGCACCACTTCCGGCTTTTTTCTATGTATGTGGTACCGAGGAATCAAACCTGGGTCTTCCTGAATGCTAGGCAAGCACTCTACCACTAGGCCAAACTCCCGGCCCACCGTGGTCTTTTTTAATATGTTTTCTGTGGACATTCAAGGTATGTTCCTCTTTATACCATTACAAACAATGCCTCCAAAATGTTTCTGCAAGGAGTTGAATTCCCCCCCCCACCTTTTCCTACAAGCCCTACCTATACTTTGGGGTACAGTTGCAAGTGGTGTCTTCCAACAGGCTCCACAGATTCTTGGCAGGCTTCCTATTCATGGATGGGAAAGCACACTCCTGTACCGTTTCAATGCATCTCATATTCAAAGCATGCTAGGAGGTCAGCCTGGCAGAGCTGCCATGAGAAAACCTGAAGTTTAGTTTCCATCTAGCTGGCTTTCCTAGCTGGAACCATTCTGACATGTTCTTTAAGTCATAGGCCCTTGTCAGAGGCAGGTTCCTTCTCCAAAGTGGCCCCAGTTTAGCCTTGAAGAATGGTACTTATCCAGGTCTGGTGGCTCATGCCTATAACCCTAGTTACTCAAGGGTTTGGGATCTGAGGATCATGGTTTGAATTCAGTCAGACAGAAAAGTCTCTAAGACTCTTATCTCCAATTAAACACCAAAAAGCTGGAATAGGGCTCAAGTGGTAGAATGCTAGCCTTGAGGGAAAAATGCTAAGGCCCTGCAATGAAGCCCCAGTTTACTCTCTCTCTCTCTCTCTCTCTCTCTCTCTCTCTCTCTCTCTCTCTCTCTCTCTCTCTCTCTCTCTCTCTCTCGCTCGCTCTCTCTCTCTCTCTCTCTCTCTCTCTCTCTCTCTCTCACACACACACACACACACACACACTCAAATAAATAGAATTAAAAACACTGAGCAGGAAAGCAAGATGTACAAGGAATAGATATTCATCCCAAACCACTATTCTCTCTGTGCCACCATGCACACAGTGGAGCTATGGTTGAGATTCAGTGGAAGCCTCATGAAGTTAGTGATCACACCAACAGCCACTAAATGGAGGAAAGAAGATTAAAAGATGTCACACTTCAACGGGCCACCCTTCTGTCTGCTCACCAAAGCCTCCCCCAGAAGGAAGAGCCACTCCCCAGTGTTGGTTCCCATTTCCTTCCCTCAAAACAAATTCACTCAGCTTCTCTTCCATTCATTCCACCATCCCTACCCATCTAACTGCTTTAGAATGTCACACCTGAAGTTAGCTCAGCTTGAAAAGTTTAAAAATAGTCAACTAGAAGAACAAAGGTGTTTACCAGAAACAAACACTGTTAACAGCTTCTCCTAGACACCTCTCACGGGGTGATGGAGCTGATGTGTGAATGAGGACCCTGTTGTTTTCTCTGCTGCCAATCTTCAACATGTCAGCTCCTTGCTCCTGGCCTAGGTAGGCTGGGGCTTCCCCAGACCCAATATGCTGAACACAGGAGAAGTTCGAATTTTGCGCCTTGGTCCTAACTGAGTGGTCAATGTGAATGACATAAAGAAGTTCAGGCTTTATCTTGCATTATTGTTCTGTATTGCAATCATTCATCTCTCTTTGCTTATAAAAAGGCAATGTGGCTATTAAGAGGAGAGAGTTTGGGGAGAGATTGCATGACTTTGAATTCCTGCTAGGTAAGTGACCTGAGAGAGACAATTAACTTCTCCGTTCCTCCTTTCCTCATCAGCTAAGCAGAGTGGTAGTTTTTCTCTCACAGGGCAATGGTAAGTGCTAAATGAGATGTACAGCAGGCTTTTGAAGAGTATTTGATAAGCAGTACACTTTGAGTGTTTGTGCTCACTAATCTTTCTTGGGGTCCCCCACTTTCGAAAGCATGGGCAGAGTCTAATGCAGCATCAATGTCTTAGTTATATTGTCTTTCTCTTTCATTTCATTTATAAAACACACTAAAAATTGAATTACTAGTAGAAAAAGACAGTTGTTGAACAACTAAATGGATGGATGGATGGATGGATGGATGGTCAGACTGATGGAGAGATGGATAGATGAATGGACGGATGGTGGATGGTTGAATGGGTGGTAGATGGATAGACAAGCTTAGTTCATCCTTCAAACCATTCTTGTACCCAGCACTTTTACCGTTTGATCCTGGAGTGGATTTCCTTCTGCTCACTTTTCCCCTAGTAACTCCTGGTGAGAGTCACATGTACATCCCATCAACATTTTATGTTTGCCTGGACATTTTACCTTATAGACAGGTAGCAGTGTTTCCAGATACTCAAGGTTTATGTCCCAGGGGACCTGTCCAGACCATTTTATCTAAATTTCAGTCACTTAGACATTTCCTATTTCTCTTCATGCCTAACCTTTCTCCTCAGTATGAATTGCTATCTGCCTTCCTGTCTATTTCACTTACTTTGCATACTGTTTCTTTCTTTCTTTCATTAAAATATAAGTTTCCTGAAGTTGGGGATCTCTACCCCTTTCATTTCCTTAGATTCCAAAGCACTGCCTGAGGTATATAGTCTCAGTAAATACTTTTAGATGAATGGATGGATGCATATATTCAAATACACGCATAATACATTTACTGAAACAATCAGTACAATTCTCAGAACTAGAGATTTGAGTTTGTCTTGACATGGGGACCTGGTTCACTCACCTGCTTCAAGTCCTGTTGTGCAGCCTGTCACTAAGCCAAGACTGCCAGTTCTCCCTGTGATGACAGAGAGATGATCTGGGTGAGGTCTAAGAGCTGGAGGAAAACATGCACTTGACATTTAACAGTTCATTGAAATAGCAAACCTGATGTGAGGAGCCAGTGTAGTTTCAGCAGCTGCCAGCTCCTTCCCAGTAAATGTCTTACTTGGGTCTGCATCCTGCCATAACTCTGCAGATTTGAGAGGAAAACATCAGCTGTTTAGAGTCCAAATATGCCTACGTCTATTAAGACATCTTGACAATCAGCTGTGACACCACAACTGTTTGCATCCAATGGCTATGGGGAACTAGTGTAGATCTCACTGAGTCTGGAGGTACCATGCTGTAAGACAGAAAATGATGGCTCAGGCAAGGATCTTAAATGGCTTGCCCAAGCCCCACACTCCCCAGATCAATTATACAGCCAAGGTTTGAAATCAAGTTCAAGATGTTACCAATATACAGTGTTTTCCTGCTTCATCAGAGGGGAGAAAGATGAAACCAGAGAAGCTCAATTCTGGGCTGGAGACATGACTCAAGTCAGAAAGTTTGCTTAGAATGTGCCAGGCCTTATGTTCAAATCCCCAAGAAAAGAAAGGAGAGAAAGGGAGAAGGGGAGGGGAGAGAAGAGAAAAGAAAGAAGGAGAAGAATGTGGAGGGGGGAAGGCAAAGTAGGAGGAAGGAGGAAGAGAGAAGAGTGGTATAGAGGAGAGGAGAGAAGAGGAGGAGATTCTTAGAAACATTCTCCCAACTTCATTAGTTCCAATTAAAACTCCTTAGTTAGAACAAGACACCAGGCACCATTCAACCACAAAAGACTCAGAAAACTATGCTATGCCAGAGGAAGAAACAGAACTGATTATGTGTCAAACAGTACTGGTTACTAGTCCCTGAATAAGATGCCAGCAGCCCAGCAAACGAGTGTGAGGACATCTTTCCTGATGTCCTCCTTGACTTTGTGGGACAGGAGCTAAGAGTTTAAGACAAAGCATAGGCTTAGGTGCTTCACTCAGACATCTGTGGACTGGGTCTCTGAATTGTAGCAAATACATCTGAGTTTCACATGAGGGACTTGGGATCAATTAACACTTCATGGGTAGATAATTATAATCAAGCATTGCCTGTGTGTATAAGCTAATGAAAGGGCATTCTTCATAAGAAGAGGAGGGAGCCTTAACCCATGTGCTGTTCTTGCCAAGTGCTCCTTGCTAGTAATACCACTGTCCCAAAATAGACAGCCACAGTACTTAGGGTGGCCACCGCTTCTGCTGTAGCTGATTAAAACCACACTGTTTCAGGTCAAGAGTGTCTCTGCTTCAGTTTTGGAAGCAATAACTGGTTGCCTGAAATGAATGGTGATGCTGTGACACAGCGGAGGAATGGAGAGGATGAAGAGATGAGGTCACTGGTACATCCAATTTCCTATATATGAGTGGTCACTGAAAAATTGTTTTGTGTATTAATTCTAGGAACATACAGCTCAAGAGAATGAGGGAAAAGAGGATGGAAGAGGAGAGAAATCGGGAGAGGGGAGTCAAGAGAAGAGAGGAAGGTGGATAATGACCGTGGAAGAAACACAGAGATACACTGGGTTGGGCATCTTGGAGAATTAACAATTATTAAGCACTTAAGATTCACTAGGCCCTGTTGCATATTATCTCATTTAGTTCCTACCACTATTCTGAGGCCTGAGTATCTACTTAGCTTTACATTAGAGACAAGGAAACCGAGGCCAGGGAGTCATGGCTAATACAACATAGAGCTAGAAATAAAATCTGAGTTCCTTTTACTTCAAAGCATGCACAACAACAGCAGTCTCCCTCTCGGTAGGCAAATCTGTTCTATTAACAGAGCCAGAAGTTGTGGACAAGCCTCAGGCTGGTCAATTAAATAGAGTTGAGCTTAGAAAATTAAAGCAGCATCAGGAGCCAGAGCTGATCCAGGACAGATCTGGTCACAGCCTTCAGGCTCTCAAGCAGGGTATAGTACTCTGTCCCAATTTTTCAAGTTACATTGGGCTAACCAATTGATGAGTTATCAATTCCTTTGTTTTCCATTGGTGCCTCAGTAGCTTGCTTCAGAAAGGCAGCTTGGGACAACAGAAGGCGGCCCAGGAGTCTTTAATATTCTCATATTCCCCAGTATCTTGTGGATGAGCAATTGCTTGTCCAGAGATACTGGGGAGTCAAAATGGAAATGGAGAAAACCTAGTTAGAAGAGTCTGGTATGACAGGGCCTGGTTTGTGGTCCCCTGGGCTGGGAGACCACTGCTGCTTTTATTCTAGCTGGGATGGAGTGAACAGAGGTGGATCTTCCATTCTGCCTAACATTTTGAGGGTGAGCTCTGTTCCACACCAGTAGCCTGTGGCGACTTGGGGTGAGATGAGACTCAGCATCTCCCAGCCCATAAAGCATGCCCCTGCCGCACAGTGGAGATTAGAGGCTTATATTGCAGGCTGGGGAAGTAGCCGGAGGTTGCCGATACAATCAGAATGCAGGTAGCTTTATTGAGCATTGTGAAATAAAAGTGTGTTATCCAAGTGCCTGAATTTGAACACAAAAATCAGCCTTCACACAAAAAAAGCACAATAATAACGGAAGGCTTTTTCTTCTTCTTTGTAGAATTGTTATAGCAAGCTATAGCCCTAGGACCTAGAATATTTTTCCCCCCTTAAAGAAAGGGCAAGGTGCTCCCCCAAATAAAGCAAGAGTG
The DNA here is from genome assembly GCF_031878675.1 of Megascapheus bottae. NCBI lineage: Eukaryota > Metazoa > Chordata > Mammalia > Rodentia > Geomyidae > Megascapheus > Megascapheus bottae. The sequence goes on along the minus strand of NC_143532.1, from coordinate 25,850,957 downwards.
TAAGGGCTAATGAAAGAAGACAATTCTGGTCCCAGCAGGACTCCAGGGCAAGTTTCAATAGGGGAATGTTGGGGGACCCAGGTAGCAGAGACACAATTCACAGATGCCTAGACGACCAGATTCAGCCGCACTCACCCTGCATAGCTCTAATGGAAGCAACTCTGCTCCGCTCTTTCAAAATACTGGAGTCTAGATATGAGTTAGAATTTTTTTCATTATCCTTAAGTGGTCATACAAAGAGTGAATGTGTCAGTTTGTGAGTGCAGTGTATCTTGATGGGTGTCCCCGCCTTTAATCATTCTTTGTCATCTCTCCCAACTCCATGTATCAGCTCAATTAACCTGATTCTATGTTCACATATATACATTGTATATTGACTGCATTTACTTACCCTTCCTTTCTCCATTTATCTGCCCCCTTGACCTTACCTCCATACATAAAACTTGTTCCAGCTTCCTAGCATTCATTTTGTTCAAAAAAGCTACATCTTTGGAACCCTTCCCCACACATACTATATTTTAGTCAACATGTGTGTGTGTGTGCACATTCATATGAGCCTCTATGGTTACACATATATTTATAATTGAGATCTAACTACCACATATTAGAGAAAACATGCTTTTTGTCTTTCTGAGTCTGATTTACTCAACATACTTTTTTTCCAGAACCATCCATTTCCCTGCAAATGACATAATATCATTCTCCATGATAGATGAGAAATAATTCCACTCTATATAGAAAATGGTTTTCATCTTGCTGCCTTTTAAAGGTTGATTTTATTAAGCAAAAACCAAACTGTGGTGGGAAAATTAGAAAAGAAATCACCTCTGATGACTGGAGGCAGAGGTATTCTAGGAAGGGTGAGAGGGAACTTTCTGAAATAATGGAGTGCTCTGGATTGAGAAGGTGGGGATATGCAAGTGTACACACTTGTCAGAACTACTCCAGATCATAGCCATGCCATCCACTCTATGTAAATGGAATATCTTCAGAAGAAAAGGCAACCACAAAGACTGAATTCTATTTCATCGTTTGCCTACTGCAGTATGCTGGGGAAAATATATGCAATAATTTGCATTGCAATGTCCCAGGTTGAAAAGACAGACAGACTGATGGATAGGAAGAAGGATGGATATATGGATAAAGAGGTATATAGTAAATACATGTAGTCAACATCCTTTTCATGGTAAAATCTCGCTGTTGAATAATCTCATGTTGACTGTTTCAACATTTCTGTATATTTGAAATTTTTCACAAGACAATATTGAGGGAAAAGTTTATTTTGATTCAGTCAGAATTTCCTAGAGATTGCCAATTTGAATAACCTGGGACATTTGTTTTGGAAATATTAAATGCAAGAGACTCCTTATAGATTCAGGTTGCAAGAAGGAATCTTAGGCTTCCCGAATTTTCAAACTCTACCCTCTCCTGTGAGTCTAAAGATGAGGAAAGTTCTAGAAACACTGGGTGAGTGATCTTGCCTTCAGAGAAGTTAATATCAGAGGGAGAAGCAACTCATTGCCAAATCAGATTCAAGGTGTGGCATCAAGAACCTCAGCTCTAACAGATTCTAAGTCAGCAAGGAGTCTTGCTTTAGGCAATACTGTCCAAAGGGAAAAGACTGCCTCAGTTTCTAAAATTCTTCCCAACTGTGGGACTCAAGTGAATGAAGAACATTGTACATGTCACCAGTCAGTCGAGTGTTCACTGTCATGTGGTGATGAGACCAAGTTGGCAACCAGCATTTCACCCTGGCCAAGGTGTTTGGGAAGGCCAACCACTGAGGAGCAACCACACCCATTCCTCATTCTATCATGCCAGACATCAGGGTTCTTGTGGAGATTTCTCACAATGAAACTTGAGTAGAAATCATAGTCCTGGACAGCCAAGAACAGACACCTGATGTCATGCGGAAGAAGCATTTAAGGGTAAATCCCACACAGGAAAAGCAGTAGGTGTCACCCACTGCCCGTTCCTGCTTTTCCTCCAGTCCTAGACCTCCTGTGCATGTGTGGGATGAGGAAGGAAATTAAGTAACTGAGGCAGACAGATCTGACGCTTGCCAAAAGGAGACTGTTGAACAGGAGCATTGGTGAATAATTTAGCAACAGCCTAACTCTCCTTTCTTCCACAGCTACCTGTAATTTTAACTTTCACACTACATTAGTGAGAATTGTTCTGCAAACAGCACAGCCCCAGGTTCATTTAGACAGAGAGATGCAATTAGGGGCACAGAAATTTGAAAAGGTGCTTGTTTCACTAGTTTCCGGCCAGGATCAGAATGGTACACTCTGCTCTCCTAGAGCACTCTGTACTTCCCAAAGCACGTTTCATCTGCTTTATTAATTTCTCAGACTGCCTGTGAGGATAGGATGCTGGAGTAGAGTTGTAGAGGCTGAGCCCTAGAGAAGTTGGATGACAGGTTATATTAAACGCCTTCTGTCACTGTAACAAATTACTTTAGGCAATTAGATGATAGAGAGAAGAGCTTTATTGGGGGCTTATTGATTTGGAGATTTAGATTCAAAATTAAATGGCTCTATGGCTTTGGGTTTCTAAAGTCATGTGTCACAGAGTAAATCTCTCGCCGCATGAGCCGGAAAAGAGCCAGAGCAAGAGGGAGAAAAAAAAGCAGGGTTGCAATCATCCCTGTCAAAGGACATCCCCAATGACCTAAAGACCTCTCGCTGAGTCCTCCTCACTGAAAGCTGTGCCGCCTCTCAATAGCTCTATCCAAGGAACGAGCGTGCAAATATGGACCTCTTGAGGACACTTACCCAAAGGGTGCACTGCAGGTGACTGCTCCAGTGGAGGCTGCATCCAGAGGACTGGTGGAGAGTGGCCAGACTCTGTGAGGATTTCACAGCAAGTCAGTTCATGGGCCTGGTGTCTATAGACCCAGGGGCTACACAATGCATACTGGCACCATGACAGGTTTGTCGTGGAGGCACACAGGAAAGAGTTCCAGCCCCGCATGACCCTCAGGCCTCGCAATGCCTGAGTGAACTGTCACGGCTCCCCTCCCCTGCTTGCTGACAGAGGCTTCGCCCCTCCTGCCACCCTATGACATTTCCCAGCCTCAGCACTGGAGCAGACAAGCTCAGCTGGACCAAGGCAGTTTGGGTAATCAGAGCCTGCAGCTGTGATGGAGGCCTGGCATTTGAGTCTATTGATCAAGAACAGAAGTGAAGCAGAAGGCGCACTGGGAGATCTGTCCTCAGAGCAGATCCAGATTTCTCCTTGCTCTCTTGATACGTCAAGCGGTATGCAAGTGTATACAGATGTATTAACTGCAATATGGGAGATTCCGGGAAGAATTTAAACAGCATAAGTCCTTCAAAAAGGCAAAGTTCAACTAAATAAATACCAGGAAGTGTGCACTTGAAAGGGGAGAGAGTAAAATCAAGGGAAAGGGTGGACCAGTGAAGAGGACAAGAGGGGGAAATTCAGTCAAGAATTTAATGTATATACTATAACATTAAGAAGAGTGGGAGAAGGGGTGAGTAGGGGAAGGATGGGTGAAAATGATGAGAGGAATGACATTGCACAAGATGCATTCTCTTCTTAAACTGCTTTGTTAAGTGGCAATTCCCTTACAAGTTAAGGATAATTTTTTTTAAGTGAGCAGGAGGAGGAACACATACTACAAAGAAGTGGCACAAGAAGTAGCACCTTTAGGTCATATTGTGTCAGCAGAGGTGCATCCAGGCAGCTTCAAGTCCTCAAACTTGAGTAGCAAGGAGACCTCCCAGGCAAACCCTGGAACCTGCATTTGGCTACTCTAGAAAGTTCAGATGCAAGGAAATTATGGCCTTCAAACACTGAGTGAGCCTGGGATCATGGTGAAGAATGTCAACTCTAGGCTGGTCTCATTTCTGTCTCTTAGCTGAGTCTATTTTTCCTGAGTCAAGTCTCAGTTTTCCATTTGTATAAGTGAGGACGTGAAGGGTTGTTGCAGAAGTTAAATGAGCTTATGTACATAAAGCCCCTACTGAAGCCTAGCATGTTAGAAGTGCTCAGTAAATCATAGTTGATGCTGTTATCATTGTTATTATCTTAATTATGGTGCTTAACAGAGGTGCTATTATTGGAGAAAAACAATTCAGCTGACAGAATTGACGCAAATATTTACTCCAAGGACAATAATTTCACTGCAGTTCACATCCATTTATTACCCCCAAATAAGATGTTCATACAGTATTTCTGATATAGTGATTTAAGATCATTCATCCTCATTTGCCTGATCTTTTCTGTTCGTTGAACTAGATAGTCGCATTCTCATTCAAGGTCAGGAAGTCTTCCAGCCAGAAGTATAAGCTTTTCACCTCATCCCTCACTGATGGGGTCCACGTCTCTCCTATCTGAGTTTATACTGCTATAACAAAACATCTGAGGCTAGATAATTTAGTAAGAACTTAAGGTTATCTTCCCAGAGTTCTGGAGACTAGATGTCCAAACGCTGGCAACAGTAGACTTAGTATCTGGTGGGAGCTTCTCTCTGTTTCCATGGTGGTGCTTTCCCATGGTGGTTCTGTCCTCATGGAGTAGAATGACAGAGACAAAGGAGCAAATTTTTCTTAGCCCATGGAAGGAGAGGGAAGGGCAGAAAGCTCTCTGAAGCCTCTTTTATCAAAGCACCTTTTATTACAACTCTCGTGGCCTAATTCCCTCCTAAGGGAACCACCTTATAATATAATATCTCGAGTTTAAATTCCAACAGATGAATGGTGGACACGTACATGAAGATTGTGTTCCTCCACACACTCTGGCTCATGCACCATCCTTCAACTTAGCCTTGACTTCTTAATGGTATCCTGGCCTCAACCTGAGAAGTGACAAGGAGAGTTTGTAGAGGAAGTCCTGAGATCTTCCTTGCCAGCAGGGGCTCAGGTTAGAACCTTCATGAGATGAGTGGCATTAGTGCCCTGTGAAGGAGATCTGAGACCATGGTGGCCTTGGTCCTTCTTCCAAGAGAGGACACAGCTAGAAAGCATCAAATATGGAGAGAAGGAATCCCAGTCTAGCTCCAATTCCAAAATTGTGTAAAAGGAAAAAGCATGTTGTTGTTTCTCCGACTAAAATACTTGGCAATAGTAGCCTCAATGGACTAAAGCATAAATCCATGTTTGATGATTCTTACTTATAAATGTTGTCAATTAAGTTAGCTCTTCTTCAAAATATGTCAAAGATCCAGAAATCAGAGCAAGGCAGAGTGGCTCATACCTGTAATACCTGTTACTCAGGAAACAGAAATTGGGAGGATTGCAGTTTGGGGTCAGCCTAGACAAAAAGTTAGTGAGACTTGGGAGGGAGTTTGGCCTAGTGGTAGAGTACTTGCCTAGCATGCACGAAGATCTGGGTTCGATTCCTCAGTACCACATACATAGAAAAAGTGATAGCGTTCTAGCCTTTAAAAGGCTAGAACAGTGCTCAGGCCCTGAGCTCAAGCCCAGAACTGGCAAAAAAAAAATGTTAGTGAAACTCTATCTTAACAAATAAACCAGATAGGGTAGTTTATATCTGTAATTACAGCTCTGGCTCTGGTACTTAGGACCTGGATGCCATTAGCAGACAAATACTGATTCAATCTCTAAGAGGATAGTTGACCATCCACATTTTGAGTAAAAGCATGGTCTTGGGTCAGCCATTCTGAGGCTCTTGTCTGAGACATATTTTTCAGTGCTGTGTTTTTAATCCATCTAAACAGTCAGTGAGGCTTGGAGAGTCTAATGCACAAACACTTATCGGCTAAGAGATGAATCTTCAGTATCAGGTCTCAGTACTTTGATCTTCCTTCCCCTAAGGCTTTCTTCCTCAATTCACAAGACAAGCCTGTTCTAGGACAGCAGATAAAAATTCTATTGGATTATTTTTATTTGATTCTCCATGAATCAAAATCATTCTCCATGTTACTAGGGTAAGAAGACTCATAAGTGTTTTCTTCCATAATTCATTTTCCCACTCATTGGTGGGGTTATTAAGGAAAGAAATCTTACAAAATTCAAACTTCCCAGTATGTTTGCCTTCTGTTGTTTGTTTTACCCAAATATTTGCTCTCCTCTCAAGCAAATAAAAGTTTCTCTGCATGCTTGACTTGCACATCTTTAAGAGGCTAAATTTCTGATATTTTGGACTCAAAGGCCATGGAGCCAGCTCCTTATCATCAGTAGATGCTTCATTTGCCTTGGAAGGGAATGTCCCAGGCATTCATTCTCAGCTTGTTGGAACTGCAATTTCTTGCCTTTCTGATTTTCTCAGCTAGCCGCACACTGTACAAAAGCTAAAATCTTGAGATAATTTTTGACTCCACGTCTTCCAAACGATCCTAAAAGAATTGAGCTCACAGAGTCAATACTTGAAAAATGCAGAAATGAGATGGACTTTTAAGATATGGTCATTTCAGGAATAATGGGAGAAATAGCTGGTGCAGGCCCAGTTATCAGAGCAGGCAAATCCCACAGGTTTAAACCTTGGATCAAAATTCAGATTTAAGAAAGCGAACATCTAGCTGGCTCATTCAGGGAGATGTGGCTTTCCCTTAATTAAGGCAGTCTGGAGCCCCCACTCCAAATTTCAACAGGTTTTATTCAAAAGTAAATGATACTATTTGAAAAGAAAATTTAGAGTAATGCTAGAAAACAAAATAATTGTTGGACGGTCACTTAGGGTGACCACAATTGTCGAGCTCCAACATTTCTAGACAACATGGTTATTTTGCCTAAGATTCCAGGAGAGTCCCCCCTAGCCTTCCAACAAATTCCAACGAATTCTCGTCCCTAAATTGGCTTTATTGATTTACATTAGTTTTAAACTAAGGATTCATAACAAAAATACTATCTGTCCTTAACAAATAAACTTTACCTTTAGTCTTGTTTGAAACAGACTTAAATATGCATAGGGTATTAGATACTTCTATAATCTTATTCGGGAAGTAGAGAGCTGGAGGATTGGGATTCAAAGCCAAATTTAGGGAGATCCCATCTTAACCAATTAAAATTGGGCCTGGTGACATATATTTGCCATCCCAGCTATAGAGGAGATATAAATATTAGAATTGCAGTCCAAGGCAAGCTTCCAAGCAAAAGTACATTAAAAGGTCTGGAAGTGTGACTCAAGTGGTAGAGCACCTGCCCAGTATCAAAAACAAAAACAAAAACAGGAAAAGAGAAGAAAGAAATTCATGACCTGAAATTAGCCTGCAGTGAAACAACTGAGTGTCAGCCTCTGATCTCTGTTTCCAATGTCTTCATTTTCATTCACTGAGACTATCAATGCTCAGCCCTACCCTCTGCTCCAGCTCCCAGGTACACAATAGAACATGTTTGAAATACCAGGGATCTGAGGTTAGAAATGTTCTCACAGAATACCAAACAATCCACTGGCATGGCAACTGCCATGGTAACAGCACACACGTGTGTTCTGTTACCTTGAATCCTAAGCAGAGACAACTATGTTTACTAAAGCTGTGGCTCCTGGACTAGTCAAAGACAAAGACTGTAGGGCAAGGATATTCTGCAGTGCATTTTTCCTAGAAAAAGAGAAAGTATTTCTCTATTTAAATGAGTGAAACACTAGGACATCTCTCTGACCCATGTAAATCAGGGAGAATGTCTCCAATGGCTTCAGACTTCCTTTCCCGGGAAATACTATTGCTTGCTGGGTTCGGTAGTATATGCCTGAGATCCCAGCTATTCCTGAGGGTGGGCATGACAGGTGAGCCTATGCTAGCAACATGGCAAGACCCCAATTTACTATGATATACACATACTTCTGCTGGAAAGACCAGGTTTATTATAAATTTTATTTTAATAGCAACAAGGGTAATAACAGTAGTTCAATGCTTTCTGTAGTTATTCCATTTCTAACACTGCACTAAGTACTGATTCATGTTTCCCCTCAAAGAAAGGCTCATCTATATTAGCAAGGGCATCACTCAAGTTAGATGACAAGCCCCCCCCCACTACACACACATCTCTGATGACCCTTGAAGCACTCTCTCCATAGCATTTTCTGTGTGCTATGAGTTCACAGCTCCATTCAGCATGCATTTACTGGTCTTGTGCCATGTGAGGCTGCAGAACTGGGGTGGGGAGAACACACAAGAGACAAAGGGCATGTGTCTGCCTTCAAGAAGCTCAAAGCTGAATGGGAAAGACAAAGAATGAAAAAGAAAAAGAACAGAAGACCAAATGGTTAGATCAATTTTGGGGGGAGTTCTAAAATGCTTTTTCCAATTCTGTGTCAGGACAGAGGGAAATGTGGGTGGCAATGAGCAAATACTCTGGAGTGGAAAAGAAGAGGGGAGATAAGAACAAGGAGTTTGTCTTTGAAAAAGAGCCTACAAGTCAGGTACTGATAATTAGGAGGCTGAAATCTGGGGAATCATAGCTTGAAGCCAACTCAGGCAGGAAAGCTGTGAGATTCTTATCTCCACTTCACCAACAAAAAGCCAGATGCAGAGGTGCGAATCAAGTGGTAGAGTGCCAGCCTTGAGCAAAAAAGGGGAGAACATGAGGCCCTGAATTCAAGCTCCAATACTGGCTTATGAAAGAAAAAGAAGAAGACCCTAAAAGGCGAGGACCATTGTTCTTATCTCCCTGATTTCTTAAGGATCTTAATTCAACTTTATTTTTATGGTGGCACTAGGGTATGAACTCAGGGCCTTGCACTTGCTAGAACTACTCTACTACTTGAACCATATCCTCAGCTCCACTTTCTTCTTGTAAAATGATGACTTTCATTTGACTTCCCTCTGTCCTATGTATACACAGACACACAGAGCTCTTTGGACAGTACATTGTGCAAAGCATCAAATGCAAGACAATATTTCAGGAAAGTCCTCTCTCATGCTTATCAAATATCTAGTCCTACCATAAGACATCACACCTGGTAAGATTTCAATAAATATTTATTGAATTTGTTCCAAGAACATCAATGTTCCAGGTCAAACATCTTCCTTTGGTTGTTGTAAAATCAAACTTCAACCATTGTGTTTAGCCAGGAAAGGTATAGACTGGCATGTTTAAGATAAAGTGTAAATCATTCTAAGTTTGGACTGTGTGAAATTCTGAGATCCCTTCCTTTTGGGAAAGAGAGAGAAAAGAAGGCTGTATATAGACTGTTGCAATTAGGATGGTATTTTCTTAAATGACGTTAAAGTGAAAATACCGCAGGCAGTCTCTGGAGTGACCTCCAGAGGTCTGACCTCTTGGCCTCAGTTGTGATTCCTCAGCAGTGACCTCTATGGTCCTTCCAGACACATGGGCCTTCCAGACACTCTTCTCATAAGACTAGCATTTCCCATTGGGATGTGCTACCATAAACACATCATATCTCTAGAGATAGTTGCTGAGAATCTCCACTTCTTCATTCCTGGCTGAGTGCTCCTTGCACTGGGATTGCCCACCTGGCTTTGTACAGGGAGCATAGAATGTGGAGATGTGCATTGTCCACTGTCCTCAAGGGATGGCTCCTCCTCTTTCACCAGGTGCTCACAGACATTAGCGCCTAAAATGTGGTCACTTTCTCAAAGAGCACAACACACTTGAATGGGACTGGAATCCTGAAGTCACTTTCAAGCTGGCATGGGAGGGAGAGATGAAGGAAAGCCAGAAGATGATCTAATTAGACTGGCTCTACCTTCAGTTGATTTGGAGCTCTGCCAGCCTATCCAGTGACAATGCCAACATATCCACCATGCTTTGTATGTGCGTCAATTAGCTTTTGGTACTAACAAACAGTCCCAGATAAGCATTTATTTAACACATGATTCCTCAAACCTGCAAGTTGGAGCCACAGACTAAGTTGGATGATCCTTCTGGTCTTACCTGGACTCTACAATGAGCTCTCAAATTGTCTGGGGGACTTGAGTAATCAAAGATCACCTCAGATGGGGCAGCTCATGTCTCGTTCACATGGTAGCTGGGCAGGAATCCATTGAAACATGTGAAAACCTCATGGAGCCTGTGCTACACTGTTACAGGCTTCTCATATTCAAAGAGGAACAAGGGGGTGGGTTCTGCTGCTAAACAAGATAGCCAGAAAATGATACCAAAATGGACACAGGAGTGCAGGCCTGTGGCTATTTATATGGTCAAATACAGCTCCCAATCCCTCATTTAATCCATTAGCCAATTGTGGTATCTTCTGTTAATAGAAATTCTGGTCTTCTTGATCTTGTACCATCACCTTTATCAAAACCAGAAAGGCTCTGTATGAGATTATTTATGGTATCAGGGCCCAGAGAAGAGAGGGACTTACCTACAACCACCGAGCAAATAAACAACTCATCAAGACTATCCCGTCCTGTGGATGGCTAACTGATTTTTCAATTATTCACACCACATTTCATCCAATTACATATTTCCCTAGTTGAAGGGGAAGAGATCAAAGTGAGACTCCGTGTCAGTGTTTCTCTGAGTATATGTGAGGAAGGACCAGTTTTGTGGCTACCATCTGGCTGTGTGAAGCACAAGCCAGGTCCCACTCACTATGTGACAATATCCAAACTGCCCTGCAAGTCTCCTGGCCACACATTCAGATGCCACTGCAGCACTGAATTGCTATGAAAGATTACCGTTACTCTCTGTTATTGCAGACTGGAGCCACACAGTGGACAGAGTGACTTCACGCCTTGAATTCCAGTGCTTGACAAACCATAAGTCACGTCGCTTGATCTTTGTCACAGCTTCTAGAGGGGAATGTACTAGGGAGTTGTGGCCCAGCTGAAGCAGGTGAGGAAGCTGAAACCTGGAAAAACAAAGGGTTTACCCAAGATTTCAAAAGGGACAGCCAGTAGTTGAAGCGAAGGCTCTGGACCCTTGCTCTATATTCTCTTTACCCTGTGTCACATAGATATATCTGCCTCCCTCACTTGCTCTGTGTGTGTGTGGGGGGGGGGAGTTCTTTGTGCACGTGCATGCACTTTTACTGGGGCTTGAACTGGGCCTGGGAATGGTCACTGAGCTTTTTATGCCCCTTCTCCACTTAGAACATTTGAGTAATTAATTGGAGATGAGTCTCACACTTTTCTTCCTGGCCTGGCTAACCACGATCATCAGGTCTCAAGCGCCTGAGTAGCTAGGATTATAGGCGTGAGTCACTGGTGCTTGCCCTCACTTGCAATTTTCAAAGCAAAGAATCTGCCAAAAGAAATCAGCTTTCTCTTCACATCACAAGCTCTGAGCTCAGGCGGAGTTGGTGAGGCAGATGTAAGTTTTCCTTTTACATTGGGGATTTATACATTATTTCCATAATCAGATTCCCACCCCCTATGCTCAGAGAAACTAATTCAAAATACAGTTACATGATAGTTCATGTTTAAGCACTTAATAGACTCTTCATCACTCCCATAGGAGCGTGTGGGTCCTGGGGGGTGAGGAGATTTCTCCAGCATGCTTCCCAAACCAAAGCTGCCAGCTCAGCACAGCGTACGCCCTGCTCTTGTGCAACCTGTGACCACATTTTCCTTGGTTTTACTGTAAAGTTAGATAAAGGAGGATAGTAAGGGCAGAGATAGGAGGTCCACAGCTTAAATTGTGCTTAGGTCAAGGGTGTCTTCTCTTATTTCACGGTCTAATCCAGGAGACATCTCTGAGTCTGCCCATCTGTGGAACTGGGCCTTTGGTTTTGCATGACTATTCGATAAGCCTGACCTCCCTGAGGTCCCTCTAAAGTCTTGATTCTGTGATGTTCAAAGCTGAGAAGAGCCCTTTCACCTTGACTTGGCTGATCTGACATTTCTCATATATTGCCCCTTAGCATATAAGTAGGACAGAAGGTCCCAGGGCCTTCTGTCCCTCAATCAAGGGAGGCTTTAGGGATCCCAATTAACATCCAGGTTTTGAAAGAAGCAGCAAGATACTTCCTGGATATGAAACTCAGTGAAGTTGCTTGGATCTGAGAATTCTAGAACTGGTGGTTGGGATTTCTAAGCACCACTTCTTCTAGGATTGGTTAATTATGCTCCACATCTTCATTTTTATACCTTTAACCAGGCAAAGTGTGCTTTAAATGAAAAGCTTGATAGCAAAAAGAAAAAAGAAAAATAGAAGAGGAAAGCATTGAGCCATTCTAAGTCATCATTTCTAGACTGAGTCTAAATGGGAAACTGAGACCACCCAAAAGTAGCCAATTGAAGGCTACTGGGCTGACAGATTAGCACTATGCCCCAGTAGTTTTCCTTTGGCTCAGGGTTCTTTCCATCAAGTATTCAAATGTACCAGTTCCTCTCTATTTTGGGTCTTTTCTGGCCTTGGTAGAAGGTGAAATCTTCTTAAAGTGACAGAGGCCTCCTTATGCTACCCAAAGGTTTTCCACATTCTCTCTGTATGGAAGGCTCTGCTGCTGATGCCAGTGTGGCTTCCTCCCTCTTGGCACTGTGATCTTGATCGAATGTCATCTCAGAGGGGTTCCCCTTCCCTTGATTAAGTGGCTTCTGCCCTATCTTTATCAACACATGTCAGGCATCTTCTTCCACATTTTATCTTCTTTGTAGCCTTATTAGTAACTGAACTTGACTTGTTTATTTGTTTGCTAGGTTAATTAACATCTGTCTCTCCCATAAGACTATAAAGTTCTGAGATCAGGGATCATGTTTGTGTCATCTACCATTTTATTCAGATCCTAGCACCCTGTCTGTCACACAGTTGGCATTTAACAAATCATTGAATGAATGAGCGTTTATTGAATTTTGTATACTACACCCAGACCTTCAGAGGAACAACAGTGTGTTCCACTGTTCAGTGATGTTTGTCACCACAAATTGCCCCTGATGACATTTGTCACATTGGTGAAGGAATCTATATGAATCTTCAGCTACAAGATGCTCACTGCTGAGCTGCTCTGACAACATCTCTACTAAACATGAGGACTATAGACAAAGCATCCAGCCCCACTTGGCCTTGGTTTCCTGGGTAACCAAGGTTGTGTGCTTAGATACACATGGCCAAGCAAGACTCTCCCAGAGGACACAGGCATTGAAGACTCAGGCACCAGCTCTATAGATTTTATTCTCTTAAGTAGTCTTGACCTGGAAATCAGCTTACTGGTTTCATTCCTGGGCCAAACCCAAAATTCCAGTGGACAAGGTACCCAGCCCCAATCCTGCTTGTTTGCATTTGTATTCTAGTCTGCTGAAGATCTAATTGTACATCAATTCATATTTTATTGTGGGAATATTATTGAAACCAAACAAAAACTGAATGGCCCATTCTTCTATGCTTGAAACCAACCCTTAACAAGATGTAAATATAACTGTTTCAGGTTAATTCGTCAAGAAAATCAATTGAAATACTTATGCACTCGACACTGGAGTACTCAGATGTATAAAGAAAATGCTAGCAATACTGAAAGGAAAAAAACAATTCTATGATAATAGTAGGAGATGTTAATGCCTCTTTCTCAGTGATGATAGATGACCCAGACAGAAAGTCAATAAGGAAATAGGAAATTTGGACAATATTATATACCAATGGACCTAAGAGACATATACAAGTATTCTATCTAATATCAACAGAATATATATTCTCTTCAGATGTACACAAAACATTTTCCAGGATTTATAATGCATGTGCTAAGCCACAAAATAAGTTTTAAATTCAAGAAGATAGAATTTATATCAAGTATGTTTTCTTATACTTGCTATTATGAAGCTTATCTAGATGCTATCGCTCACACCAGCTACTAAGAAGAAAGGCCTCACGAGGATTAAGGCAGCATGGGATAAAAAGTTATCTCAACACCTTCAAGAAAAATAAGCCAGGTGTTGTCATACTGTACTGCAATTCCCAGATACACAGAAGATAGAGGTAAGAAAATCAAAGTCTGAGACTGGCCCTGGTAAATACGTAAAGTCCTATGCAGAAAAAGGCAACTAAAGCAAAAAGGTCTAGGCAGCATGAATCAAATGGTAGAGCAACTGCTTTGGAAGTATAAGATTCTGAGTTCAAACCACAGTATTGCTGAAAAAAAGTGATTCAACATGGTCATGTAGGATTTATCCCTGAGATACCAAGGATGGTTCAGTATAGGCAAATCAATAAATGTGACGTACCACATTAGCATATTGAAGGACAACAACAAGCTATCATTTCACTAGATGCAGAATAAGTAAGTGCTTGACAAAATCCAACATTTGTCATGACAAAAGACCAGGAGCCAGGAGTTTGCCCTAATGGTAGAGTGCTTGTCTAGCATGTTTGATTCGTCAGGACCACATACGTAGAAATAGCTAAAAGAAGTGCTGTATCTCAAGTGGTAGAGTGCTAACCTTGAGAAAAGCCCAAGGACAGTGTTCAGGCCCTGAGTCCAAGCCCCAGGACTGGCACAAAAAAGACTCAAACTGTTTCAGAAGGGATGCCCCTCAATAACAAAATCTCAAGTGTCAAGCCAACGTCCACATCATCTTCAATGAAGCAAAGCAAGTGTTTTCTGTAGGACCAGTAACACTTCTACTACTTCTGTTTAGTGTTATGCTGAAAGCTGTAGTCATAGTGATTAAACCAGAAAAAAAGCTTCGAGTCAGAAAAGTGAAATTTCTTTGTTTGCAAAGGACATGATCTCAAATAGAAAAAAACATCTAAAGATGCCAACAGAAAGCTGTTAAAATTAATAAACAAATTCAATGCATTTTCACGATACACAATGTATACAAATCAGTTACATTTCTCTACATTAACTGAACTATCTACAAAAACAAAAATTATAATCTCATTTACAATGATAATGAAACAACAAATATTGGGAATGAATTTATTCAAGGAAGTGAGATACCTGAGAATGTAAGAAATCTGTACATTAAAAACCATAAACCACTGATCAAAGAAGTTGAGGAAAGAACAAAATAAATAGATCAATACCCCAATGTTCATAGATCAGAAGAATTAATATTGTTTAATGACTATGCTACTAAAGTGACAGCATAAAAAAAATCCCTATCAAAATTCCAGTGGGAACTGGCTCATACCTATAATCCTAGCTACTAGGGGGCTAAAATCTGGAGAGACTCGATGTTAAGACAGCTTGGGCAGAAAAGCCCAGATTAGCCAGCAAATTGCCAGACCAAGTAGTAGAGTGTCAGTCTTGAGCAAAACAGCTGAGTGAGCATATTGAGTTTAAGCTCTGCTACCAACAAAATAATATAATAAAATGAGATTTTAAAATGCCAGGGCTATTTTTCAGAACCATGGGAAATTGTAAAATTCATATAGAACTACACAGATCTTTAATAGCTCCAAAATCGTAAAGAAGAACTTAAAGGCATCACTCTTCCATGATTCAAAATATGTTACAAAATTATCCAGGCATGGTGGTATATACCTGTAATCATAACTACTGAGAAGTAGTAATTCTAGCTACTCAGGAGGATGGGATATGAGGACCACTGGTCAAAGCCAGCCCAGGCACAAAAGTCCAATAGACCCTTATCTCCAATTAACCACCAGAAAACCGGAAGTGGTGCTGTGGCTCAAGTGGTAGAATGATAGCCTTGAACTGAAGAGCTCAGGAACAACACCCAGGCCAGAGTTCAAGCCCCACAACTGACCAAAAAAAAAAAGGAAGATCTGATAGCAGCAGGCCTTTATAACATTACTTGATTTTGTCTAAAAAGTCACCACCGAGATGAAGTCTTGGATATAGGTAGATTATATGTGGATATTTATCTCAGAAATCAGAAGACTGAAGAAGGAAGGAGAAGTAGGCACATAATGTCATATAGGATGAGACTAAAATGAAAGGAACTCCAGGGTATGGAAACAAGAGCTTTGTCTTGTATGATTGTTATTCCTAATGTACTATGTTATTTCTCTTCTCTTTTTTTCCCTTTTGGTTAATCCCATATGGTTACTGTATCTGACTTTGTTACCTGGTATATTGTATATACATTTATTTGTTTATTTGAAATAGAAAGGGGAAGGGAGGAAAACAAGGTGATTGGGGGCATAAGGGAATGGAAATGGGGACAAAAACATGAGAAGGGGTATCAATATGTGAGAAGTAATGTACCTACTATTACCCTGACAATAAAAAATTTTTAAAAAGAAGGAAGGAGGGCAAGGAAGGAAAGTTGACTGTGGGATAATTACAGCTGGAAGCAATATACTTGATTGCACTGACTTCCTGGAATGCAGGTAGAATGCTTGCTGAATTAATGGCTTGAAAGGCATAAGCTACAACATTAATGTTCTACTGACCATTGCCCCTGAAGTCACAAAGTTCCTATGCTTTTCCTTTTTTATTATTTTCTAAGTTCCTTATACTTTTCCACAGTTCTGCAGACTGAGTTAGGTTTGCTCATAGACTGTTTGGGCTCCCATAAATAGTCTATCATTAAAAACAGAGAGAAGGTGAGATACTGTCCATAGTATGGTAGTCAGAACTGGGCAGCTGAAATTAAAAGTAGAGCATGGAGCTGTGAAATAGTACCAAAAACATCAGCTACAGCCCATCCCTTGGGCCTATTGGATGGGCCTATTGGGTGTATGACAGGATATGCAGGATTTATTCTATATTGATTGGAGGGAGGGTGATTTGTAAGCTTCCACTTGGTTTTTCTTACTACAGTTTCTTATCCCATAGTTAAGAATGGATGTGGAAAACATCAGGAAGTGGATACCCAAAGGAGTAGAGTCAACAGGAAAGGGGCAGATGAATGAAGTGTAGAAGGTGGGAAGGATTCGGTCAAGAATGCAATGTAAATTGAGAAGACTGATGGAAGGGGTGAGGAGGGGAAGAATAGTGAGAATGTTGAAAGGGATGATGTCGTATATTGTATTTATAAATTGCCCTGTTAAATGGCAACTCCTTTGTACAACTACTCAGAGATAATTATAAAAAGAAAAAATGAACCAATGAGAGTTATACCAACATTTTCGCATATGCATGCCACTTACGAGATTGTGTTGATCCGGGGGTGTACCATATTCATATAAGACACACTTGGGTCATGATTTCATTGATTTGTCTATTCTCCTAACCTCTCACTCTAAGGAAGGAACCTTGACGTTGATTCTGATGCATCCTTGGACCTCTGACTCCTTATACAATGAACCTAGTTAATCAGTTAATTGCAATGGCTGTGGTTAAGTTCTGAGTCATTCTTTCCCTGTTCTGATAAATTGCTACTGGCTTCAGGGAGATGGTAAGCAAATACTTCTTGAATAAGTAAATAAATGCCATTACAGTGGGACTCCAGGTCTTTCTTCAATCAAAATTCAAGGTCTTTCTTCAACTAATGGACCCTGAATCTTCTTTACTGAAGCTAGTCAAGAAACAATCCCGAATTGTAATTTTCCATTGCTATGGCTGGTTACTCATCCATTATCAATTATTTCCCATTACACAAACCAAGTGATATCCTATCGAGAGTCCCATCCGTCTCACCTCTTAAGAACATTATCATCCATCAGCTGTTGTGACAGATTCCTGTAACTCAACTCTGGGTGTCATCCCAGCCTTTCTGCCAACTGTAGACATTCTGACCATCTTTCTTCTGATAGAACACACAGCCAGCTGGCTTCTTTCACTCTGGAACCCAGTTCCTGGCAGTGTCTTCTGGCCTACAGCTGTCAACAACCACTGAACCTCTCAGTCATGGTGGATCCTCAACTGTGCACTTCCGATTTCACACTGAAAGATATTACTTCTGACCACTCCAACATAAATAGCAAAGCCAAGTGCTCAGTAATAGTCCATCCCAACATTCTTTCGTGTGCTCATACTAGGGCTTGAACTGAGGGCCTGGGCACTGTCCTTTCTCTTTATTTGCTCAAAGCTGGTGCTCTGTCACATGAAACACAGATCCATCTCTTGTTTCTTGATGATTAATTGGAGATAGGTTTCTCCTGCACTTTCCTGCCCTACTTGGCTTGGAAATGTGCTCCTCAGATATCAGCCTCCTCAGTAGCCAGGATTATAAGCATTTCCTGTAGCCATATTACTCATCCCATAATACTGTGCTATGCCCAACTCCACTATTGTAGTACTTCATCAGGCCCAAGCTTACCATAACCTTTCTAGAAGATTAGTAAGACATGTACCACTTGTTAGCATTTTCATCAGGATTCCAAATCCTAAATACAAAATGATGCTCTCATGTTAATAAATTCATCCTTATACTGCTTTCTGTTCTGTCTCACCTTACCCAACTCCATCGAGATCTCTCCCATATATTTCTTGGGCTGACTTGTGTTAACTAGTTCCTTTAGGCTAGTATGCTCGTCAGATTCTTGTCGATGTAATGAAATGCCTGGGTAAACAACTTAAGGGAAGAAGGCTTTATTTTGGCTCATAGTTGCAGAGATTTCTGTCAATTATGACAAGGAAGGCAGGGCAGACCAGCTGTCACATGATGGCAACCAACAGACAGAAGAGGTGAGGAGAGGATAGAAGGGGTAGAGAGACAGAATGATGGAGGGAGAGAAAGAGAGAAATACCTCTGTAGGTATGATTCCTAGCTTTTTCCTAATCTGGGACCAACCTATAAGACAGTGCCACTCACATTTAGGAAACATCTTCCCCCATTAAGTTAAGCCTTTTGAGAAAACATTTAAGGCACACTCAATTGTGTTTTCCTGGTCATCTGGATACTCTTCAACCCAATCAAGTTGAGGATCATGATTAACCATCAGGCATTTATTCTCTGAAAAGAGTTTATATCCACTATAGACATACAGATATAGATGTAGATATAAATATAGGTATAGATGGGGCTGAAGAGTGTTAAAGGGAAATTCAGAGGCTTGCATCTCCCCAGATATTCTGAATCCATACCTGAGGATCTCACTCCTTCCTTGGCATAGTCCTGACATTAGCATAGAACAGCTGCTGAAACAACACATTTCATCTCAAAAAATCACTTCATATCTGCCTTCGAGACTCCACCTACCTTTGTTAAAGAAAAAGAAAGCACAGTTTTCCCCCTAACTTCCACAAGCCTAGGGATAGGTGCTTTCTAGAATTAGAAAGATGACCTGCTATGGCAAGGATTTGTTCTTGAGTTTCCATTATCATTGATTGAGAGTTCTCGCCAATCCATCTTAAGATGTAATTTTGCCCACAGTTTTAGAGAAGCCAGTGGATACTGTAATTCTGGGGTAAGAGCGTAAGGCAGAGAGATGGGATATTGTCATCACAAGGTGACGAGGTGCTCGTGTGATCTGTCTTCTATAAATGAACTAAGAATTGGGCCAAGAAGATATGAGATAAGCACATCACACCTATCCTCAAAGAGGCTATGCTCAAACATCTAGCTTTGCATGTGGTAACAGTTGACTGATAAGAAGAGGGTGGTCCCCCTTAGGTGGAGCTTATATATTATGGCTTGACTAGAAAATGTTTCGGAGGCTCTTTTAATTGAGCTTAGTTGCCAGTTGATTAATTTTCAGAAATTATGTGGGTCATGAAGACTCTGTCTTTATGGAAGATGGATGGAAGTGTTGGGAGCTGGAAAAACAGTGGAAGATGGGTCCTGATTGGAGGTAGAGAGTCACTGAAGGGCAAGTCCAAGGGGTACTGTGTCTTGCCCTGGCATCTCCACTTGCTCTGAGGTGAGTAGTCTCTGCCATATGTGCCCTTTGCCATAATGTTCAAGCCCACACAGACCTAGAAGGAACAAAGACAAGGAGGATGAACTAAAGCCTCAAACTTTAAGTCAAAATAAACCATTCCTTCCTTTAAGATGTTTACATCAAAGGTATTTTATCACAGTGACAAAAAAGTCTGACAAATAAAATATATTTGCCAAATTTTCAGGTTTCTCTGCCTGGCTAGCTTTATTTTCTGCAGAAAAGTTGGCTCTTTAGATTTTAAAATTTTGAATTAGAATAGCCAGAGGACTAAGATTTAGAAATGACCACGAGCTTGAAACAATATTTTTATTTTATAGGTGAGAAAACAGGTCTGTGGAGATGTAACTGATGTGCTGCTTAGATATTTTATTCTCTCTCTTCTTCCCTCATTTTCTTCTGTCTATACCTCAAAACCCAGCCTGTTGTGGGGGTGGGGGAGAGAAGGAGAGAGAGGGAGGGAGGGAGGAAGGGATAAGGAGAGGGAGAGAGAGAGAAGGAGAGGGAGACAGAGAAAGTAAATCACTCTTATGAATCCTATAACTATTTCTGGAGGTAAATCCATATTCACTAATGTAGGCTCCTGGCTGACCTCCAGGAAAACCAGCCACTGGTTTCTACCACTTTGGTGTTAAACAGGCACTTCTGACTTGAAGCTATCTCAAAGCAAACCCTCTTCCCAAGCATCCCTTGTCTCCTTGCTTTCTAAACTTCTATTCATTCTGTATTCTTCCTTTTTCTTACACTCAGCTGCTCATATTTCTTTTAGGTTTGATCATGGTTTTTATCATCCTTCCCTTTAACCATTGTAACCATCTCTAACACATTCTTGCCTATAGTCTCTCCTCTCTAATCCAACCTCCATAATGCTACCAGGGCAATATTTATAAACCTGATGGCTTGCTGTCACACACAGCAGAGAATGACTTATTCATTTAACAAATAAGTACAGAGCACTTACCTATTTTCTTGCTAGGTGCTGTGTTTATAGTAGCAAACAATGCAAGTATGTCTCCATAGTCATGGACCTTTAAATGTCATGGAGTTTTTAAAAAGCTTTATTCTCCTAAGTGTGGCCTGCTGATACATCCCTGCTCTATTTCCTGATCATGTCCCACAATTATTATTGGAACTCTTCTACTTCTGCCAAATTATTCCAGTCAAACTGACTGCTATTCCCTGAAGGAACAACACTTCTTGAAGGAAAAGGCCATTTTGCTAGTTTGTCAGTTTGAACAAAGAAATGAGCTATGTACAACTGTGGGGCAAAACTATAAAGGCTTCATCAAGGCACCCAAGGCACAAGCTTCAAGGAGGACTTCACTGTCAAGATGAGCCCCCATGCTCTTCTGACTCACCCTAGCTGGGGCCCCTGATAAGCAGGAACCAAGGATCTTGGGGTACTGTTATGAGAGCTGTCCATGGTGCTGAAAGAGGTGCTCATACTTCTTCATAGCCCATGATTCTGTTCAGAAGACAGTCTGGATTCCTTTCTGCGTGTGAAACCTTGATCTTCCATAATTTTTGTCTAAGGGTCACGGCATACCACAGGGCCTAGGCTGCACTGCAGAATGTGCCAAGAAAGCCAGATAGACTATGTCCCTGCCATGTATTTTCTATAAAGCAGGTGCTGTGCATTCTCTGGTGCCCAGGAAAGCCTAAAAATACCCTCCTCCAACACTGTGGGGCCATTATATAAGAGGTTCTATATGAACTAATATACTGGAATTTTCAAATATCTCTGGATGTCTTTTGATCCTGAAAGTTAGCAGTTCCTGTGTTCTACCCAAATTTGGGTCTACCCAAAATTACTTAGCCTCATTAGCAGAGCAAGATCTTAATAAAGAAACTGAATGAAATCAACTCATATTGCCAAAAATTTCTAGAGGTTAAAATGTTCCCTCTGAAATTCACCCTGTACAACAAAACCCAGGTCCAGAATACAGATCTAAATTACATTAAAGAAAACAGGTTCATCTATGTTAGTCTGCATTAAGTTGACTACTTATTTGTGTGTGTGTTTGTGTGCGTGTGTGTGTGTGTGTGTGTGTGTGTGTGTGTGTGTGTGTGTGTTGGAATTAGGGCTTAAACTCAAGGCCTGAGCCTTTTTGTTCAAAGCAAACATTCTACTAGTTGAGCCACAGCTCCACTTCTGGCTTTTTGGTAGTTAACTGGATATGAGTCTCAACGGCTTCCATGCCCGGACAGGCTTTGAACCACAATCCTCAGATTTCCATATCTTCAATAGCTAGAGTTACAGGCATGAGCAATCAGCATCCAGCCTCCATATTTATTATGTTTTTGTGGGTCATGGGGCTTGAACTGTGGGCCTGGGCGCTGTCCTTGAGCTCTTCAGCTCAAGGCTACCACCCTATCCCTGGAGCCATAGCACCACTTCCCATTTTTTTAGTGGTTAATTGGAGATAAGAGTCTCTCTATCTTTAGTGCCAGGGCTGGCTTTGAACCTCAATCCTCAAATCTCAGCCTCCTGAGTAGCTAGGATTACAGGCATGAGCTACCATGCCCAGCTTCTATATTTATTTTTAAGCACTTGTACAAAGAGGTTTCAAATCACCATTTCATTTTATTAGTACAATACAGGTTGAGTTATACTTTGTATTTGTGTGGTTTTTCATTCTTTAAACAACAAAGATAGACTAAAAGATAATTGGCTTCTGTTGATATTTTAAGTTGTTTCCATCATTTATACGGAGATTCGGTTTGCTGGTAAATTTCTTAGGATAGAGACATAGAACCCTAAAATGACAGATCTTGATAATGGAATCCACCTAATCTCACTTCTTAATTTAATAAAAGAAGAAAGTGAGGTTACATATGAGGGATTGTCTTTCTTTTGTTGCCAGTCCTGGGGCTTGAATTCTGGTTCTGAACTCTGTCCTTGGGCATTCTCAAGGCTACAACTCTACCACATGAGCCACAGCACCACTTCCAGCTTTTTCTACCTATGTGGTACTGAGGAATTGAACCACGTCTTTGTGCATGCTAGGCAAGCACTTTACCACTAGGCCAAACTCCCATCCTTGAGGGATTTTCTTAGTAAAGGCTATACAATGAGCTGGTGACAGGACTAGAATTAGGGTGCAAGATTTCAGCCTCAAAGCAATGCAAACACTCTCCTTCATCCCTACACATGTGAGTCTATCTTTTCCACAAGACCTGGCTACCTGGTCCTGAAACTATAACATAATATATAAAGTGGAATCAAATAACAATAAAAATACAATAGCCTCTTGTGAAGCATCAGTACTGTGGTTTGAACAATGATTCTGTAAAGTAGGCATTATTATTTCTGCTCATCCTCGATGACATTTCTTATTTCAATTGTTTGGTTTTCCATCATTATGCCTCTTCTTCTGCAACAACCTAAGGCTAAGGTTAGAGAACTTACCCATGTTCACAGAGATAGTAATTAGTTAAATAAGAACTTGGATTGCTCAGCACTGGAGCCTCAGGCCTATAATCCTAGCTACTGAAGAGGATGAGATCTAAGGATCAAGGTTCAAAATCATCCTGAAAAGTATGTGAAGCTCTTATCTCCAACTAAGCAATAAAAAAGCTAGAAGTGGAGATGTGGCTCAAGTGGTAGACCACTAGCATGGAACAAAGAAATGAAGCAAAAGTATGAGGTGTTAGGTCCGACTGGAAGAAATGACTTCTTCCCTTGGCTCTCTCCCCTTGCACACTGGAAATCCCTGCCCAGCACCTGTAACTCTGGCAACTGGCATGCCTGGGGGCAGTGGGAGGTCCCCACTGAGGTATTTCCCCATCCTCTGAGATCACATCCACTTCCCCTGTGGCTATACGCTTCCCCCTATATAATCTCCCACTTTCCACCCTAAGCTCTCTTGCTCACCAGACTCCATATTGGGCGGCAGGAATCTGCTCTTTCCTCACACAATAAACCCTCTTCTCCTGAACTGCGTGGCGTTTCCTTTTGGCAGACCTTACATGAGGCCCTGAGTTCAAGCCTCATTGCTGGTACAAAATAATACAATAAAAGGAACTGGGGTTTAGATTCTATTTCAAAATGTGTGACCCTTACCCGCACACTGTTTTGCCTTCTCATTTTCTTATTTAGCTTGTTTCCTTTGAACATATGTGACATTATGTTCGTCTACATTAAATGCACTAAATCTCTGCTAATGACAATGTTTCACATTTCTAGCCCGCTGCAGCTAAGAGATCGATGTATGAGATAAATCACAAACAGCAGCCGAAGTTAATGGGTGAGTTACTTAGTTGTCTTATTATCTATAATTACAGCAGCTCAGTAGAATCCAAATGAGAGGTACTCACATTGTGATGTTTGGCCACACCTGGATACATAATTTCTGCTATAATTGTTGTTATTATTATTATCCAGAGCAATAACTATACATCACATGTTTATTGTATTCTAGTGAATTTATACAGCAGTCTCCACATCATCCTCCACACAGCCATCAGACAAGGAAGTACAACTATTATCCTCCTAAGGAAGGAGAAACTCAAGTCCAGAAAATTTAGAACACATGTCCATCTTTTTAAAGTTATTTTGGCAGACTGCAGTGTTCCTAGACCCAGGATTTGGTTTTCTTCAAATGATGAGCCACTTCCCAGTTGGGCTGCATCCCACAGTTTGCTAATCCTGCCAGTGCAGCAATTACCTGGCTTATTTAGTTTTATTTTGGTTCCAATGTGTTCTGGGTGCATATGGTTACAGCCATTCGGCAGAACTGGAGGGCGTCTGCACTGCCAAGCTTACCTCTTGCGGTCCCTCAGCTGTGTGTATGTTCTTGCTAATATCCTCGTCCTGAAGAGCCCTTCCTTATACCTCCAGATCCTCAAATCTCAACAATCAAGTCACAACTGGGAAATCTGCCATGATATTCTTCTGACTTCTGTCCCAGAAAAGTAATCTCTCTTTCCTCATAATACCCATCTAAATGACTCATGACTTCATTCTCTTATTAATTCATTCATTGAGCTAGAGATAATCTACTTCTTACCAAACAGTACTTAAAAGTTGAGTTGGCTGAACAAAGCGATTGATTGAAACAGTTAACACATTTATTATATTTGATTTTTTTGTCCTGCTTATTCATTTTCATTTTGCTTCCATACTACTGCGTGCTAAACTATGAGGACAAAAATCGTGTTTTACTCATCTTTATGTTAGGAATCAGGACACTAAGCAAATGTACAATAAATATCAGTATCTGAAAAAAAAATGAGAATCTTGGTTACTTTTCCAGCTTACATAAATTACCAAACTATTATTGTTAGTAACAATTAGTCTAATAGTATACAAAATAGCCCAGTAATAATGCAATTGGGTAAAATTGAATTTAAAAAAAAAAGAATAAAAATAATGCAATTGGGAGCAGTGGAACAATTGTAAATGAAGGGAAAGAAATAGTCTGCCTTTCTTTTTCTCTCACAAAAAAAAATGTTTTGTTGGGGCCGGGAGTTTGGCCTAGTGGTAGAGTGCTTGCCTAGCATGCACAAAGACCCAGGTTCGATTCCTCAGTATCACATACATAGAAAAAAAGCTGAAGTGGTGCTGAGGCTCAAGTGGTAGAGCTCTAGCTTTGAGAAAGTCCACGGACAGTGCTCAAGGCCCTGAGTTCAAGGCCCAGGACTGGCAAAAATATGTTTTGAGTGTCCATAATTTGCATCTGTAATCCTAGCTATTCAGGAGGCTGAGATCTGAGGATCACAGCTCAAAACTAGCCTAGACAAACTAATCTGAGGTACTCTTATCTGCAATTAGCCACTAAAAAGCTAAGAGTTTGAGTGTGGCTATAATAGTAGAGCACTAGCTTTGATCAAAAGAGCTAAGGGAGAGCATGCTGGTCCTGAGTTCAAGCCCCGGAATGGGCACAAAACAAAAAAAGTCTTGTATTGTGTTTATGTACATCATGTGTCCTAAATCTCTAAAGGAAATAGATTTGCTAGAAATAACCTAGAAAGCAAAAGAGAATGTTATGAACATTTGAGGAATCTGTTAAGGCCACTGAAATTCTGTTCCTTCTCTGGGGTTTCCCCTGCATAGAAGTCAACAGTCAGACAGGTTCTTAGCTAGACTTCCATTCTTAGAACCTGGGACACCTGGCTTATTGGGCTCTTTGTCTCTGTACTTGTGTTTTTCTTTATTATGACCATGTGGTTCTCTAGCACCAGGCAGTTTCTCCTTCTCAGCTGGTGACTTCGCTGTCTGTATCACTGAGCTCTCTGCCTGCAACTAGAGCCCATAAAACTCAGTGAGTGTTGGGCATTCTGGTTTCTATAATTGCTGCTGGAACAATTTTTCCTCTTAAAAAAAAATCCTTGTTAAAGAATCCTTAACTACATGTAAGGCAAACAGCCTGAAAGAAAATAAAACGGAGGGCTCTAGGTGGTTGTACACTTTAGGGAAGAGGGAGGTTGACCCTGGATAGACATTGGATAGAGATCCCATTTCCTTCTCTATGCATCTACAACCTCAAACTATTAAGGCAAAGTCTTCCTGGCCTTATCATCTGTGCATAGGATGAAAACCCAGCTCTCTGCAGCCTTTGAAGTTGATTATTTCTGTACAATGGACTGCAGCAGTGGGACAGATACTAAATTTGCTATTTACACCTGAATGTTCTCCATGTTCACAAAATTTAAATCTCCAAAAGAGTGGGTGAATATCGTTGTAATAGTCAATGCACATACGTGAAAAATAGAACCAGATAACGAGGGGATAATGACGAAGGGACAGATGGGGGGAGAACAAAAGAAGGGGTGCTATTGATTAATATGCATTGTTCTTTTATACTAACATGTTGAATTGGAACTCCTTTGCCTGGCTGCTTAACGAAAAAAAATATATAATAACAAAATAAAATATCTAACAGAAAGAGATAAATGGAAGCACAGAGGATAGGACAAAAACATTCCCAGGATGCTAAGGAATTCTTCCAGAGGTCAATTGTAATGTGGTGTGTTCTATTTTGGTGGCATATGTCTCTCTGTATTTCTTTTTTGCCATTCCTGGAGCTTCTTTGGACACTTTTGCTCAAGGCTAGTGCTCTGACACTTGAACCACAGCATCATTTCTGGCTTTTTCTGTGCATGTGGTACTGAGGAATCGAACCCAGGGCTTCCTGCATGCCAGGCAAGCACTCTACCACTAGCTTATGCTCCCAGCCCCCTTTCTATATTTCTTAAATTATTGCAAAGAATTTGAGAATTGACCAGAAAAAAAGGATTTCCAGTGGCTGGCTGATCAGTTTGAAGCATTTATGTTTCATCGGTGACCTAGGAGAATATGTGTGAGAAGCCCCACCCCCCTTCCTGACTCTGAAAATTCTGCACAAAAATAAAACATCTGCAGCTCTCCTGCCTGATTTCTTGCCCCACTGGAGCCACAAAGCTGTGTTGTTATGGAAATGCAGCAGGATGGGGGTCACAATGCACTTTCTGTCTTTATTATAATCTTCTCTGCTATAGAAAGCTCTCTGATGCAAGGCCACTATATTTACTCTCATTTTGTACGCTGTCATTATAGTAACATCTTCATTCTACCTGAAGGACTCAGAGGCCATGGTGAATGGACCCCCATCTGGGGGGAGAGGGAGCTTTCTTGAAATGGAGGCTTGTGTAAATTCTAGATGTGATGCTCCCCTATTTTAATGGCTCTGGTTTACAGCAATGCTTTCTGTGCTGCGGAAACAAAATGGAGAAGAAATCCTTCCTGCTCTCTAGTTTGCTTTTGTATTGAAAATAGGAATATTCAAGATAATGGCTAAATAGTATTTTGGCTGCCCCAGCTAGTAGTAAACACTTAGGGAAACAAAAAGCCAAAGTGTTGTAATCAATGCAATAAAGAGACAAAGAAATATGTTTGTAAAGAGCTGGGAAAACACATTGTGTGAGTTAATATGCAGTGCTGTGAAGATCTTAAACATTAACCCAGTTACCAATGAAAAATAATTCCTTTGAGTTTTATCGATCACTTAATTTATGGAGCCCTTAATTTAGTGGGCCCTTCTTATATATCTAGCCATAGGTATATATATATTCCAGAGATCTGAAGAGCTGAATTTTTCATTCTGTGGTTTGAATCCAAGCTTGTCACATTGCCTCTGTGAGTTTTTTCTTTTGTTTATAATAAGGTATAGATAATAATGCTGAAGTTGGATATCATGGTAAGAATTACCATGAACAGAATTGAGTTAGAATTCTTACTCATCTGGTCATAGTTTGACCTTGAGTGAATTATTTAACCTCTTTGAAGCTTATTTCTGGGCTTCTTGAATACAAGTAATGATTCTTACCTCTGAAAATTGCTATGGAGATGAAATTATATGATGCATGTAATGCTCACACTCATTTAGAAAGGAAGAAATGACAGGAAAGTGATGCAAATCCACTTAGGTCCAGTTCCTGTTGTTTAGTAAGAGAAGACTTAGGTAAGAGCAATAAATGATACTGTCCACCAAGCAAATTGTGAGCCTGGCTAGAATGCATTGAGCAACTGTCAGAGGTCTTGGGAACGTAACAGGTATACTAGAAAAGAGAAAAAAATCTTGCAAAGGAGTTTGAGAATCAATAGATGAAAAGGTTTCAATGGATTATTGATTTGGTCAATTTTTTCTTCCTAACTTTTGCACTGCTTGTTTAGCATTGAATAAAAAAAAATGCAATCCAATTTGGAACATCCATTACAGAATGGTTGAAGAGAGGGAGCATCTAGAGAAAAGGATCTCATAGAGTGGTGAATGGACTTGGGGCAGGCCCAACAAGCTGCAGATGCATAATCTCCTTGTAAAGTACACATCTGAGGCTTTTCAGAACTGACCCAATAATTGACTGGTCAACAATTGTCCAGAATGGGACACACGGCAGACACACCTGGATGAGACTGCAAAAGCTTTGAAGCTGACTTAATTTAGCAACCACAGCTCATTCAGTGTTGATTGTGGCTTGAATCAAATGACTGCCGCTATTTGCTTTTTGCTAATCCATGCTAGACTGGCATGATGGCTCATGTCTATTATCATAGCTACTTAGGAGACTGACAACAGGACAATCAGTTTGAGGTCAGCAGAGGCAAAATGGTATGTGAGATCTCTTTTCAACCAATAGCTAGGGATAGTGATCCATGCCTAGCATTCTAGCTAAGTAGGAGGCTGAGATTGGGAGAATATGATTCCATACCATCCAGGACAAAAAAAATTTCATGAGACTCCACGCTCTAACCAAAATGGCAAAATGGCAAATATTTTGAACTTGCAGAGCAAAGCAGCTTTTACAGTCATACTCTGAGACGTCAAAGGGAGAGCTCTTGAGGTGAAAAGGTAGGGAAGGGGGGAAATCAAGATAAGTGTGGGGGGAGAAATGGGGACCATGTCATGAGAAAGAGTATCAATGTTTGTGAAGTTATGCACCTTCTATCTGGTGAATATAATGTAACCCTTCTATTAATCACAGTAAATAAATAAATAAAAAGAAATATTGCAAAGTTACGTTGATCAAGATGTATCAAATTCATAAACTTCTTTGTTGAGTGTCAACCCATTTGTAAAGCTGCTTAAAGGTAATAAAATATATGTTATAACAACAAAAAAAGTATCAGCAGAGAAACAGAAGCTCTAAAAAGTAATAAGCATGAATATGAGAGGCAAAAACCAAAATAAACATCTTACTCGATGGCTCAGTATCGTTTACAGAGTAAAGAATCAGTTAACTTAGAGACAGATCAGAATAAACTATCCAATATGAATAATGAAAAGATAAAAAACAAGAATTCACCCCCAAGGAAACTACAGGATAAGACCAAAAGGTTTAAAACTTGTGCTGGCAGAGTGTCAGATGGAGGGGAAAGTGAGTTTACTATAAAACAAAATGGAAACAATATGCCTAAAATTGTTTTAACTTAGTGAAAGACATACGTTTGCAGACTTTGGAGACCTCAGCAAACCCAAAAGAGGGGAAAAAATACACAAGGAAATTTAACAGACTCATTATAACTCATTATAAAAACCGACAGCAATGAAACAAATCTTAAAGCCACCCAAATAAACAGGCCATTGCATAAGGTGACAACAATTTAATTGGGTGCTGATTTCTTAGTTTAAGATGAACTTTTTTTTAAATGCAAATCCAAGGTAGCAGTAACAACAAATCTAAAATTAAAATTCTATGTATAGCAGATATGTTTTAGGTATAAAGTTGAAATAAAAATATACTCAGAGGGTCGGGAGTTTGGCCTAGTGGTAGCGTGCTTGTCTAGCATGCACAAAGACCCGGGTTCGATTCCTCGGTACCACATACATAGAAAAAAAGCCGGAAATGGTGCTGAGGCTCAAGTGGTAGAGCTCTAGCCTTGAGAAAGTCCAAGGACAGTGCTCAGGCCCTGAGCTCAGCCCAGGACTGACAAAAAAAAAATACACTCAGATAAAGGAAAACAAAAAGAATCATGATTAGCAGACACTACATTAAAGTAAATTCAAGTGATTAAAGTGAAAAAGAAATGATAACAGAAAGAAGTTTGAAACATAGTAATAAGGAAGAACCACAGAAGTGGTAAATATTTCATAGAAAATTTGGTCTCATCTAAAAATTTTTTAAATACATATGACTGTATGTAGAGCCTACATCTTCTTGGGTCTTTTTTTTCCCCTGCTCTTTGTGACATGAAAGAGATTGATCCATTTGATCTAAAATGCCACATTTATGAGTAAATTTCAATATATGCCTGTGGACTTATAGTGATAGCCTTTTTTACATTCTTGATACTGGAAATATGTCTTCTGGATTTTTTCACTTTTTCTGGTTGTTTAGACATTTTTAAACAAATAGTGATAAGGCAATTGGGTATTCTATGCCCCTGAGACTGAACTTTATCCATGCCTCTGCTTTCTGCAAAATTAATTTATATATCTAAATGCAAAAATGTTGAACTTCTAGGAAACTAGGGAAAATCTCTGTGATCCTGTATCATTGTCAGTTATAACACCAAATGCATAATTTATAGAAAAAGTTCAACCGTACTTCATTCAAATAAAAACTATTGTTTTGCAAGAGAATAAAAATCCATGCTACAGACTGAGAAAAAAAAACATTATCAAATCACTTATTCAATCACAGCTTTCCGTTCAGAACATAAAGAACTTTCAAAATTACCTAGAAGAAAAAAATGGGCAAGAGATTTGAAAAATACTTTATTTTATTTGTGGTATTACTGGGGCTTGAACTCAGTGCCTCCCACTCTCACTTTGGCTAATATACTACCATTTGAGCCAGATCTCCATTTCTAGCTTTAGTCTCATAAACTTTTCTGTCCAGGATGGTTTTGAGCTGCAGTCTCAGCCTTCTGAGTATCTAGGTTTCCAGGTGAGATCCACGAGCGCCTGACAAGAAATACTTCATGAAAGAAGGCATTGGAGACTAAAAAAAGGTGCACAAAAATGGTAGCCAATGCCCATCATTAAGGAAACTGGATGCACCAAATACTGACTTTAAACAGAGCAGCTAGGGCTCTCACACACTGTTGATAGAAATACTAACTGGTACCATGATAAACATCCTGGCACTTTCTTACGGAGTTCAATACAGGTGTGCCTAGATCTACACAGTGCAGTCTTCAGTGACTTCCCAAGATGAATAAAAATAGATGTCTACAAAAAGATTTGCACACAAATGCCTAGAGCAGGTCTGTAATATCTCAAAACTAGATACAACCCAATAGACACCTATAGAAGAATGAATAACAAATCATGATACATGCCTGCTACTATTGTGTACTGATACACAGTGGAGTGTGGCTGCAAGTCAAAGGCTCATCTGAGGCCTCACATTGTTAGATTCCATTCTGGATTGGGAGATTATAGGCATGAGAACACCTGCTGTGGTATCCAGGGATTTGAGGTGGAAAGGTTTTGATCCAAAACTTGACAGGGGAAACCTTTGGCTTATTAGTGCCATTCTCTGTCGTAACTGTAAAGACTTTACCTGAATTCCCAGAACTACACACACACACACACACACACACACACCTAACTTTATTGTTTACATTTTTTACGGGTCCTGGGGCTTGAACTCAGGGCCTGAGCACTGCTTTTTCAAGGCTAGAGTTCTACCCCTTGAGCCACAGCACCACTTCCAGCTTTTTCTATGCATGTGGTACCGAGGAATCGAACCTAGGTCTTCATGCATGCTAGGTAAGCACTCTACCACTAGGCCAAACTCCCAGGCCCTGTGTTTATGTTTTCTTAAAGAACAAATTTGTAAATGGAGGAATAAATCATCTAGGAGGAAGGAACAGGGGCTGACTTCAAGTTGAGGTAAGATGTACCTGAACCTTGAAGGAGGATGAGCAGGCCTGAGTATGAAAGACTAAGAATTTCTGCCCATGAAACTAGGCTGCAAGGTAGAGAGAGCAGGTATGACCTATTTGCTGAACAGAGAATAAAATGCCTTGGGTAGTACCCATGAGAGATGAATTCCAAGACCCTAAGTTTTGAATGCTTGAAACTGGGCGTACCTATATTACTGTTTTTGTTGTTGCTACCATAATGAAATGCCCGAGGCTAAGAAATTATAAAGTAAACTTTCCTTGGCTCATGGTTGTGAATGTGGAAGCTGGAAGGCAGGCATCTGGTGATGGTCTTCTTGTTGGCAGAGTCTCAATGTGGCTTGGTTAGCAAATGTGGTGGGTGGGTCTTCTCTGGTCTCACTCTCTTTATTAACATAATGTATTCAGTCATAGGGTTTCACCTTGATGAACTTGTCTATCTCCGCTGCTAAGTAACTAAGGGAGACATAGTTGGGTGTGCTGGGCAAAGGAGTTATACGCATCCTGGGTGGGACAGAACATGGAGGGAGAGGGGTACTCAGAATAGCATTCATTTTAACACGTGATCATTTTCTAGTCAGTATTTATTGGACTGCAATGGGATACAGGTAATCAAAAACCACAGAAAGCTGGGAAAGAAAGTTACGGGTTACAATACTCATTACAGGATGTTGGGCTACAAACCTTGGTATTCTCATGGCAGAAAACATTTTGGGCTTTGTGAGACAATGGGGCCATTGGGTCATCTTGGGTCTCTCACAGGTTACAGAAAACAAGTAGCTCACCAGCTTTTGTGATAAATTCCATGCAGCACCCTCTGACTTCCTTCTGGCAGGCACTGCAAAAATGGAACAGATTCCCAGTGTTGTGGTAGCATTCGCTCTGTTTGTATTGTGTGAATAAAACAGAGGAGACATGTCAGGCACGGTGGCTCACGCCTGTAATCCTAGCTACTCAGGAGGCTGAGATCTGAGGATTGAGATTCAAAGCCAGCCTGAGCACTAAAGTCCGTGAGACTTATCTCCAATTAACCACCAGAAAGCCCGAAGTGGCGCTGTGGCTCCAAGGTAAGGGCGGTAGCCTTGACCTGAAGAGTTCAAGACAGCACTAGGCCCAGAGTTCAAGCCCCCCAGTCAACCCAAGGGGGGAAAAAAAGAGGAGACCCTCAACCCCATGGGGAGCTCTGAGTTTAGTGAATGGAAAAAGAGAAATGTAGGAGTCACAGTTAAGGGCAAGACAAGACTAGAGCATGTGGAGGAAAAGACAGATGTTCTTGCTACTAGAGGTAGTTTGTATGTTGGTTTAAAATAATTGGTTGATTTGCTTTGCAAATTACAAAAGCACAAATCCAACTGGTTTATGCATAAGACTGGTGTCACTGAGAAAGCGCAGGGATGATAAATGGGGTCGGCAACCTGGCTCCATCTTCCCCTCAGCCTACCTCTGGGCTATTCTCAGATTGGCTTTTCTGATAGGGTAACAAGATGACCAGCAGCTTCACATTTATCTCAGAATACTGGAGAAAAAAAAATTCAGCTTTTCCAGAAATCACAAGACTGCTGCTTCATGTCTCAGATAGGCTCATAAGTCATAGAACCATCCCTGGTTTAATTCCAGCAACATGGACATAATGGTGAGTTGGGTGGCCCAGACTAGACCATGTGCCCGTTAATGAAGTCGGAGGCTCTAGTCAGATCTGAACTGAGATTGGGAGATTTAGCTGTTGTGTTGAATGAAGCTGAAATGGCCGGTGACAGACACTGGAAACACTGGTTTCCCACAGTATGGGAAAGACCATCTGCCCATTCTAAGGCCACTAACGAGATTCCAGGAAAGGCCTAATTTGCAAGAGTTCTGCTTCATAATCTGCCTTCCAGAGGCATCTGTATTCGTCAGCTCCCTGGACACATAAGAAAAGAGACTTATTTTGATTCACTTGTTTGGAGGTTCCAGTCTAACAGACAATGGCACATTATGATAGGAGCACATTGCAGAGCATAGCGGGTCATATGATGAGCCAGTAAACCAACCACAAAAACGAAACTAGAGTTTCACAGTTCTATGAAAGGGAGTATCCAATAGGCCCCACCTTTTAAAGGTTCTTCCATCTCACAATAGTTCCATCCTTAGATCAGTGTCTTTTCCACAGCGACCTTTGGAGCTGTAGTGACATTATGAAGACTTTTAGCTATTTATTCTTTTAGCAAGGCAAAGATTTTATGATGGTAGCTTTGTTTTGCCTTTTACATCCTTAAAATTATCTTTAAGTCATTATACAAAGAGGTTTCAATTTCATAATGTCAATTTATGCGTACAGTGTTACTCCTTTTCTCCCCCAAGTTTACGAACAGTGTCCATTTCCTCAAGTTGTTTAGCTCCATTTTCATATACGTACATTGACTATAATGACTGTATTTGCCTACCTTTCTTTCTCCATTCATCTATTCTCCCCTTTTCATCCTCCATCCTGATAAACTATTTCAAAGATTCCTTTTATTTCATTTAACTCACTTAAGAGTTTGGAGCTATACTGTTGGGTCTCAGCATAGGTTCAATTTGACCATAATAAAACCAAATCATTCTGGTGTTAACTTCAGCATTAACACTTTCCTAGCAGGTTGGTAGAAGGATTCACAGTTTGTGAGAAAGTCTTCAAAACTGGGAAATAATTGATTCAGATACCTCACATATCCATCTTTCCTAAGCCTCATTGTGTCTGAGTCTTTCAATAGGAGAATATAATTGGTCTGAGAGTCAAATGATATCTGTGTTTCATGCAAGAGTCTAGTGGAAGGCATTATTGTTATTGGCTTTCATAGACTGGTCATACATTATCAGCTTTGCTACACACTCCTTAAAACTCCTATTTGGCATCCAAAAGAGTCTCCCACAAGCTTGAGCAAATATGCTTACTAAGAAGTCAGTGTGTAAGAGAAGAAAGAATGGAAAAAGAAGGGAGGGAGAGAGGGAGGGGAAAAGGGAGGGAAGAAGGGAGGGAGGGAAGGAAGAAGGAAGGAAGGAAGGAAGGAAGGAAGGAAGGAAGGAAGGAAGGAAGGAAGGAAGGAAGGAAGGGACTTTGGGCATAGGTTTCAATACAAATTCTTCAGAAAGATTCATTTTACCATGATCAAGTTTTTAACATCAATGAACAAAGATAAAAGCCTAATTCTCTGATCTCTGGAAATATTGTATGCAGTTCTGGTCAAACCTTTAAAAGACATAAAGAAGCTAGGGAAGTGAGGAGGAGGACATCGAAAATGATCAAGGAGGTGAGGGACAGGAATGCCATTCAAGGGTAGATCAAAATGGGCCACTTTGTTCCTGAAATATCAAAGCTGAGAAGGAAATAATCAGTCTCTGAAATCCTGCGGGGGGATAGGTGGGGTGGGGAAGATTTCCTCTGCCTGCAATGTCCCTTAATGTCTACATCACAGACAGAATTATGGGGTCATTTCAATGTGGTATTTCTCTCCTGTAAGCTGAGAACCACTTTTGAATGCGCCATTTTGAAAATCACCTGAGGGATGAAGCCATTTAAATACTTGGCATCTGAATTAATTGAAGATAAGTTAGAGTTGTTATGAAAAGCAATTTATGTAAAAAGTTGGGGGATTATGTAAAAGATCTAGAGAAGACCAGTTTCTAAAGAAAACCTTACTATATCTTAGAATTAGAGGTTATAAATAAGTCTGGTTTAAAAGAAGAAACAATTGCCTATGTCAAGTGGCTCTACTCAGGAAGCTGAAATCTGAAGGTCATGGTTCAAAGTCAGTCAGGGCAGAAAAGTCCATAAGACTCATTCATCACCAATTAAGCACCAGAAATCCAGAAGTAGTAGAGTGCTAATCTTGAGCACAAAAATTCAGGGAAAATGCCCTATTCAAGAGTTCAAGCCCTAGGACTGGCTCAGAAAGAAAAAAAAAAGGAACCATTAGAGAGATCCTCTCATAGATTCCCCATAGCTGAACTGAAGGCTATTTCTTCCAGGGACACTTGTATCAAGCTTATATCAAGCTTGGTGGCTTGATCTTGATTGTTGATCTTGTGTCTTGATTGTTCTCATAAATAGTAGAGCCTTGATGTCACATCAGATGTTGACTACATTAGTTGGATAGATTTTTTTTGTCACATGTGATCATCTAAATCAAATTGCCTCAAGTAGAAAAATAATTTCTGATTGAAGTCCTTGCAATTATAATGAGTAGACAGGAGCCAAACAACATCATTAAATTAAAACCCATTTCTCTCCCTTTCTTTCTCTCTCACCCCCCCGTCTCTGAAACTAACCTCTGCTTTACAGAGCTTACAGATTACTCTGTATTACCCAACAATTCCAAAAAAACTTAGAAATCCTTTTCAGTAATTGCTGTAAAATTCCTGGGGCTGCTATTATGAGGCCATATAGAACTCACCTCCAGCACTGAGATCAATCAGAAGGAAAAAGCTGACTGGCCATGTCTGAATCACATCTCATTCTTGAAGTTAAGGGAACATTCCACCACATTTCAATCATTTGGCTGAGAGGCAAGAGTGTTAGGAAAAAAAAATGGAATTAGCTTAGAAAAACAGCAGACAATCATTTTAGTTGATAATGATGCCAGCAATCCATTGGAAAAATATTTGGCCCATGCAGGTCCCAAGAAAACTACCCTTGAATATTTCCTTTTTTAAAAAAAAAGTTCAATACCATGTCTTTTGGGGAGAGGGGGGAATGGGGAGCATATATTTTCTATCCCAGGTTCTCAAGGCTGGAGACTGTATATCATGCCCTTCTTGTAAGTTCAAAGCAATGGCAATTAGAATAAATGAGAACACAGGAAGTATTCTGGAAGCAAATCTCTTCCCAAATAGGACTGTGGATTTTAACTTAGATTAAGGGCAGACTTTCCTCTAAGCAGAACTTCTCAGCCAGCATGGAACAGGAACTGAATCTCTCTGACTAGGGAGGCAAACCAGGGAGCTTATGCATTTGGTGAAGAATTGAGCTAGACCAAGTTGTCTTCAACTTAGTCACATAGAAATAACAGGTAAGATAGGGAGTTGTGAGCAGGTTTATTGAAAACATACCTATAAGAAAGTAAGGAAGATGGAATCGAGGGAAAAGCTAATATACAGGGTGCTTCAGTCAAGAAAGGCCTCCACCAATTCTAAATGGAATTCTAAAGCTCGGGTGGTCCTTCAGAGCTAGTGGTTCTAAACTGAGGCAATGTCCTAGCATTCCGCATCGGCTGTCACTGGTCATGAGCCACCCTCTGGCAAGTAGGGTTGTCCCCTACTTCCGGGGACAACTTGCAGCTGTAGTTACGGCAGATGACCTTCCTGGCCGCTGGGTTGAGTGTATGGGCCTTGAAGAGGAGATTCGCATGGATAATCCTGTGTCTGTCATCTGTTTCATCCAGCCTGAGATGATGTGAGCTCTGGTTCATAATGTCTTTAGGTCTTAATATGAATCATTGGCAATTCTCTTCTTCTGGTCTGTTTATGCCAAAACTTGGTACCAGATGGAAGAGGGTCCCAGCACATAATTAATGGCTCAGATTAGAGTGGGAGAAAATGAGGACATAAATGGGGGGGAGGGGAAAGCTGGATTTGATCACTTTCTCTAAAAGAGTCATTTCTATGCAAAACAACACCGTCTATGACTTGAATTCCTGTAAATCTCTCCCCTGCTTCCAGGACATTCTATCTCCTTTGAACTGGCAAGACGGCCAATCAGAGTGGCTTTTCAAATACTGACGCTTCAAAAACCCCCAACAGATGATCAGGGTTAGAAGCATTGCCCAGTCAGAGAGCCTGTGACGCTATGTGATTAATGTCCCACAGCAGACTGGCACCTTTTCTGTGGTATAAATGATCCCATCAGGGCCAATTTCAGGACTTCAGTGTGATATCCCTAAACAAGGACTTGTGGAATTTTTACAAATAAGCCAAGGCAAACTCAGGCAGGAATTAACCCCAAGGTATGTTTCCCAGAGAAATGAGTTGATATGCTATGGAATAAGTACTCAGATCTATAGTTGAAAAAAAAGTATTTGAAAGCCAGGAACCTATGGTTCACAAATGTAATCCAAGCTACTCAAGAGACTGAGATCTGAAGATCACAGTTCCAAGCCAGAATGGGCAAGGAAGTCCAGGAGACTTTTATCTCCAATGAATTATTTTGAAAAAGCCAAAAGTGGTACTGTGGCTCAAGTGGTAGAGTACTAGCCTTGAGCAAAAAGACATCAGAGAAGTATAGACCAAAAAAAATCAAATACTTGGCAAACATTTCAAATTAACCTATATTTGCAACCGACCATGAGAAATACTGTCATTGCGAATTTAAAGGACAATATATTTTTGTGAGAAAACACATGGTGAAAAAAATTACCCCAGATCTCAATTAAATTAATAAATTCTATCTTTTAATGACTATACTGTAAGAATTCTTAGTAATATTTTCACATAATGTTTGATGTCTTATTTTCTCCCAGGAAAAAAAAATAGCTGAGGGACAAAGCCCACGCCCAGAGTTCAAGCCCCAGGACTGGCTAGAAAAAAATAGCATTTGAAAAATGAAAATTATTTATATTGAGTGAAGATTAAGTAACATTTTCAGAGCTAATTTCTCCTAGAACTAGCCATATCTTCAAGCATTACAATGATGAGTATACATAGAGAATAATATCCTGAAAATCTGGGGCTATGCTCATTTACTGCACCTTGGGCTTCAGCCCCATCTCTTTTTAAAAAAATGTTTATATATTTATTGTAAAGGTGGTGAACAGGGAAGTTACAGTTATGTAAGATAATGAGTACATTTCGTTTTAAACACTGTTACCTCCTTTCTCATTTTCTCCCACGTCCCCCTCCCCTTCCCCCCAGCTCTAAAGTTCATTTCCAACATAGTGTCTAGTGAATATCATTGTTGTCTTAGTTCTTTCTTGTTCATCCCCACCTTGAGGCAAAGCCACAGGATTCTATAGAAGGTACAATTATCCCTATCCCTCCTCTTCTCCTTTCAGCTGAGTTCTCTTTTCTATCTTTCATCTCCCTGATCCCATTCCATTTGATTACCTCCTCCTCTCTGTCTCTCTCTGTCTCTGTCTCTCTGTCTCTGTCTTTGTCTCTCTGCTCTCTCTCTCTCTCTCTGTCTCTGTGTGTCTGTGTGTGTGTGTGTGTGTGTGTGTGTGTGTGTGTGTGTGTGTGTACGTTTTCACATTTTGCTCAAACTTGGCTCTGTATTTGATTCCCAATCATGTTACCTCTCCTGGGTCTCTATCTAGATCTTTTATTATTCCACATGCTTCTATTCTCAGAACCATAAAACAAAGACTTTATTCCATGCTTTCAATAAAGCCTGTGCACCTTCCTCCCCACACCTATATCTGGCACACTCTACCCATTTACACATGCTGTGCTTTCTAAGTTTGACACACTTGCCCTGTAAGTAAGCTCTTCCTGAACATATTTCCGGTTTCGTTGGCTACACACAGTTTCTGTCCCAGCTACTCTGCTCTGCTGTGGATGCACAAATGCTGTCCTGGACCACTGTAAACAGGTGTGCCAATATACCTTTGTTTAGACTCCCAAATTTTCATTGCATGTAATTTTCACATGTCACAAAATCATATTTTTTCCCAACCATTTGAAAAGATGAGAACTATCATGAATCATAGAAAAACAGGCAGTCAATGGGCCAGATGGGGCTCCTTGTCTTAGAGACTAACTCTTGTCGCTCCTCCTCTTTTTTCTTCTTCTTCTTTTCTCTTCCCTTCTCCCACCAATCTCCCTGTGTCTTTCTCCCACCTGGTTTCTGAGGTCTCACTCAAGCTAAACATAAGAAAGCTTTGCTTCCAAATCATGTACCTAACACTTTGCTTTAGGATATACTACAAACTTAAATTGTGCTCAGATCTTGCCATTGATGCTTTAATTTAGACAAATCCACAGGCGGCACCCATGCTAGCAGTAAAAGTATGCTTGCAGTAGACTTCATTTTCTCATGAGCACTGGAAATAGGAGAGATCACTGCCAAGTGTGGGAAGCACTAGGAAGAAAGAGACTAAGCCTTTCCAATGCCTCAGTCGTGTAGATCCCAGAGTTCTGATGCCATGTTTCTGAAATATTGTGTACCCCAAAGCCCAGAAAACCTTTGTTAAAGGTCCTGTTCTTCGCATCTCTGCCTGCAGCCCAGAATGGGCAAAGATTCTCATCCTGTTTTTACAGCTGGGGAATCACTGCTGAGAGAGGTTAAATAACTTTCTCAGAGGCTCAGCATGCCAAGGAAAGAAAGCAGGTTGTCTATGCAATTTTTTTCTCTCCTAGGGCTAAAGAGAAGTTCATCCAAGACTGCAAGCAATTAAGTTGGGCTTCATTTGCTGAGTCTGGGGCTGACAGCCTGATCTGCCGGGGTGCCGATTTTGTCATAAATTCTCTACCCTGGGGTTATATCTGGTATTTCCCTTGGTTTTAAGAATACAACTGCCCAAGCCCTGTGCTCACTCTGAGGGTTTTTTTTTAAAAAACACCAAATCATTGATTTGCGTTGTGATTGGTTGTCATGAGAGAAACATTGTTTTCAACTTTCCAGCATTGATCTTCCTTTTCAGGTGAGCTCATAAACTTGGAGGATTCCTTTTTTCCTGCTTAGTCCCACTGGTTGATGTAGGATCTATGATCCATGGCCCAGCCCAGCCATCCCCACTCCTAGACTGAAGAATCTGCTCTAGAAGGAGTTTTGACTTGACCCGGGTCAATGAGCTAAAAGTTCAGAGCATCATTACTTAGCTAGAAAGACATAAAGTTGGGGTTGGCAGAGACCACTTTTCTTCCTGGGAGAAAAGAGCAAGACAGGTGGGAAGAGAAAGGAAGCAATGCATCCCAATTCCTAGGACCTGCTCATTCCCACACCAACCTGTTTCTTCCTGAGCGAATGAATCTCCTAGGAGTTCTTCACCCACACTGAGTAGAACTTGAAGGCCTCCTATCCCTCCTTATCCCTAAGGCTATTGCCTTTCCTTTGCTGACCTTGCTAATATGACTTCTGTGCCCTCATTTTCCCCAAGAACACTTCAGGAAGCAACTGAGACTTGAAGTCCAGACTGGATCCCAAGAACCTCTTCCAGTACCTTCGCACTATGGATCCGGCAGGCTTTGTCTTCTTCTAAGTAGCCACATCGTGGTGCAGTGATCACATGGATAGGAACTGGCTCAGAGTTTCAGGCTCTCTCTTGGAAACAGATCTAACAGGTCTCACTGGAGATTTGGATAATGAACTTACATTTTTGCGACCAGTGTTTTTTGAGCTTGTCATGCACATGTTCTTATCTTCTTCCACCATATTTCTCTACTTACATGACCAGTCTGATGCATGGCAAATATCCTACCATGCAATGACACTTCCATTCTCATGGCTACAATAATTTAAATACTCGGTTTTCTTATGTATATAATAAAATAGTGATAGTGGAAATACTAATGCCTCTCTTTCACCACCTATAAAAGCAATGGCAATATTAAAAGCATTTCCTAAAAGTCAACAGCAAATGACTTAAGTTACAACATGTACTTAGAAGAGAGATGAGCACACACTAAGTGCTTGACAAATGCTGGCTGGCTGTCACTACCACTCATTGTATCAGCTGAAATTCTTTTTCATGTGATCACCAGCATAAATGCAAACAACCACTTGCTCATATGGCAGCAAGCCATAGAAAGGGGTTATCTCCATGACCCAGAATAGAATCCTGTTAAGTTGTTTAGATTAGATTGTCTCCAAGTTGCAAACACAACAATTGAAAGAAATCAAGATCCTGAGATTGCAGAAATCAATTCTCAAAAATTGAAAGTTTGTGCCAGTAACAGGATGACTCCAGAGGAATTTGTGGCAAGAAAGGGTTAGAAGACCACAGGGGACAAGAAGTCAGAGGAGGTTGGATGAAGGGAGGCAAGGAAATAAAGCAATGAGGAACAGTACCTTTTCTTGATTTCAGACTGACCTGATAACCGACTGAGGCCCTAGGAAATGTTATTAGAACTGCGGTACCAGTGGAGTTCAAATGCATTTTTAATATCTTCTAAATGCTTAATTTGGTTTTGTTGGAGATGTGCTTCATCATTCCCTCCTGCCCCTTAATTAAGCTAATGACTTTATTTCTTTTCTCCTTTCTGATCAGCTCATAACACATTTCCCAGGCTAGCCTCCCAACTCAAGCCTGTCATTTTTGATCTGGTTATTAGCTTTTGAGCTCACATGGTTTTGCATGTGTCGGAATGTTACTGAGACTGCTGCATTGAGGAAGCACTGGGGCTGGGAAATCCCAGCTGCCACCATCCGCCCACACTTACAAAGAACAAAATCCTTTACATGTGCATACTGCCTAACAATTTACTAACCACACACATGCGCGCGCACACACACACACACAAACACACACACACACACAGCCCAATTGATCTTCGTACTGAGCTAGACATGTTAAAAAAAAAAACTAGCACAGAACAGACACCATGAAGGCATTAGAGCCCAGATTTGCTCCTTCTCTACCAATGCTTCTTGCTTTGCACATTACTTTCCTTACCCACCCCTTTCCATTGAGCCCATTGTGCTTTCCTGGGCACTACAGATATATGTGCATCTGAGAGGCAGGTTGTGAACCACTCAAGGTACCTCATGACAAACAGAAAAGTGTCAAGCTCGGGGCAACTTGCCATCCCTTGCTCGTTCTCTAAGGCTTAGTCATGCTTTGAAGAATCCAAGGCAGACAGTTCTGTCTTTGATGGAGACTGAAGGATGCTCGGAAGAAGCCTCCATTCTGGGGAACAACTTCCCGAAGATTATCAGAAGTTCCATTCCGTGCTCTTTCACTTCTTTGAGAACAGCGATTTTGACTCTTGTTCTATGTCAGAAGTCAGTTATGGGGGCTGGGAGTTTGGCCTAGTGGTAGAGTGCTTGCCTAGCATGCACGAACACCCAGGTTCGAGTCCCCAGTACCACATATATAGAAAAATTCAGAAGTGGTGCTGTGGCTCAAGTGGTAGAGCTCCAGCCTTGAAAAAGCTCAAGGACAGTGCTCAGGCCCTGAGTTCAAGGCCCAGGACTGGCCAACACAAAAGAGTCAATAGTATAAAGCGTGTATGGACATTTCATAATAAAACTCCTTTATATAATTAACATATATCAAAAAAGAAAAATTAAGGGCCAGGAGCATGGCTTAGTGGTAGAGTGCTTGCCTAGCATGCACAAAGCCCTGCGTTGCATTCCTTGACACCACATATACAGAAAAAACCTGGAAATGGTGCTATAGTTCAAATGATAAAGTGCTAGCCTTGAGAAAGGCCAAGGACAGTGCTCAGGCCCTGAGTTCAAGCCCCAGGACTGGCCAAAAAAATGAAAGGATATTTATATTGTGGGAAGTTTCTGAACACTTCTATAAGAAGAAAACTAGTATCATTTGCTTTAAAAAAATCAATGCATCTGTAGAAAAAAATCAACCATAAACCCAGAGGCTATCTAGAACTCCAGGATTCCTTTAGTAGGTATCCTATTGGCCTGGTCCATTTATTGAGTCTACTGTG
The DNA here is from genome assembly GCF_031878675.1 of Megascapheus bottae. Classification (NCBI taxonomy): domain Eukaryota; kingdom Metazoa; phylum Chordata; class Mammalia; order Rodentia; family Geomyidae; genus Megascapheus; species Megascapheus bottae. The sequence goes on along the minus strand of NC_143532.1, from coordinate 25,807,505 downwards.
CAGATGAGGAAACTACAGTTCTTAAGGGACTAGTGACCTGTTCAAGTTCACTCGGTTGTTGATAGTTATTTGTAAGGGATTGTATTATTAAGGATTAAGCATTTCTTATGCTTGGAGATAGATATATGGGTGGTGAAAAGTGGAAATAGAACATTCTCAGATATGTCATACTCTCTCATGGGCAGGAATACCAATCAGCTAGGTTCCAGTGGTTCATGTCTGTAATCCTAGCTACTCATTAGGCTGAGATCAGAGGGACTGTGAAATCCAAAACCAACCTAAACAAGCCAGGTTAGAAGTATGGTTCAAGTGGCAACGTACCAGTCATATGCATGTAAGCTAAGTAAGAGAGCAAGCCCCACTATTAACACACACACACACACACACACACACACACACACACACACACACACAGAAATGCTATTAGAACAATACCATTTTATGAGAGGAACATAACTCTGCTGTTTAGGGACATTTGAGCTTGGTCAAAGCAGGTCATTTATTCACTGTGAGCACTGGTGGCTCACACATATAATCTTAGCTACTCAGGAGGCTGTGAAAAAGTGGAAAGTCCATGAAACTCTTATCTCTAGTTAACCAGCACAACGCTGGAAGTAGAGTTGCAGCTCAAGTGGTATAGCACTAGATTTGAGCATAAAATCTCAGGAACAGAGCTGAGGCCTTGAGTTCATGCTCCAGGAGCAATACACACACACACACACACACACACACACACACACACACACACACACACACAGTAAAATAAGTAAATAAATGGCCATTAATACAACCAGGTTCTCTGTACTATAAAAATAAATTTGAAGGATTCCCAGAGCTGTGCTGGTCATAAACATTATTAGGCACAATTATGCAAGATGGAGCATGAATCTGATAGCACATATATTTGTTGAAGCAAAGCCAAGCTCCAAGAAAAGCTGTGGTCCTTCCTGACACGCCACTGGCTTGGGGAGTACTGGTGCTGTGGACTGGGTGTTGTGGACTGGTGTTGCTTGATTTCAGGGAGAGAGCACTTCCCTACCACTTTGACCAGTGGGAAGGAATTGAGAGAAATTTAATAAGCCATATGAGAGGGGAAGGAAAAAAATGACTCATGCCTCCATGCTGTAACGTCAAGAAGCCAAACCCAATTTTGGAAAGAAGTTTCCCTCAGCTTCTACACAATCTAGCTGTCCAGCTGAGTGATTGCCTAGACCCAACTCTTGCAATGTTTTCTTCTGGACCTCCTGAAAATGGAGTTGAGGGGGCTCTTTCACCAGGGAATTTATCATGGTGCACGAGCTAGCGCCAATCTTAAAAATCCACCTCCAGTGGGAGTGGTAAGCAGGGCACCAAGAAAACAAGTAGCAAAACTGTAGAACTGCAGACTGAGTCCATGACAAGATGGAAATAAGGCTGAATAACCAATGTCCCTTCTTTTTGTTATCTTGGCAAAAAAACCAAGCCCTCTCTGAGACGCTCCCGGCTCCCGGGTGCACTGAGATGGGCAGAGTAGGTTCCTTTATGCTGTGTGCCACCAGCTGCTTCCGAGCTTCCCAGGTGAGCTGTGGCCTGAAGATCTGCTGTGCTTAGGAGAACCTACTCCTGATGAGATAATATTAGCTCACTTTTATTGCCATGGGCTGGGCATCCTCCAGCAACTTGGCCATAAACCTTTGATCTGCCGGGTTCTGGGAGTTGGCTCATCCCTGGCCTGCCCACATGCTGCATGGGGCTAGCTGAGAAGGAAAGCCTGGCCCTCGGCAGAAATGTGACTCTTTTCTGCAGAACCCCTGCCCCCCCCCACACCTCCTGCAGTGTGAGACATGACACCAGAATGTTCCCAAGGCCTCCAGTGTGTTTCCCTGACCCCAGATACCGTGTGTGTGTGTGTGTGTGTGTGTGTGTGTGTGTGTGTGTGCGTGTGTGTGTGTGTGATTTACCATAGCATACCTATATTCATTCCTTATTTACAAATTAACTCACCAGTTTCAAACAAATTCATTCAGCATCATGTGAAGGAAAATAAGCTACACTCAGCAAGATAATTGCCACATGCCTGTCATATGAGGAACCTAGACCTAAAAGAAACATGGCTTTAATGTAAAGAGGGACTGTTTGAAGGCAGAAATTGATCAGGTGCAGAAAGGGTAAAAGATGAGAACAGTCTGATGAAAGTTCTTTATATGCTTGGTTGAAAGAACAACAAAAATGGGGAAGGGTTCAAGAAAGTAATAGCAAGTCATTCGATCAAAGCACATTATAAGCAAAACAAAATTTCTATAACAAAACTCCTTTACACAATGGATATATGCTTAGAAAGAAAAACTATCTTATAGGAACTTTAATAACACCTCTTTTTTTCTTTTATTGTCAGGGTGATGGATAGAGGGGTTACAGTTACATTCATTAGGTAGTGGGTACATTACTTCTTGAACATTGATACCCCTTCCCATGTTTCTCCTCCTTTCCCTCCCTCTAGAAACTTTAATAACACTTTTACAAATATAAAACTAATACTACATGCATTAACAAACAATATAAGCTGAATTCTGATGGCTCTATAATCTGGTGATTATAGGCTCATGCCCATAATCCTGGTACTCAGAAGGTTGAGATCTGAGAGATGAGGTTTGAAGCCAGCCTAGGCAGAAAGATTCAAAGATTTGTTTCAATAGGCAGCTAGAAGTGGAGCTGTGGCTCAAGTGGCAGAGTGCTGGTCTTGAGCAAAAAAAAAAAAAAAAACAACTAAGGGACAGTGCCAGTTTCTGAGTTCAAGCCCTGCTATATTAAGAAAAATCAATGTAAGAAAAGTGAAAGTCTGGGCCGGGAGTTTGGCCTAGTGGTAGAATGCTTGTCTAGTATGCACGAAGACCCGGGTTCGATTCCTCAGTACCACATACATAGAAAAAAGCCAGAAATAGTGCTGAGGCTCAAGTGGTAGAGCTCTAGCCTTGAGAAAGTCCAAGGACAGTGCTCAGGCCTTGAGCTCAAACCCAGGACTGGCAAAAATAAATAAATAAACAAACAAACAAAAGTGAAAGTCTTCCTAAACCTTATCCAGATTTTGTTTTCTACCAAAAGCTTAAGATACAATAGTACCAACCTGAGCAGAATCAAGGGGAGAACTTCAGAAACAGTGGCCATATACAGTCTCAAATCAACAAGTGTGTTACCTGAGTCACAGTGAACTAAAAGCACATGCGACTTCACCCACCGAGGCTTCCACTGACCGCTCATCAGGAGATACAGTCTTCTTTTGGCTTCTCCCATCCCTTACTCCTGAGGTCATCAACACGTTACACCTAAGTTTCTATGAGTTGTTCCTCAAACAAATAAATGCATTTCATGGCCATGTTCCTCATGGAAACAGATCGTTTGGGTCATTCTGAATCTTTTCAGAAAAAAAAAACGTGTAAGAACTTGCAGTAGGGACCGGGAGTTTGGCCTAGTGGTTAAAGTGCTTGCCTAGCATGCATGAAGACCCGGGTTCGATTCCACGGTACCACATACATAGAAAAAAGCCAGAAGTGGTGCTGAGGCTCAAGTGGTAGAGCTCTAGCCTTGAGAAAGTCCAAGGACAGTGCTCAGGCCCTGAGCCCAAGCCCAGGACTGACAAAAAAAAAAAAAAAAAAAAAAAAAAAAAAAAAGAACTTGCAGTAGAAAGAAACCCAGAGCTAGAGGTCAGATGTAATGGAGTAAAGAAACATTGTTCCTACCTATCTTATTGGCACAAGAATGGGATGCATTAGGATAAAGAAGAAGAGTTCCCCAGCATTTATTCAAGTAGATGCTCAGAAGGCCATTGTAGCTCTCGAAGGCGACAATGAAACTCTTTTTTTATTATTGTAATGTATAGAGGGGTTACAGTTACATTCGCCAGATAGTAGGTGCATTACTCCCCACACATTGAGACTATGAGACGCTTGACTAATGCATTTTTCCTCCAATGACAGGTAAGAGCCATGCAAGACCAAGCTGGGTGTGTTTGTGTATGTGTGTAGGTGTGTGTGCTGGCATGTGTGCAGGAACTACTTTCTTTAGATCCAGCACCCCTTCTCTGTCAAGGCTGGCTTAACCCCTTGATGCCTGGCACAGGGATCCCATACTGTCTCTGCTGACAAGCCTCCTTGCAAAGATCCCAAGGGGTTAATTAAGTTTTATTGAGCCAGAGTTTATTGCAGCTGGCTCTTGTCTCTCCTGAAACACCTCTGCTTCCTTGGAAGCCACAGTCCGCTGGGACAATATTTTCAAAGCTGTTTAGTTTGCCTCTAACCTATATTTTATTTTATTTGTTTTTGGAGATATTCTAAAGGGAGGGAGGATGAAGTCACACATTCCTACACATAAACACACACACACACACACACACACACACATCTTGCACACACACATCCACATTGCTCTTTCTCTCTTGGTGACCCCATTAAATCAGGGTGTTTAAATGGAGCACAGATGTTGCCAATTTTTCATGTAAAGGAACGCATATTCATTTACATAAATTTCATTGAATTTTGGTAGTCTGATTTTTATACTGCATGTGTGTTTGTATGTTACCCAGCCCTGCCAGACATGTTCCAGGAAAGAACGGACAGAAAGGCTTAACTGGGAAGCCCTTCGTATTTATAATGTGTTTGTTTTCTTGCTTAAGTTTATTTTATTTTTGCGGTTTCCAATCCTTTTGCAACTCTCTTTAATAGCTTTAATATGCTTAGAGATTTCCCCTAATCACTGCTCAATGTGTTTCTGCTCTATTAAAGATTTATATGAGAGCTTGATGGAACACACCTTTTTAGAATTCAGAAGGATTTTGCAGGTTATTATTCATAACATCTGCCACTTACTGCAAAGAGACTGAAAACACCCCCTTTAATGTGTATTTAATGCTTCTGATACAATATAATATCAAATAAGACGTGCTTTATTATGGCAGTCGTGTTTGTATAACCGCACTAAAGACCTGCCGCTGTTGTAAGCCTGGGGTGGAGGGTTTATAACAGCTATAAAATCCTGCACACAGCTAAACTTGGCATTTAAGGACACACAGAGAGAGGGTGGGTTTTTTTTTTTCTTTGACTTGACTTGGTGCAATGTGAAGAAAAGCAGTTTGGCGATTTAAAGAGCCACTGAACATAATCTAGAAATAAAACAGTGGTCCTTGGAGAAGAATTAAGGTCAACTATTGTTTGAAAACAGACCTCACAGCTCACGCTGATAGATTTGAGCAATCGCCACTCTGAGCCAACAAACCCTCTGGAGTTGGGTTGGTTTATCCAGTGGTTACAGTGTTTGACATATACCTTAATTTGACATCTCTACCAAACAGCAAGTCCTAACAATTCACATTTTAATTTATAAAGAATATCTCATGTGGTCTATGTCTTAACCATAAAGGTATGATACATATTTATCAGGATGATTGTGTTCTAGTTTATTTTTTAAGTTGTTTTTATCTTTAACTAGGTAGTCAACTCTCCCATCATTCTCTTCCATCTTTCTTAAAACCATCCAATCTCTCAAGTAACCTGGTTCCATTTTCACATCTGCCCCCTGTCCCCTTTGCCCCTCTTCCTCACAACACTTGTTCTAGCTTCCTGGTATTCATTTTGCTGCCTTGTAAGTTCATTGTTCAAAGGAATTACATCATTGCAATCCTCCCCTGCATATATCATTTTTTAGTTAATGTGCTTGTGCATATACACATTTTTTTTGGTGACGTTAGATGCCACCTAACAAAAGAGGAGCAACACATATTCAGGCCTTGGGCAAAATATCAGCCTCTTTGAGATTGTAAACTCACCAGCACAAGGCACCACTGCCAACCAGCAAGATTGTTTACTGAAATGAAGCTGGGTATTCAAAGTGTAAGGTGCTAATAGTACATTTCAAGTGAAAGAAATGCATTGAAAAAAATCCCTTTGAAGAAGGCACAGGTGAGGGCCTAGCAGAACTCCGCCTGTGTGGTCACAGTGCTCAGGCACTGAGGAGACAGGATGCTGGTTCCAAGCTGTGAATCTCACTGTTCTTAACAGGCACTGAGTGTGATGGCTGATCGCACATTGAGTCTCAGGTTAGAAGGAAAGCTGCATTGGATCTCCGAGCCTTAGGACTCTTAGTGGGGAAAACTGGAGGATTCCAAACACTCTGAATCTGCAGAAGAGGAGACCAGAAAGAAAGTCCAGAAAGAAGTAGCCTTGACCTAAAGTCCAAAGGAAGAAAGACAAGATTCTTGGCTCCCACCTTCTTTTCAGAGCTACCCCAGGACTATTGATTCAGCTGGGATCAGAGGCCTTGTGTCTAAAAACACACTGGATCACTTCCAGAATGACAAGGTCTCTGTTTACATCTGCTCATCCCTGTGCCTTGCATCCAATTAGTGTGGGCTGAGGCGGAGACACCTTCCTTCCAGATACTTTCCCATGGACTTGGCAGAAGGAAACAGGGTGGCTACACGGCCTGTAGTAGACCATTGCGGCTTCCTCCTGGGGCTATTGCCCAAACTGCTCACTGTACTTGGAAGTTCTGAGAATGGAGCTCTCTAAGCGCCCACTGGCCAAATTTGCTGAACACTTGACTTTCAAACAGCTCTCATTACAGACCCGCAGCCATCTCCATTCTGACAGGTTCAGAGTAAATATGTAATTGGGGAGTTTTTAAGCTGTGTTCTGTAAAGGGCCGTCTGTAGCTGCTGTTCGGTTCTTTTATGTGGTCATCAAAGCTGTTTTAGGAGCTTAGGCAAGCAGGAGGGGTGAGGGAGAAGGAGTCATTGTCACAGGCCTGCAGTGGTACAACTGGAGGATCTTGCAAAGCGCTTGGTTACCTGAGGAAGATTCCAGTAACACTCTGGGAGATGTAGTGTCCTTGTAAAGGACACTCAGATGAGAATAACCGTTTTTATTTGCCTAAATAACTCTTTTACTATCCTATTATTACCAAGATTTTGTTATAAAAAACATTCAAGCATATACTAAAGTTAAAGAAATTTTATAGTGAGCCCCAAGGATGAAAATGTCTGAGATTCTTCCCTGAATATTTTACTCTGTGTACTTTAATCACATGTCTATCCATCTACCCATGGTTTTTATCCATTCATTAATGTGTCATATTTGGAGACTCTGGCAAAGTAAAATAAATGGAAGATTTTTATATATTTACCTCTAAGTATCATTGCAAGGATTTCATTAGTAGATTTCATTTGTTTGCAACATCTTTCTGAGGATATAAACTTTATATATAGTAAAATGTACATTCTTCACAATAGTTAAGATTTGGAATCAACCTTGGTGCCCAACAAATGGAAGAATGGATAAAAGAAAAAGAAGAATGTATACACAACAGAGTATTATTCATTCATAAAGAACAAACCTTGCCAGGTACCAGTGACTGACACCTGTAATCCTAGCTACTCAGGAAACTGAGATCTGAGAATCACAGCCAGGGCAGGAATATCTCTGAAACTCTTGTGTATATATATATATATATATATATATATATATATATATATATATATATATATAATAGTTCTATTTATTTGTTTAATTATTGGGATTATGCATAGAGGGTTTACAATTACATTCATCAGGTAGTAGTTGCATTACTTCTCATACATTGATACCCCTTCTCGTATTTTTGTCCCCATTGCCCTCCCCCCACCCCCTCCCAATCATTTTGTTTTCCCTCCTTCCCTTTCCTATTTCAAATAAACAAATAAACGTATATACAATATAGCAGGTAACAAAGTCAGTAACAGTAACAATATGAGATTAACCATAAGGGCAAAAAAGGAAAAGAGAAACAACATAATACATTAAGAACAACGATCACACAAAATAAAGCTCTTATTTTTATATCCCAGAGTTCCTTTCATTTAGTCTCATCCTATATGACCTTATGTATCTAGGTTTTAAAGTCTCTGAAACTCTTATCTCCAATTAATCACAGAAAAAGCTGGAATGGGCACTGTGGCTCAAGTGGTAGAGAAATAATCTTGGGCAAAAGAAGTTCAGGGACAGAGGCAGGGACCAGAGTTCAAGCTCCCAGGGTCAGCAGAAAGAAAACAAGGAAAAGAACAGAAGCTTGTCATTTTACAGCAATTACAGATGAAACTGGAAGATATTCTAAACCGTAGAATAAACCAGACATCGACAAATACTGACTCTTCTGTCTTATATGTGGAGATAAAATAAAATCATCCTGAAAGTGCCACAGTGATAACTGATGATTGGTATGGAAAGTGAGTGGGTTTGATTGGTACACGCTGGGACCACGTGTTGAGAAGCCACACCGAATTTCAGTACATATAATGAATACGTTCATCAAAAGTAAAGCATTCCGGGCCGGGAGTTTGGCCTAGTGGTTAAAGTGTTTGCCTAGCATGCATGAAGACCCGGGTTCGATTCCTCAGTACCATATATAGAAAAAAGCCGGAAGTGGTGCTGAGGCTCAAGTGGTAGAGCTCTAGCCTTGAGAAAGTCCAAGGACAGTGCTCAGATCCTGAGCTCAAGCCCAGGACTGGCAAAAAAAAAAAAAAAAAAAAAGTAAAGCATTCTGAAATCACAAGTTGCAAGTGCATTCTCTGATGTATAACTGTCTAACCCAGCCCTCAACGTCACCACTAAAAAATCACCCTCTTGTTTCTTTCTGTTAATCTTGATCCTCTTCCCCAAAGACAACTGCTTTCCGATTTTCCCCTACTGTAGCTTTATTTTGTCCTCTGGAACCTCTATGAACAACTCTATCATTTATCTATTGTGTAAGGCTTACGATGGTGTGGTCATACATGTTGCTGCATGTGTTGGCAATTTATTTATTTTTACTCATGAGTGAAAAGGGGGCTTTGAATGGATATAGTGAATTGTTTATTGATGCTCCCACCAAATGGACAAGTCAGAACTATTACAGAGAAAGCTTCTTCTTTGAACCTTTCGCTGGGTAGTTATTTTAATTGTTTGGTTGGTAGAGAAGTCACTGGATCAAAGGTTTAGTAGTTTTAGAAATCACAAGATCTTTCTAAATAGTGGCTATTTCACACTCTGCATCAACAATACATGAAAGTTCAAATGGCTCCACAACCTTACAATATTTGACATTGTCAGTTTTAGTTTCAGCACCACTAGATATAAAGTGGCCTCTTACTATGGTATTGGTTTTTGTTTTGTTTTTAAAGGAATAGCCTTGTGCTGCCTTGGGCCTGGCTCTGATTTTGGGACCACCCTGTCCTTCGTTTTGTTTAGTTATTTAGCCAATCCTGGGGCTTGAACTCAGGGACTAGGCATTGTCCCTAAACTACTTTTGTTCAAAATTAGTGCTCTCTCACTTGCCACTTCCAGCTTTTTCTATTTATGTGTTACTGAGGAATTGAACCCAGGGTTTCATGCATGCTATGCAAGCACACTACCACTAAGCCACATTCCCAGCCCCTTACTATGATTTTAAGGACCTGTGATTCCAATTATTGGCTACTCATGCAAACTCTTTGCAGAGTATCTATTTAAATCTGCTGTCCACATCTAATTAGGTTGTCTTTTTTATTGTTAAATAACAGGAATAATTTATCCTAAATGTCAGTCCTTTTTCAAATAAACATTTGGACAATATTTTCTTCTTATCTATGTCACCTATTCCTTTTCTTTTAGTTACCTTTTGATGAAAGCAAGTTTTCATTCAGATGAATTCAGGTCATTTTGTGATTGAGGGCATTATAGCCTCTGGAAGCTTTATGGTTTGACTTCTTGCATTTACATCTAAATATAACTTAAATTGATTTGTTTTGTGTTTTGTATAAGGTAGTCTCTTTCAAATGAAATATGAATATATGGAGTTCTTCAGAAAAAAATCAGTTTTGGCTAGTTTGTTTCCTTTGTTAGTAGTAAATTGATTGCATATATGTGAGTTTCTCATTCCATTTTATTTATTTATTTGTTAGCTCTCAGGCTAACGTCACAGTCTTCTCAATTGTAACATTATATTAAGTCTCAAAATTAAGTTGTAGAAGTCCTGTAGATTTGCTTGTTTTGCTTTATTTTCTAAATCTTTCTGGATATTTTAGGTCTTGGCATTTTTCATACAAATTTTATGATTAGCTTGGTCCTTTCTACCACAATTAAATTAGAAAGCCTGCTGTGACTTTTGTATTCAATACATGACTGAATCCAATTCAATCCAAAGTGAATCTTTAGGTTGATTTGAGGGCAGATGACGTCTGAGCACTACTGAGTCTTCCCAGACTAAACATGGTACATCTTACCCCTCTTTTGGATATCCATGTTTTCTAGATTCCACTCCAGAGATTGGCACATATTGCTATCATTTATTTCTAAGCATTATATTTTTGACACTACTTTGAGTGGAATTTTAAAGTGTTTTCTAATTATTTGCTGTTTGTAAAGTTATCCTTTGTGTATGCAAGGAACTGGTTCCAGGATCTTTGTAAAAGCCAAAATTCTCAGGTGGCCATATTTCTCATATGAAATGTACATGTTCAATAGAGACACAAATTTTAAAAATGTTTTTGATCTGCAGTTGGCTAAACCCACAACCACAAAATCACAGATGCAGCAGGCATATTGTATTTAAAAATAAAGCTGTGATTTATGTATAATAACTTTGTATTATGAAACCTCCTTAAATGTACTTATTAGTCTTAGCAATGTTTTATAGATTCCTTGGAATTTTCTACACAAGAAATTGTATCCATCTGCATGTACTAAGTTTTATATCTTCCTTTCCAATATTTGTGGATTTTTTTTCCTTGCCTTATTACAACAGCTAGGACTTCAAGTCAGGCATTGGATAGTATTGTTAAAAAAAAAAAAAACTTTCCTTGTTGCCAGCTTCAGGGAAAATTTATTCAGTCTTGAACTATACAATCTTGTACATGTTAGATACAGGAGGTTTTATGTGTTCAGGCTTATAAAATTTAAGATCAAATAACACTTTATTTGCTTATGATAAAAGTTTAAAATATAGCCTGTATGGAATAATAAAAGACCCTACAGAGCAAAAACAATTCTCAGCAGAAAGAACAGCACAGGAGGAATTTCAATACCAAACTTTAGACTCTATTGCAGAGCTATAGTAACCAAAATAGCTTGGTACTGGCACAAGAACAGGTCTGAAGACGAATGGAATAGAACTGAAGACCTAGATATTAACCCACAGACCTACAGCTACCTAATCTTTGATAAGAGAGCCAAAAAAATAGAATGGAAGAAAGACAGCCTCTTCAATAAGTGATGCTGGCAGAACTGGTTAAGCACCTGCAGAAAACTAAAGTTGGATCCTTCTTTGTCACCCTGCACCAGGATTAACTCCAAATGGATCAAAGACATGGAGGTAAAAGCAGATACACTGAAAACTTTATAAGAAGGAATAAGAGATACACTACGTCTCCTTGGCACAGGTCTAAACTTTCTTAATATGGACCCAGAAACACAACAAATCAGAGAAAGTCTGGATAAGTGGGACTGCATTAAACTGCAGAGCTTCTGTATGGCAAAGGTCATAGCTAGCAAACTAACTAGAAAGCCTACAGATTGGGAGAAGATCTTCACTAACAGACAAAGTCCTCATATCTAAAATATATCAACAGCTCAAAAAATTGAATCACTCTAAAACTTATCTCCAAAGAAACAGCCATTCCATTAAAAGATGAGCAAATGACTTAGAGTTTTCTATGAAGAAGAAATAAGAATGGCCTATAGACACATGAAGAAATGCTCAACATCTCTGGTCATAAAAGAAATGAAATCAAAACAACTCTAAGATTCCATCTCACTCCAGTTAGAATGGCCATGATCAAGAAATCTAATAACAACAGATGCTGGCAGGGATGTGGCCAGGAGGAATCACTACTACACTGTTGGTGGGAGTGCAAACTTGTTCAACCACTATGGAAAGCAGTATGGCAGTTCCTCAAAAGATTAAACATAGAGCTCCCCTATGACCCAGCAATTCCAGTGCTGGGCATCTACCCAAATGTTCAGAAACAAGGACATACTAAATCCACTAGCACAACAATGTTCATTGCAGCACTATTTACCATAGCAAAGATATGGAACCAATCCAGATGTCCCTCAGTTGATGAGTGGATCAACAACATGTGGTATTTATACACATTGGAATTCTATGGTGCTGTTAGAAAGAACGACATTGTCCCATTTGTAAGGAAATGGAAAGACTTAGAAAAAATTATTTTAAGTGAAGTAAGCCAGACTCAAAGGAACAGAGGCTCAATGATTTCCCTCATTTGCCAAAAACAGTAGAAACCTTGGGCTCTCCTAGCAGAGATTTACAATAGAGCAAAACTAGATACATAAGGCCATATAGGATGATGCTAAATGAAAGGACCTCCAGGAGATAAAAAAGCCATATAATGAGTGATTGTTGTCCTTAATGTACTATGTTATCTCTCATCTCTTTTACTGTCCCTTGGTTATCTCACATTGTTACAGTATTTTATCTTGTTATCTGATATATTGTATATATGTTTATTTGGTTATTTGATAGGATAGGGAAGGGGGGAAAACAAGATGAGGGGTGGGGATGGGAGGAGGGAAATGCGGACCAAGACATGAGAAAGGGTATCAATGTATGTGAAGTAATGCACCTTCTATCTGATGAATATAATGTAACCCTTCTATTAACTACAATAAAAAATATATGAAAAAAATATAGCCTGGCACAGGTGGCTCACATATGTAATTCTACTCAGGAGACTGTGATCTGAGGATCAGGGTTCAAAGCCAGCCTGGGCAGCAAAACCTGTGAGACTCTTATCTTCAATTAACCACCAGAAAACAAAAGCAGAGTGTGGCTCAAAGTGGTACAGTACCAGAATTGACTGCAAAAATTCAGGGACAGTTGCCAGTTCTTGAGTTCAAGCTCCATGACTGACAAAAAAACAAAAAAACAAAACATTAAAATATGCATAGACACTGGAAGCTTAAGTTTGTAATCCTAGCTACTAAAGAGACTGATAAAGATGAGGGGAGAGGGTGGGGGGAAGGAAATGGGGACCAAAACATGAGAAGGGGTATCAATGTGTGGGAAGTATTGCTCCTTCTATCTGGCAAATATAACTGTAACCCCTCTATTAATTACAATAAAAATTTTTTGAAGAGAGACTGATATCTAAAGATCATGGTTTCAAGGCAGGAAAGTCCACAATGTATCATTTCAAAGTTCTATTTTCTTAACTGGTTTTCACAGACTCATTTTTTTCTCTATAATCTCAATATGGTTATATTTCCTATTTATATGTATTCTTAACAAAATATGTTCTGATTACAATGTGGTCTTACATATCGATTTTTTTTTGGTTTGGGGAAGAATCACAAGAAATTACTATTCAGTCTTTCTATAATGATTGTCTAAATTTGTACCAGTCCTGGGGCTTGTAGCTTAAAGTTGTAATCCTAGCTACTTAGGAGACTGATAAAGATGAGGGGAGAGGGTGGGAAGGAAATGGGGACAAAAGCATGAGAAGGGGTTTCAATGTGTGTGAAGTAGTGCTCCTTCTATCTGGCAAATATAACTGTATTAATTACTCTACTAATAACTCTATTACTGTATTAATAACTATTAATTACAATAAAAAATTTTAAAAGGAGACTGATATCTAAAGATCATGGTTTCAAGGCAGGAAAGTCCACAAGACCCTTATCTCCCATTAGCTACCAATAAAGCCAGAAGTGGAACTGTAGCTCAAGCATTAGAGTGCTGGCCCTGAACAACAACACAAAAAATCTCAGAGACAGTGCATAGGCCCTAGGTTCAAGCCCCAGGACTGGTACAAATTTAGAAAATCAGTATAGAAAGACTGAATAGTAATTTCTTGTGATTCTTCCCTAAACCAAAAAAAAATTCTATATATTAGACCACATTGTAATCAGAACATATTTTATTAAGAATACATATAAATTGTGAATATAACCATATTGAGATTGTAGAGAAAAAAAATGAGCCTGTGAAAACCAGTCAAGAAGATAGAACTTTGAAATAATATAGACATTTATTATTGTCTAGTGCTATATTTGAATTTATCTATGAAAGTGGCCCTTATTTTCCTACATTTATTTAGGTATAATTGACAAATGAAAAAGAACTGCCATAACCAACCTAGCTGGCTGACATATCTCTCTTAGCTAATTTCAAGTAGGCGAGGCACTGTTGGTCATCAGTTACCTATTATCAATTGTAGTGTAGTATGTCTTCAGTGCTTTTCCATTTTATAAATGAGGGTTGGCACTCTTCCACAGCTGTTCCCTGGCCACCCATCACTGATAACCACCTTCTATTTGCTAGGCAAATGCAGAACCTTACTGATTTGGGGAGAATCTTTTAAAAATGTGGAAGTTCAGTTGTAAGAGTTTTGAGGGTATCCCTCACAAAACTGAGAAACCTCTTGGGTGATTATCATCAGCTGAGAATCTTTATCAGAAAATGATTTAGAATTCTTCAGTGATAATTCGGCATTCTGCGTGGATTATTCGTTTCCTTTTTCTTCCATTTTTGCATTCCTGGGATAAACTATGCTTTGTTTCTTTATCACCTAGAATTTTATAATTATTGAAAGTGCTATTTTGTGCATCTTTAGATCTGGAAATAAAGTATCACTCTGAAACAGACATGAAATGGAAATATAAACAACCTGAATATGTTAAGATGCTCAGAAAATTCTCTTAGGTTTCAAGATCTTTGAATTATTTTTGTTTATTTTGGAGCAAGGTCTCACCATATTACCCCAGCTGGCTTTGAACTCAGGTTTTTCTCTCAAGTGTTAGGGTTACAAGTATGAGCCACCATGCCTGACTTGAAGTATTTCTCACCTCCGAACCATCGACTCTTGTATGTTTGTTTGCTTGTTTCCACTAGTGTGATAGTCTTTGCTGTGTGACATCAGTGATACAGAATTTACTAATGTGATTCTTCATTTTCAATCTTCAGGATGTTTTTCCAGGGAATAAGCATTGGTACCATGTACAAATACTGGCCATCGTATGATATAATCGTCTGCCAATAGCAGTGCTAGGATACATTTTGACTTGGGAAATAGCACATGTAAATAAATGGCAGATTATAGATTTACTGAATAAAATAATTATTTTCCCTCGTGTTACTAGAGGAATTTATAATGGGGATTGCAGTTATGAATATTTAGAGTCAGACTTGAATTTTGCAGGGGGAAATGTCATCAAGAACTAATGGAAACATTAAAGAAAGTTAGTTTAAAACCTCCAGGAATAATTCATAAACATTAGTAAATACTTTTAACGTTAGAAAGTTTACAAATGAAGGGGACTTTGGCAGATAATCTCATCCTCTGAGCTCACTGAGACCATAAGGCAGAGGTCAAATACTGTATCACACAAATTTTTGCATTCTGTGATAAGTGATTGAAACTCAGTGACCCCTTTCTGGGTGTCAATGAATGAATGAGGCATAGAGGAAGTATTAACTTGTCCAGGGACACATGGAACAAACTCTTGGGACAAGAACTCGGAAACTTAGTCTCCATTATTGTTTATTTGGTAGCTAAAGTGTGTGTGTGGGGGGGTAACTTTGAATTTTCTGTGTCAATCAAGCAAGGCCGCAAGTCTGTGCTTTGTTGGCACACAATGAGAGTTTCTGCCTCCTTTTTCCCTGTGCCATCCCTGCATAGTCACAGCTGCAGTGTGTGGCTATTAATCACTCCTGTTAGCCAGGATGCTCCTCTGTGGTATGTTGTGCATTATTAAATTATGCCATTGCTATCATTCTTGGGCTGCTGTGTTTAACTGCATGGAAAGAATTACCAATCAAATCTCCCCAAATATATTGGACTCTCTCACAAATCAAGCTCCATTTGTATGAGTCAAGTTCACATGGCCCAATGCCATGGATAATTTAAAAAAAAAAAAAAAAGCATTGCAAGCCCTGGCCCAAATGTTTCTGAGTACACACCAACATGAGCCAACCTCTTTCTGACCCTCCCTCCTGAGCCCAGGGATCTCCCTGTTTCTTTGTTTTAGTCCTTTCTCCTTAACAAAGCCAATGCCAAAGCTTTCCGCTGCTAATTACTCTTGTCTTGGCATCATTCTCAAGAAGTGGAGCCACCACTGATCAATGGAGCTGCTGGACTGGACCTAGAACTGGGAGATAGCTTGCCCTGGGCAATTTTCCTCAGCTCCTACTTCCAAAGAGATCCCAGATATGCTTATGCTCTTCTCCCTAATCCCAGTCTCCACTGGCGAATTACCCCCATCTTTTATCCTGTAGCTCCTTTCCTGATGTCCAGACATCTGCTTTTGGTCCTTACTGTCTATTCTTCCCTAAACAGCTGACATGATTTAAAAGCACAAATCTCCTTAGGGCATTTATCAAAACCCACTGTAAAATCCGAATGACTGATCACAATCAACAAGATACTAAAAGTGTGGCCCTGCTTAATTCTCCGCCCACAGCGTCTCTGTCTGCACAGCGTCTCTGTCTGAGGCTTTAATGAGGACTGGGTGCTGTCCTTGAGCTTTTCTGTGCTCAAGGCTAGTGCTCTATCACTTCAATCACAGTGCCACTTCCAGCACCTTAGGAGTAGTAAAGAGTCTCACTGATTTTTCTGCCCAGGTCGACTTTGAACCATGATCCTCAGATCTCAGTCCCCTAAGTAACTAGAATTACAGGTGTGAGCCTCCAGTGCCCAGCAGCCATTGGCTCTCTGAACACACCAAGCTTGTGTCTGCTCCAGGACCCTAGGACATGCTGTTTCCTTTGCCAGAGCCTCTCTGTGTCAGTCTCCACAAGCCTGGACCTCTGCCATTAGACACATTGTAGCTTACCCGCCACAGCTTTCAGAGCTCTTCATACACATAAGCCCTGATTGTTTATTTCTCTGCTAGCACTTGTTACAACCTGGCAATTGTTTGGTCTAGTTGTTTATTTAAGAATAACATTCTTAAAGGCCAGACTTCATGATCATCAATACTAGCACATTGCCTGGTACATGCTTTGTTCAATATGCATTTACTGTATACATACAGACACATGTAGATATATGAATAAAATACCACTCCCTCCAGGATTCTGATCCACTTGTATCCATCTTTCCCTCCCTCTCTTTTATCCTCACAGAAGCCAACACAAGTTCCATGTCTGCATCCTCCTACTGTCTCTGGAATTTCTCATCTGTCCAACGTGATTGTAATTTCCCTGCATTACTCACCCTTCTGTATATCAATATTTAGGGACCATTAAGTTCAGGTGGGTGATGTGGGGAATCATTAGAACTCAACTCTCCATTTTCTAGCGCTCTCCCTCTCTCTCTCTCTCTCTCTCTCTCTCTCTCTCTCTCTCTCTCTCTCTCTCTCTCTCTCTCTCTCTCTCTCTCTCTCTCTCTCTCTCTCTCTCTTAGTTGATGCCAAACTCAGGTTTTGCCTGGTAGCAGGATAACTTCCTGGTCCTTTTTTATGAAATCTCTGAAATTTGTTCCACTTAAACATGATCCAGTCATTGCTCTTTGCGTGTCATTGACCTGGCTTCTACTGTCATGATATGGGGAAGGATAGTTCCCATATTCAAACAAGGGCTTGAGATGGAAGAAAGAGGAAGAGATGCTGTAATAACAAATGGTTCCCTCAAGGAAGTGCTTCAAGGATCCTCCTAGGACTCAGACCCAGAGGATACAGAGCTATGGAAGTTTCAAGTCTCAGCCCTAAGAAACAAGTAACAAAGATAGGCAAGTGTGCTCTGTATGGTAGCGATATAAATGCAATATAGGCATATGTCAAGGAGCTGGAAGGCTTATTTGTTTTAATGGGTAAGCGTCTCAGCTCCTTTGGGTTTTGAACTGTGGTCCTCACATCTCGGCCTCCTGAATAACTAGGTTTACAGCCACGAGCCCCTGGCATTGTAAGCTTTTCTCAAAAGAAGGTTCGGAGAAACAGAGACCTTTAAACCAGGGGAAAGAAGCAACTGCTTGCTAGCTGAGGAAGAAGGCAAAGGCTAACAGGAGAAAGAAATGCACGCACATCCCTGAGATGTAAAAAGAAGGGTATGTGGCTGTGCTGGGCTCAGAAGGAGCATGAACACAGGACCTAGGAGACAGAGAGAAGACTCAAGGCCAAAAGTTCAGGGCATCATTTGCAAATGGAAACATGGATTAGAGTCTAGGACATCAGTACCATGTTAAAATAGTTTCGACTTCATAAATAAGTATATTTTTATATGGAACATAGATAGCTGCTTCTGTCAAAATATGACAAGTGGTATGAGGCCCAGGACCCTCATGTCAGTAGTCAAATGAAATTCAACTCTAATTGTACATGTACCCTGTAGATGGGATGGAAGTATTTCCCTTTCTCCCAACTCTCCCTTCCCAGATGTATCCATTCATTCCCAGACCTGTCTAACCTTGGAGGTCACTTGGGCCTCAGACTGCTGACCTGGTATAAATACGTGACTCTAGGTTAGTGAATGGCTTCTGTGCTAACCTCGGGCATTTAGATTCTATTTCTTCAATCAGTGAATATCCCCTGAGAAATTTAAAATAAGTGAATTCCATAGCTAGTTTTTATTCATCTTTATGTTTTCTCCTGCAATTAGCACAATGGCTTGCCCAAAGCAGGTGTTAAGTCATTACTGTATGAATTAATTAAAAAAGGAGTAAATCTTTAAAAAAAATAATAATGAGCAACAACCAATTTGGCAAACTTTCTGGCAGTCTATTACCAAGGATGAATACACATTTATTCATGACCCAGTAATTCCAAGCCTAGGACTAGATCCAGAAAAGACATGTATGTGCATGTGTTTGCTGGTTACACAGGAATTAGAATGTTCCTGGCAACCCAAATGTGAGGGGATGGGAACTCCAAGTATTTATCAACAGTAAATAAATAATAATGGGGTCACCGAAGGACTTGAGTTTACAGTAATGAGACAGATGATCTATTAATACGCATAAACAAATGTGTGGATCTTATAAACACAACACTGAATGGAAGAAATTAAAAAAAAAACTCCTTGGTTTTATTTATATAAATTGCAAAGCCAGGGAAAACTGTTCCATCTCAAAAGCCCCTAGAGCTGTCACTATCAGGGTGATCTTAGTGGCTTAGATGGGGGCATTGGAGGACTCTAATTCTCATTCTTATCAGGGATGCTGATGGACTGGTACATTTACCTTGTAAAATTTTCCAGTGGCTGGTCCTTTGATGTGTGCGCCTTTCTACATGTAAAACAAGCACACAGTGAGTGCCTTGCAGAAATCCTGCAACATCCTTCCTAAGTGATGGGCCATAGTTTCTGAGCAATCAACTCCAGCCAAGTCTGCTCAATTCTCATAAACAATTCTAATAGCTTGGCAAACATATCTTTTAATAAACTTATTAATCTGGAAAGATAGAAAACACCTTGACAGTGTGGGGACCTGGGGAATGGAAAGGAGTGGCTACATTAGAACTAAAACGAGCAGGAGACCTGAAGACTCCTGTGCCTGGTGGCTGGGGACAGGACTACTAGATCTAATTAAAGCACTAGGTGAGAATTAATGCTCTTTCAGAACACCAGCAAAGTCTGGAAACTCAATTAGAAACTGCACTCTGCAAGAGGGAAAAGAAATAAGTCTGGTGTGAGGTAAATCCACTCACTACATTCCGCTGGATACTTATTAAGAGCAAGAATGGAAGTCATGGGGGAGGGGTTTGGGGGAGAACCTGCTATCTGGATGCCAGGAATGCCTTTGAAGTGGGACACCAAATACAGAGGCTGTGGGGCTCCATCTGGTTTAACAGCCAGAATGGATTGTGTGATTTGACCCTGAATAGTGATGCTAGACTTCAGTGGGAAGTGGCATGGGATGAGAGGTATAGCAGCAGAGAAGGGGCCAGGTATGCCTCCTTGTGAGGGAAGCCCAGGGTAGCCAGAGATCCAAGTCCATGGACCAATGACAGGCACAAAGGACCTTGGGTGGAAGCCTAGCCTTTATCCTATAGGGCATCCTTGATGATGACGATGTAATGAAGTATGATGCCATATACAACCCAAGATAACCCTGAACAGGTATTATAAACAAAATGCCCACGATGCGGCATTCAGTAAGAGAAGGACCTAGTGGAGCACTGGTGACTCACACTTGTAATCCTAGCTACTCAGGAGGCTGAGATCTGGGATAGCAGTACAAAGCCAAGTGGGAGACAAAGTCCATGAGACGTTTATCTCCCAGTTAATCACCAAAATACCAGAAGCGGAGATGTGACTCAACTGTGAACAAAAAAAAGAAATGCTAAAGGAGAGCACAAGATCTTGAGTTCAAGCCCCAGTGCCAACACCATAGAGAAAGGGGGCAGGAAAAGAGAAGGGCTAGGGAATAACGTAAGTGCCATAATAGAAACTCTTACTCCATCTTACTGTTGTGGATAATAGGTATTGATGGGATCTGTAGTAAACTAGTGAGATATGTATAGATATCTCAAATTGGGCAGTCAATTCTCAGTTTCCTCTGGTTGCTGTCATATGGAGACATGGGCTAGTGTTATTTTACAACCAATTTTCCTGGAGAAGGCAGAAATCTGTATACACGTGTAAAGTGCAGGAAGCGGTCATGGGGCTTGAACTCAGGGCCTGAACACTGTCTCTGGCAAGGCTAACACTCTACCACTTGGATCAACAGCACCTCTTCCGGTTTTCTGGTATTTAATTGGAAATATAAGTCTCACAGACCTTCCTGCCTAGGCTGGCTTTGAACCATGATTGTCAGATCTCAACCTCCTACAGTTAGGATTACAGGCATGAGGCCCCAGCACTTGGCTGAAATTTGAATATTTTTAGACGCACCTAGGCTATCTATTCTGATCCTTCTGATAAGCATTATTGGTCTAAACAAATTGCATCTCAAGGCAGATGAGCCCAGCAGTATGTGATCGCTGCAAAATAAAAATCTCCACAAGTCAGACATTCTAATCCGCTCTTATGTCCTGGAAGTGTGGTAAAACCCCCAAGAGAAAGAGCACATTGGGACATCCGAAGGCTTTTTTTCTTTTCCAGCAGCCGCAGCAGCTGCTGCTGCTAATAGCTCTGTTTTGGCAATGTCTGAAGTATATTCAGGGCCACATTGATCATTACCGCAGTGCTTTGTGTTTCTGAGTCTTATTCATTTGTTATCTACACTGCTGGGGGTTTTTGCCATCAATATTTTGGGTGAAGAGAGACATCTCCCCGTAATGACGCCCTAATCGTTACTAATTTCCTCTGCATGGATTGTGCGCCATCAGGTATAATGAGCACATTTGCTTTAATGCTCCTGCTGCATGGAGTTCCCAGGAAATGGTTGGGAAGCACGTGTGCAAGTCAACAGGGAGGATGGAGCTCAGGAATAGCATTGATGTGGAAGGGACCAGGAGGTCAGCCTGGGAAGGGAGTCACTGCCAGTCAGGGGCGGGCTACCAGCCAGCTGGGCCTGAGCCTTCCCTCATTCCCTGCAGCTCCCACTAACATTAATAATCTTAACTCCCTCATTTGCAATTAACCCATTATCTATAATGATAATGGGATACGTGCATAATTTGGTGCCAGAAGATGATAGATCAGCAGGGCTGGGATCTTTATTAATCTCTACTTTGTCGCTTTAAGTAGGTGAGAGCCATCTTATCCTAGGCTTGCGGCAGAGAGAGGTAGGAGGGAGATCTCCTGTGGGCCTGGCATGGCCCAGAGTGGGTGATGATGGGTTCTGAAAATTGGTCCTCTATCTCCAGTGTGGCCCCATGCTGCTGTGGCCTTGTCTTGAATGACCTCTGGGCTGTTCTGGAGAAAAGCATGAAATCTTTTCTGACAATGGGAAAGCAGGAGATGTCTTAGAAACACTGGGATTTCTGGCTTTGTGAGGGAAAGAGCAGACTGCCTATCCTGGTTCCCTTCACATCTCTTCCTGTCTGGACCTACAGCAGACATGTATGGCCATGGAAAAATCAGAAATCCCTGTTCACCCTCAGACATAGAAAGGCCTCTCCAGCTTCATCCTAGGGCAAAAACTACTTCCTCTAGATGTGTTTGCAAGAATGGAAAAGGTGTTTCAAAAATGCTTTCTCCTTCCCAAACTCCCCTTGATCCTGTAACCACTGTTTGGCAAACTTTTACCAATACCTGTTCTGAAGCAAGTATGAAAACAATCAGAGAGGAGCAAAATCATTAGACAGATTGGGGAGGACAAGACTAAAACTCCATGCGATTCCTAGGGACCCAACAGCACTGTCCAGTGTCAGGACAGCAAATGGGCTTTGTATGGAGAACCTGATCAAGTCACCATAACTACCTACAAACTATCCCGGGACTGCAGAGAAGCTTGGAAGAAAAATTAACATAGTCTTCCAGGGGACTGCACTAGAAGAAGGGACCGGATGTGTGAGCAGCAAAGTGAGATACAGGAATTCTGGGGTTCAGGTTAGACTCTAGAACCTCCTTGTCATAAGACCTGGAGACAATGTCACCTGATAAAGCACAAAGGCAGAATGACAGACAAGGGAATATATCCCATGCAACAATTGAGATATACAGAGGGAGGTTCCCAAGAACTTTATTTTAGAATTAAATTTCTAGCAGAACTAAAGATATAACAGATAAAATTGAGGTGTCCGGTGGAAGACAGGGCGAGCGCTTGGCTGTGCTGCTATCTCTATGGTGAAGAGCATATTAAAAGGAGCAAAGATAACCCATAAGGTACCAGCAGCATCACAACAGAAGCCTCCCTGGGATTACCTGTGACCTGTGATTTCCATCATATTGTATATTACAGCCACTGAAGAGTAAGTACCACAAATCCTCCTTCTTAACACATGAAAAAAGTGACTTTCAAGAACTCACTTTCAAGCTCAAGCCAATATTAGAACCAGAACTGGGATCCAGAAAGCTTATGTCTCGACGTATGAAATAGCCTTCTGGAAATAATAGAAAATCTACCCTTCAAAGCATTAGCCTCCCTGTGTCAGGAGTGAACCAGCAGAGCCCAGGTGACTGTCTGCGTATCTTGTTTGGAGTACTTCATTGATCTCTTTGGGGCAGAGAGTGGACTGAACTAATCTCCATAAACCCTTTCTAATCCAAAGTCTTACAGTTCTGAATTCTTAGGGATTCTGTTGATAAAAGTGAGATCAAGACATTCATTCTCCAAGATTTTTTAAACATAATAAAATTCTTCCCTAATGACCAGCCCAATTCATTTCTTAGTACAACTCCTTGGTAATTATTGTTGGCAGACCAGCAATCTTCCTATGACTCTTTTGCCACTCCTGCTTTATAATGCTAAAATTGTACTGTGCATATAAACATCATTAATTGATGTTAAATTATGCCTGTCTTGACTCTCTTGACAATGGTGGGAGTTTTAGCCACATTTCTCTGGCCAGTCTCGCTCAGAGCTGTACAACCAGACTGGACAATTCTGCAGCTTGCTAGATGTTGCACGTGGCATGAGGTTGATATCAGAGTCAGTCTGCAGCAAAGGAGTGTGGTCTTGCTAAAGTTTGTGGGACAGAGCAAGGGAGAGTGAAGGAAAAATCCAGACTGGAGTGCAGGTCAGAAGAACTCCAGAGACATCCGACCCATCCCACTCTCAAATAGAAGTAGAACCAGACCAAGGCCACAGTCTCATTCCTGAAAACTTGTCATTGGCTGATTCGATCCCAAGTGTTCTTGAACATTCTTTTTTGTTCCTCAAGAAAATGAAGAAATGAGGATATTTTTCTTTGTAGAGTTCCACTTCTTCATAGCTTTAGTATCATGAATGACTCATAATATTTTTATCAGTCCTGTGTGGACATGGGAGATATGTAATTCAGATGAAAATGGTGCTCAATATATGTTGCCAAGAACACCAGGGACTCTGGATGCTGGAGCTATGTCATGGCAAGACCTGAGCAAAGGTTTCATTCTTATCACTATTATTATTTTAGGTTAGGCAGTACTGGAGTTTGAACTCAAGACCTCACTCTTACACTCTACCACTTGAGCCATATCTCCAGACTTTTCAGTTTTATTATTTTAGGGTAAGTTTGTATATTTTTTCCCCAGGGCTGGCCTCAGATTGAGATCTATCTACCTATGTGTGCTGCATAGCCATGTACTACCTGCTTGATTTATTAGGGGTGAGGGGAACTCATTATCTTTTTGCCTGGTCTTGCCTTGAACAAAGAATTTTCTAAATTCTGATTTTCAAGCAGCCGAAATTATAGCTACAAGCCAGTATGCTGACGCTGGTGTTTGATGTTACTGGGGTTGAAACTCGAGGCCTTATGCTTGCTAGGAACATGCTCTTACCACTTGAGCCATAGCCCAACCCTCTTAGTTTTAATTTTTAAATAATCTTTCAGCCAAATGAGACATGATTTTAGGCTAAACTTCGCAAATGAACCCTTACTAAGGTGTCCTTAGTGTGGATAATTAAAAGAACCAGGAATTGGGCACAATAGTAAACACCTATCATCCCAGCTTCTTGGGAGGCATAGATAGGGGGACCAGTTTAAAGCTGGCTTGGCAAGAAGCACAAAACACAGCCTGAACAATAACTGAAATGTAAAGGTATCGGGGGAATGACTTTAGTAGTAGAGTGCCTGCCTAGCAAGTGCCAAGTCCTGAATTAAAACTCCAATATTGCTATTTTAAAAAAGAAAGAAAAAAGAAAAATAAGAAAGAAAGAAGACTGAAAATCGTTGCTTCTTAATAAGACAATAGCAGTCAAAGTTCTGGCTGTGTGTGGAAAGATTGACTTGAACCAGTTTTCCCAGTCCTGTGGTTCTGGATAAGAAGTTTCCTTGCTACCACAAGACCACAGACAGAGCTGGCCAGGAGCCACAGACCCAGGACAGACCCATGGGAAGGAAAAGCACAGAGCCAAGGCCCCATGAGGCTCAGAGTCTTCACCTCTGCCTTTGCTCAGGTTTCACCATGACACAGCCCCAGTACCCAGAGCCCAGTGTTCTCAGTAACACATGTGAGCATTGTCATCATCTAAATCACACACAGCCACACACAAGTACGTACATAAATTTGACCATACACACATAGCCCCATACATACATACAAGTATGCATACACACAACTATATACAACACACAATTGCACACATAAACACAGCCATATACAGCCAGAGAGGCGGGGGAGAGGAAGAGAGGGAGAGGGAAAGAGGAAGAGGGAGCCAGGGCTTTTGCCTAGAGAGCATAGGAGAAAGGGTGGGAGATGGAGCAATCACACTCTGGCTTCCCACTGGCATGAAATGACTGGATTAGGACAGAGGCATCTGTCTTTCTCCTACAAGGTTCAACATTGAGAGGCACCATTTCACTCTGGAAGTATCCATAAGGGTTGCAGGTATGGCTGGATCCAGCAATCATCTCTGGAATATGTCCCCCCACTTCCCAATGCTTTCTTGCTTCTTAGCCACTTAGGGCACCAGCACTTCCAGGCTCCTGGGCTTGGCAACTTCGAATGCCAGCAGGAAATGTTCTTTTCGATGGTCACTAAAGTCCTCTCTTACCCTTTGACCATGTGTCCATCCATAAGGAACACCAGGGGGAGGGAATTTGATCCCGATGGGGAAAAGGAAGGCAGAGGATTACTGAGTGCTGGATGGGCAGGAATGAAGGATGTCCTCTCGGCCTCCCACTCCAGATGGGAGCATCTGCCCCCGAGCCAGCCCTACAGCTCTCAGCTGAGTGCTCCACAGTTTCTGACAATCCTCAGCTGGTTCTGCATGCGGATGGCAGCATCCCTCTTGGTGGCACAGAGGCTCAGGGTACGTGCTGTCGTAGTCTCCAAAGCCTGCACACCTCTATCCCACCCGAGCCAGTCCCCTGCAGCCATATCCACATCTGCTGGCTCCCCACTGACCTCTGCAAAGCACCTCATATTTCCAAGGGTCCTTCTAGGAAGGTTCTTCTCTACCACACCCCTGTCCTCCAGCCCTCCTGTCATAGGACTGGAGCTGAGTGCCCCAGATGGCTCCCAGCACAGCCCAGATTGGAGGGGATTTCTGATTCCCAGTGGACTTTTTTCCTTCCTCAGACAACTACTGCCTGCCTCACCCTGCTTCCATCTGCACCTCCTCCCTCCATTAGGCTCCTAGGGCAGACTGCATGCCATGTTCAAACCTTCCAGGGGCCCCACCCATGTCACCATTCTCCTTCCCCAGCATCCCCACTCCTGGAAGCTTCTCCTATGCCCAGGACAAGGCATGGCACAGAGTTTGATAAGGGTTTCTTGTATGAGAGGGAATGAGATGGCATTGAGTGTTTTCCTCCCCAAATGTCGATTTTTTTCCCCATCTCCTGCTCAGCCCCAGCCTTCCTTCTTCCCCATGTAAGCAACTTGTCACCCTGCCTCAAAACTGCCACTACAGCTCTTGGGTTTCACACCTCTCCATTTGTTACCTCAAGATTAACAGTCTGGCAGGTTTTCCTGAAGCAGGCTTGCAGTGCTGGTGAGGACAATGTCCCTGCAAATAGATAGACAAGCCTTTCCTAGGAATAGGATTACATCACAGCAGGCCAGGCCCTTTCCCTCTGAGGAATGAAGTAGAAAAGAAAGCCAGGAATATATGGGGCCAGGGAGGACCTGGACTGACTCTGTGGCCTTCCCAATAGCCCTGTGTGCTGGATTAAATGCAGCACCCAAGGTAAAGTCCATGTGAACATGAGCCAGTGCTGTCAGAAACACTGGTGTGTGTGTGTGTGTGTGTGTGTGTGTGTGTGCGCGCGTGCACGCACACGCATGTATGCACCAATACCAGTGCGCAGCCTCAGGCTCCTGCACTATTGGTTAGCTTTTTCACTCAAGACTGGCCCTCTGTTACTTGAGCCATGCCCTCATTTCTGGCTTTTTGCTAGGTAATTGGAGATAAGGGTAACTTGGATTTATCTAACTGGATTGATCTGGATTTAATTCTTAGCTTCTGGACTCCTGAGTAGCTAGGATGATGACATGAGCCTGTGGTGCCCGACTTGTGGACATTTCCGCAAGGTCAAAAGACATACTCTAGTAACTACATCGTTGGCCTAACAACTGAAGGTCAGGAATGGCCAAAAGGTTTGATTTCACATGTCAACTCCACTCATTAAAGCTGGCTTTCAGAAGGGTTCTGAGGCGGTTAACCCCATGAGAAGAATTCTGTCATCAGTGCAAGCATCTGCCAGGACTGTAAGCAGTGACAAGGGAAGCACCCATACCACATTGCTCTCATTCCTGATGGAAAAGCCCCCAACTTATTGACAGTTGTTCAGAGAACATTAACCCTCAAAAGAGGCAAATAAGACTTGAAGATGAAACGCCCCAGTCAGTAAGTATGGATTGGGCTTCAACTCTGTATGCAAAGATGGACAAGGCCCTGCTGCTTACCCTCAAGGAGTGCACGCATGTCTGCGCACGCGCGTGCGCGCGCATGCGCGCGCACACACACACACACACATACACACACACACACACACACACACACACACACACACAGAGCCAATAGAATTGAGTGCTTGCTTCTCCTTGGCAACCATGAAAACAAAAGCCATTAGAGGCCAGTTATTGGGTCATGAGACTAACCAAGACCATTCCCCAAAGAGGAGGTACACACAATCTCCTCTGCAAAAGGCACTGGTTTGTGATATTGTCTGTCTGTTTGTTTGTTTGTGAGTCACAGGGCTTGAACTTGGCCTGAGCTCTGTCCTGGAGCTCTTCAGCTCAAGGCTACCACCCTACCCTTGATCCAAGCCCCACCTCTAGAGGTGAATCCGAGATAAGAGTCTCAGGTCCTTTGTGCTCAGGCTGGCTTTGAACCTTGATCCTCAGATCTTAGCCTCCTGAGTAACTAGCATTACAGGCGTGAGCCACTGCGCCCAGCTAAAAGACACTGTAGATGTCGCAAAGAGGTTCATGGTCAGTTAAGCAAGCCATCTGCACATATTGGCCATAGTTAGATAACACTTCATTGATTAGGTACCCAATCATGTCTTCTCCATCAACAACTTTTGACCTTAAGTAGAGATAGTAATAAAGAATAAATTTTACAGTGGGCACCAGTGACTCATGCTACTAATCCTAGCTACTTAGGAGGCTAAAATTTGAGGGTAGCAGTTCGAAGACAGCCCAGGCAGGAAGGTCTGTGAGACTCTTAGCTTCAGTTAAACACCAAAAAGCTGCAAGTATTATCCTTGGGGCTGCGGGGAGCTGAAGGACAACACCCAGGTCCTGAGTTCAAGCCCCAGGACCAGCAAAAAAATAAACTTTATGACATTTCCATGGTTAAGAAGCCATATCATTTGCCATTAAGACAACATCAGTGTCAAACAATTACAACTTATCAAAATATAGATAACCTGAAATCACCTGAGTCTAGCAAGCATGGTGCTTTTGTGAGAGCTGACTGGACATCAGGCACAGTACCTGGGTCTGTATAACAGTCCATGCCAGCTGTCAGGGTTTGAATAAGAAATGCCCTCACAGATTCAAGGGTTAGGGTGTGGTTACTGGCTGATAGACTTTCAGGGAAGCGATTGGATCTCAAGGGATTAACTGACCTAATGAATGGATTAATCCCTTGATGGACTCATGATATGAGGGTGCTTTTGGGAGGTGGTAAAGAGTAAGAGGCAGGGCCTGATTGAAGGAAGTATGTCATGGCATAGGTTCTTGACATCCTCTGACACCCTGCTATATTCACCTCCACTGGACTTCCTCTCCCATCGTGATGTATACTACTTCAACACACACTCACCTCTATGATGGACTGGTTCCCCTGAGGCCAAAGTAAATCTTTCCTCCTTTGAAGCTGTTCTTTCAGGTGTTTTGATCACGCCAAAGCAAAAGTAACTAACCTACCAGGTATTAGAATATCTGTTTCTCAAGTGACAAAGCTGAGTCAGGGAGCTTAAGTAATTTCCTCAAAGTCAGTTAAAAAGCATCAGACTTGGAGTTTGCACTCAGATCTAGTTGATCCCAGGTATGTGTTGGGGGTTTCCTAAAACAGCAAGTTGTTGGCCTGTCTGATTTCAGTGTGGTCATCTGATCGAGGTGGAGAGGTGGGGAATGGGAACCAGGTCCAATGTCTTATAATGTTCATCAACACCCTGAGGAGGCTATATACAATGAAGCACTTCATTTGGAGAGACCCCAAAAAAGTCTAAGAAGGTAAGGGAATCAGTAGCACATTCTGGTTGATACCGAGCACTACCACAATTGACTAGATGCCTAGAAGAAAAACAAAACGAGCCCCACACCCACCATTAACAAGAAACTCTAGGAACCTTAACAAATGAAACTGTAATAAACCCAAAACATGGAGCCCTATGTTGTATTTTTATCTATGTCCCCAATATGTGAGATTGAGGGTGAGAGGACCAGCTATAAGGAATGTGTATAGTTAGCCGGGAGTTTGCCCTAGTGGTAGAGTGCCTGCCTAGCATGCACAAAGACCCAGGTTCGATTCCTCAGTACCACATACACAGAAAAAGCCAGAAGTGGTGCGGTAGCTCAGGGTAGAACACTAGCCTTGAGGAAAGTCCAAGGACAATGCTCAGGCCCTGTCACCCTACTGACAATCCAAGACTGAAGCATCAGATCCTCTTCACAGACTTATTAACAAGATTAACTAAGAGACGTATTTGGGAAACCCCCAAATTAAAATGCAGTGCAATTTCTTGAGAAATAGGCACTGAAAGTTTTCATTATCCTCTAGGTTGTGTTTTATTTCAGTTGTCCGATTGTTTTGCAGAACTTGAATTTGAACTCATGGTCTCATGCCAGGCAGGCACTTTACCACTTAAGCCACACCTCCAGCCCTATTTTTCAGATACAATCTACTGAATTTTCCCTGGGCTTGCCTCAGAACAAGGTCCATGCCCCACCACGCATGGCTTGATAGTTAAATTGAGAATCTCAAGAACGTTTTGCCCTCATCTTGCCTCAAGCAATGATCTTCCTGATCTGTTCCCACAGCTGAGACTATAGACTTGTGCCACTGCATGTGGTTCCTGCTAGGTATTTTCTGCCAACTTACCATGGTGAACATGAGGCTGCTATTATCCTGAGACATGATTCACTTCTCTCTCTCTCTCTTTTTTTTTTTTTACCAGTTCTGGGGCTTGAACTCAGGGCCTGAGCACTGTCCTTGGACTTTCTCAAGGCTAGAGCTCTACTACTTGAGCCATTCCAACACTTCCGACTTTTTCTATGTATGTGGTACCAAGGAATTGAACCTGGGTCTTTGTGCATTCTAGACAAGCACTCTACCATTAGGCCAAACTTCCAGCCCATGATTTACTACTTGACTCTGTACATTTTTTCCCCTTCTCATTTGGTTGAATTTTGTTGTTGTTTTGTTTTCGTTTTTATTCCAGTACTGAGGCTTGAACTCAGAGCCTTGATTTTTGAGCAACATCTCTATTTTCTGCTTTTTAGCTAATTAATTAATAAGAGGATCATGGACTTTTCTGCCTGGACTAGCCTCAGACCATGGTTCTCAGATCTCAGCCTCCTGAGTAGCTAGGATGACAGATGTGAGCCATCAGTGCCTGGCTCAAATATAGTCTTTGAATAATATTTGTATCCTGAATCCACCAGTATATGTCCCACAAAAAGGCGTTTTGCTCATCCTCAAGGGCCCACCACAGAAGCAGGAAAAAGAATGAATGAGTGAATAAATGGATGCATGAATCACTTGTTTCTCGGTGAGTGTCTTGGATATCATTAGCTGCCTGCACTGGGCCATTCCCCTCAAGACTCCCGGGCCCCTGGGGCCGAATCAGCCCTGATAGTGAGAGAGCAGAGTGTGGCTGCCTTTCCAGGAGCATCAGCTTGGCTTCTTTCATGCCTGGAAGACCTTTCATCCTCCAGCACATCCTGTCTGTGAATAGAAATGAGCCAGCCACAGTGTCAAATCCCAATGGGTTGGCCCATGCCCTTGGATTCTGAGATAGTTAACAGTTCCATCATTTGTAGCTGCTAAGTGGCTCTAGACCATTGGTTCATGATAGGAACATGGAGAGGAATGCTGGGTAAAGACTCTCATTAGCTCTCCTGCTTCTGACCATCCATGCGCCAAAGTGGGATTTAAGCCACCAAGCAGGGAAGAAAGGAGCATCCCCAGCTTGAGCTCCACATCCAGAACTAAGGATGTGGAACATGGATGGTACTTGTTACCCATGCATTCATTCATGCTATGCCTCTGTGCATGACAACCCAACAGCTTTGTCCTCTGGTCTCTGACAAAGACTGCTCTTGCTCAGTCTCCAGCACAGTGGGGCGAGGAAGCACATGGTAGGGCCAGCAGTTGGGAAGGGGTGAGAATCCAGAGCACATCAGAAGCAAACTCAGGAATGTGGTATTGAGAGTGGTACAGATGTGACTCCCCAATGAAGGTAAAAATGCAAATGGAGCTTGGCCCCCGTGGTTCACAACTGTAATCTTAACTACTCAGAAGACTGAGCTCTGAGGATTGCAGTTCAAAGCCAATCTGGGCAGGAAAGTCTGTGAGTCTCTCATTTACAATTCACAACCAGAAAACCAAAAGTGGTGCTGTGGCTCAAAGTGGTAAAGTGCTAGCCTTGAGTGCAAAAAGCTCAGAGACAGTGCCTAGGCCCTGAGCTCAAGTCCCATGACCAACCCTCCCTTTCCCCCCCCATAAAAAAAAAAAACAACAGGAGAGAAGGGAAGGGGAGGAAGTTTCAGGCACATTCTCATGCTGGTGCTGGTACAGAATTTATCCACTCTTGCTAGGGGAATTACTGTGCCCATCGCTGGCTTTACTGTTTAGCTGCCTTCTTCATGCTTCTAAGACGGATCCTGAGGAAGCCAGCAAATGCCCTATGGAGAAGGGGAGTTTTCAAGATCAGAAACTGTATGGTGTCTAAGCCACCTGCAGAACATGAGCTGTGTGTGCCCATATGATCAAGAGAGGAGGCTCTGGCCACCCTCCCTTCAGAGGCTGTTGCCACATCTGTATGGCATCACAATGCTCCAGCAAGCTCTGCCTCTCCCTCTCCCAAGCTGAGTTGTAATCTTTCAAGAACCAATGGCTTGTTGCACAATAACCAACCGAGATGGATGGAGGAAGCATACAAATAGCATCTCACTGGTTTGCTTCAGAATCCAAGGGCTTCCCTAGTGAAGGAGACAGATAAAAAAAAAAGAAGAAGAAGAAGAGGCTTTCACAACCCCCAACTTTCCGGGCATGACTGGAAGTAGGATTTGTGTTTCTTTTCAACTCATTCAAGTAGAGAAGGGAGGGATAGCACACCACAAGCATGTCTTCTCAAACTTGCTACCTCCTCTGGCTCTAGGGCTGCCAATAAATTACTAATCTTTCTGGATTTTTCTTTTCCCATCTGCAAAATAAAATGGGTAATTCCTGCTGATCCAGGAAGCTCTCTCTGAGAAGATGATAACTAAATGTATATGCAATTTTGAACACATTTTTTTTTCAAAATAAAATACCTTCCTGGAAAGGGAATAAACTGCAAAGGCCCCAAGACAGGATTAACGCTGGCTGATATGAGAAATGCCAGCAATAAAGCTGATGGACCTGAAGCAAAACGGTGCAGGAAAGCCATTGGAGACAATGACAAGATGTCACAAGGAACTGTGTGAATGATTCTAGAAGCCATGGTATATGCTAATCATGAAAAGACATTCTAAGTATTTTAGGCTGAAGTCTGATGTAATGAGACTGGCAAAAGAAAATCATCCTGGCTGTTATATAGAGAACGGATTAGGCTAGATAGCAAAACGTGAAGAGGAAGAGCATTTGTGACACCGTTGGTGTCATCCAGGCAAGAGATGATAGAAGCTTGAAGAAATGATGAGGGCTAAGCCAGAGAGGACTATCAGGGAAGGAGAGATAGTCACTAGAGTTGAAAAGACATGTTCATGTCTGGCTGGTAAATTCCAGAAGCCCACAGCTTTCATGTTGACCTCTCCCTGCAGCCCTAGTTGGCAGAGTTTCTGCTGGGATGGTTGAGGTAGTGGGGGAAGGAAGAGCCACATGGCATGCATGGGAATTTCCTTGGTGAATGGCTGTCCATCCCTGTTCCTCAGTGTTTCCTTTAGAACAGGTTTTTTCATGTTTGCAGTATGAATAGGCTGGGAATTCTTTAAATCTTCAACTATGAGCTCCTTTTTTCTTAGCAGTTTATTCTTCCGATTATTTCTTTCTTTCTGCAGTGTAGTCTATATAACAAGGAGAACTATGCCACACTTTCAAGAATTTGATCAGAAATCTCACTGAACTACCCAAGATCAACTTAAGCAAGCACTGGCTCCTACGAAACAATAAAACCTAGGCCAATTAGATTCTCTACTTCTTTGTCACAAGGATCAGCTCCCTCCCTGGTTTCCAACCACAGGGTCCTCATTTACATCTGAGACTTCCCACAAACCACTTGCATATTCTCTTGAAGGCAATCTAGACTTCTTTTTCTATCATGTTCTTCCAAATTTTCCAGCATCTCTGTTCATTACCAAAGTCCAAAGATACTTTCACACTTCTAAGCATTTGTTTTAGCAATTTGTATGTGTGATTGACAAGAAGTCAGAAAGAAAGAAATCCTGGGGCATATCCAGATTTGTTTATCTTGATTCACTGGGTAAACAGTAGTGCCATTTACTAGGGCAAGAAGACTCAGGAGAAATTGATTTAGGAGGTGGCTGATAGACTTTAAGGTATAAATGCAAATAATAGGTTCAGAAATATAAACTTGAATTCCTGGGAGAATTCTAGGCTAGAATAGATGCTTGGAAATCCAAAACATATAGCTGATATGAATGTCTAGGAAGGAAAGATAGCCAAACTTGATCCCTGAAAACTTCTGCTTCCAATTTACCTCAGCTTGAATGAAGAAAAAGAAGCTAAAGCAAGTGGTACATCAGAAACTTAAAGGTTTTAAGGAGTTTGCAGGGACCAATTGTACCAAACGAGCCAAAGCCTTTAAGTGTGAAGAGTAACTGGTGACTTGGCAAGCAAGATCCTCTTTGTGACTACCAATGGAGATGGATTTTTGAACCTCAGTGAGTTAAAAAGGGATGAGGAGGCAAGAAAGTAGTGATGGCAGTTTGTGGAGAACTGTTTTGTAAAGCCTTTTCCATGAGAAAGCCTTCAGCCAGAGGAAGTACGGTATGAATAAAGGGTGTATAAGTTGAGACCAAAAAGTATGTTCAAGAGACTATTGTGAAACTAGGGACAGCAGAACTGAATGACTGGGATCCAAACACAGAGGAGGAGGGGCAGGAAATTGTCTCAGGAACTGATGCCAAATATTTTTGTGGAGGTCCTGGTCACTCAGGGTCACTCAGGTGTCACTCAGGGGGACTCCTGCTTTAGCAGCCTTTCTTCTGTCCTTACCTTCAGGCCTGAAGAGAAGGGAAAGGCTGAGATGCCTGAGGCAAGTCTTATTAGATATTGGTTATACCCTTTGAAGAATCTCTCTTCTCACTTTTTGTCTCTGTCTCCATCTCTGTCTCTGTCTCTGTCTCTCTCTCTCTTTCACACACACACACACACACACACACACACACACACACACACGAGTCAGTACATGTGGTGGCATGATACAAAGGAGGCAACCCTAAAGTCTGCCCAAGAAAGGCAGGCACCAAGCTTCTCTAATCAAATAGCATCTCCCATTATCCTGGCCAAGCAAGACATTATAGATGACACACTAGTAGAACATAAGCCCACGGTTGCCAAATGTGCTGTCTTGGCACCATATGGGGAGAACGTGCTTGAGAATAGAATAAGAAAAAAATGGCAGAACTACGAGAAGCAGATGGAGCCAGTATTTTCTTTGAATTCCTAAAGTTTAGGAAGAAGGAAATATGTCCCAGACTCAAATCAGTTTGAGTCTGCTTTGTCACTTAAAACTGAACAGCCCTTGCTGATGGACCTGCCCAATGTGTGCCACTTAGACTTAAACATTAAGAAAGCAGAGGTAAGCAGGCAATCTCACTACTAGGGGGTAGGAGATAGGCCAGGTTGAATGAGGCAGAGAAAGAGGAGACTTTAAGACCACAGACAGCCTTAGCCTTTCACATTGACCTCTGCAACTTTGACATCTTTGTCTCATTTGAGTCCACACCAATCCTGTGTGTGTGTGTGTGTGTGTGTGTGTGTGTGTGTGTGAGAGAGAGAGAGAGAGAGAGAGAAAGAGAGAGCGCCAGGAGTTCACACTGCTTATGACTCAGAAAAACCTTTTTCAAGGAGAAGCTAAGACTCACCCCATGTTTTTTGACTCTAGTAAAGAAGAGTGAAGGTATCTGCCAGCTGTCCACGTGGCTCCTTTGTGACTATGAATAATACAGGCTCTAGTCAGTCACCCACAGCCCAGGGAGGGCCTACGACTGTTCTCTTACACACAGATGCACCACCCCACCACTTTCAATGCCTCTGCAAAGCCAGCCTGCACGCCATGCTCTGAGGCTCTGAACCTGGTTCAACGGATCACACGTTCATTTTTGCTTCCTTCCTCATGTACTGTATCCCTCTCCTTTCCGTATCTCCTCTTATTTGCTGTACCTCAATTCTCTGTATTCCTGAATGAACTCAGTTTTCATTGCTATAACAAAATACTTAAGTCTAGATGGCACAACAAAGTTTATTTCATTCATTCATTTAGAGGTTCAAGGGCACTTATTTCATTCATTCATTTAGAGGTTCAAGGGCACTTTGGTAGTTCCAACTGCACCTCTAATAAAATCATTATGGTAATAGTATCACAATGGCTATAGTATGTGGAGAAAGAATGATTCCATGATAAGATAAGAAGCCAGAGAACAAGGTTGGTCTTTTATAACTGTCTCTTCCTAGGCCCTAAGATTCCACTAAAATTATGAGGACAGCACTGTCAACACTGCCATACGGGAGCCTAAGCTGCCAACACATGAAGCCCTACACTAGCAGTTCCCTTCCTCTTTCCGAGTGTCAGTAAGCCCATACTCAAAATGCAGTAGGTAAAACAAGGATCCTCAACAATCTTTCCTGCTTTGGTGTGCTGTTCCTAAGGTCGCACTGAGGTAGTGAGAAAGAAGTACTGTGGAGATACATAGCATTCCAACAGCATCCTGAGAATTGTCTTCATCTCATTATAGTTCCATCTTTCATTTCATCAATTTAGATTAAGCCATCGAAGGCAATTGTGACAATATGGAACTTGGGGATCACGATGGTTAACTGCTATGTAGGTAATGTTCCTTGTTCTGTTTCAAAGGAGATGCAGATTATTTACACTTCAATAGTAAAGGTGCCAAGGCCAGAGAAGGTCAATAAGTACACACAGGAGGCAAGCGGTGTTCTGTCTGGTCCTAAAGCCACAATCTAAGCCTACAAACGCTTGAACCCACTTTTCTATGATACTGGAAATTCAGCACATGTGAGTTTTGGCAGGAGAAGAGTGGCAATCACATCCTAAGCAAAGCCACCACCCCCTGGCAAAGTGCAGAGGAGGCTTCAGAAGCATAATGCCAGCTATGACTAAGAGAGTCCTCTACCAAACTAGCCCCTCTCCATGACATGTTGGATCCCAGGCTTTTTATTTTCTGGAGTTTTTCAAGCCATTTCTATTATTAGCAAATAGTATGTGGGGTGATGATACATGAACCCCCAAATCATGCAAAATATTATTATCAAATCGTGTGTGGAGTCATGATATATGAGCTCCTAAACTTTCAGCCTCACCAGATCAAAAATGCTTATGGCTACTGACAGCTTCTTCCCATATCAAGGCTTCAAGTCTGCTTTTAAACTGCTAGCCTACATCTCAGTGCTATAGGAGGGAGCTAGGGAGGGCAGGAGGGAAGGAGAAGGAAGAAAGGAAGGAAGGAGAAAGAGAAAGAAAAGAAAGAAGGAAGGAAGGAAGGAAGGAAGGAAGGAAGGAAGGAAGGAAGAAAGAAAGAAAGGAAGGAAAGGAGGGAAAGAATCTCCTACAAACCCTTTGCAAGGGTAAAACCACATTTGCCTTTGTCCTTGGTTCAGAGCCGAAGTTACATACTCAATTATGCTGGCCTCCCGTTCTCCCTTTGCAGGTGCTAAGTGAGGTTAGATCGGGGTTATTGATGCACTGTTCCTATTTTAAATGCAAAACAAGAGAGACATCGTTCGTCTTGAATGCAAAATAAAGCCCCAGTGCATTTTTCAAGCTGCTAAGGCACAATAAGTCTAATATGCATTTCTGTAGCAAACTCAGAGCAAGCAAAACTTAACAAGTTGGAGGTGTTGGTTTTCCATTGAATATAATCAAAGAAACTCTGAGGAGGCATTTTCTAATTTGTTTTCTTCATGGAATCCTTAAGTTTATATAAATAGTGTTGGAAATGAAACCCTTGTGTCTTTGCAATATTCCATCAAATATTTGAAAGCTAAACTCCTAAGATTCCAAAATGCTGCCAGTCACTTAACAACAAATGTATAAGATCTGAAGTTGTGGTCATCATTTTTGTGGTTGTTCAGATAGGAGGGACCTTTGAACTAGCCTGTCCACTTTCAAAGCTTTGCATTTGCACAGGATCAAATAACAAATATCAGTCAGACACTGTTCTTAGCTACTCAGAGGCTGAAACATGAAGATCAGAGTTTGAAGTCAGCCTGGGCAGAAAAGTCTGAAACTCTTCAGACCAAAAAGCTAGAAGTGGTGGTGCTGCTCACATGGTAAAGTGCCAGCCTTGAGCAAAAAGTCAAGTGAGAGTATAAGGCTGTGTTGTTCAATCACACATGCACACTCGAGCACACTCACACCCACCCACTACACAACCTAACTACCAGCTAGAAACCTTATGACTCAAAGGCCCCTGTAATACTCTCCAAATATATGCAGCTAATTTCCCTTTTATATTACTTTCTTTTTCTCATTTAGAAAACAGAGAGTGACATTATGGAGTCATTAGAATAATTGGTCCCAACAAGTATGATATTCTTTAAATGATTGGATTAATTCTATAGGATAAAGACAATTTTCTTGTCAGTTCTGTTGTCTTATTTCTTTCTCAAAGAAATAATCACACTTC
The DNA here is from genome assembly GCF_031878675.1 of Megascapheus bottae. Taxonomy (NCBI): domain Eukaryota; kingdom Metazoa; phylum Chordata; class Mammalia; order Rodentia; family Geomyidae; genus Megascapheus; species Megascapheus bottae. The sequence continues at coordinate 25,769,516 of NC_143532.1, read as the reverse complement.
TTGCCATCTCCCCGCCCTCCCCCCCCCCCCTGCTTCATTGCACCGGACAACATTAATTTTCTTTCTTTTAAAAAGTAGGCTGGGTGCCAGTGACTCATGCTTGTAAGCCTAGCTACTCAGGAGGCTGAGAAAAGTCCACAACACTATTATCTCTAATTAAGCACCCAAAAAAGTTGGAAGTGTGGCACAAGTGGTAGAATACTAGCCTTCCTCAAACACATTCAGGAACCATACCCAAGCCTGAGTTAAAGCCTCAGGACTAGCACACACACACACACACACACACACACAGTAAAGTAGCCTGCTGGGGTTCTCAAAGCTTCTTTTCAATTCATTGACCTCACTGGTGATTCTACTGCGATCAAGAAAATGCCTTACCTCGATGAAATTCCAATTCTTCTTCCTCTGTCCTATAACACCAGGCACCTCTCTGGGTGGGAACCAAATATACCATTGGCTTAGTCCCAGCAGTATTTACAAAGAAATGGACTTGAAAATCAATGCTGCTGCACTCAGCATCTCAGAAGAGACAACGGGAGTGTTGACTCTCTTATGCTGAACTGTTCTAGGTCAAACAAAGTTCATGCAAATGGAAGGCCCCATAATTTGTGAGCCCAAGAGGTAGCAACAGAAGAAAGAAGCAAGAATCCACATGTGCCTCTTTTATCTATTTTTTTTGACAGTCCTGTCTCTTGAACTCAGGTCCTAGGCACTGTTCCTGTGCTTTTTGTACTACCAATTGAGCCACAGTGCCACTTCTGGCTTTTTCTGTTTATGTGGTCCTAAGGAATTGAACCCAGGACTTTGTGCAAGCTAAGCAAGCACTTTATCACTAAGCCACATTTCTATGTCCCTCTTTTTTCAATATTGATTCCATCTAATTGCTCTAGGATTCCAGACAAGTGAATCTGCATCTCTAGACTTACTTTCCTCAGTCAAAGGAGGGGGGAGGGGAGTGTGGCTAATAGCCTAGTAATTTTGCTTCAGGCAAGGTCAAGTTAGAGTGATAAAGAGTTGCTCATATAGTCCCTGCCATATGTGGTTTTCAGGAAATAGAGTACAGCTGGATAGAGACAGGAAGAACACAGGCCCCTTCAGATAAGCCACAAGGTTCTTGGAACATGCAAGACTTGCTGTGTTTTTGTCTTATTTTGCTTTGCTCTGTGCTGGTGGTAGGGCTTGGGCTTGGGCTCTTGCTTAGCTGATTCCACACATGGCACATACTCTACCACCAGAGCACACCTCTGCTTTTGGCCTTTTGCTAGTAACTTTGAGATAAGAGTCTCTCAGATTTGTGGGTCCCTGTGGGCTTCAAACTGGGATTCTTAGATCTCAGCCTCCCAAGTAGCTAGGGTGACAAACAGGAGCCACCAGTACCCAACTGGCATACCGGTTTCAAGGGACAGGAATAGCTGGGTTCTGGCCCCTTTTCATCTATGGTTATCAGGAAATTGGGTGCTAAATAGGACCAAAGAGAATAACCTGATCGCCATCTTCAATCTCCCAGTCACTAAAATCCCACGTTGATCAGTCTGGATGGCTCAAGAAATGCTTTCTTCTTCTTACTACTTGTCTATGTGGCTTAACAAAAAAGGCAAGATCGCAACACACAAAATGACCAGAACATGCCACTGTGGGGGTTGCAAACTGACTTGAATTATCATGGAGCTTGACAAGTAATACAGGCTCACTAATTCTTGTTTGTAATTGGCACCACTTTCTCTGTTAAAATGAATAATACTGAGTAAATACTTCCCAAATTAAATATGATATCAATTCATTATAATTACTCAAGATATTAACATTTTTTTCTCCCTAAATCTTCTTTTGAAAGGAAGACACAGAGCCTAGAGCAGACATTTAGTCTTTTGAGAGCTAGTCACCTTCTATTTGGTCTGTGATCAATTAACATTCAGCCAAACCTCATATACCTGTTCCACCTCTATCTTTGATAAATAAAAGCCGATATTCAAGATGAGGACTGGAAGTTGGGTAGTAATGGCTTGCACCTATAGTCCTAGCTTCTCAAGAGGTTGAAATCTGAGGATCAGCCTTCAAAGATTCCCTGGGGCAGTTAAAAAAAATCCCTCATATCCTATCTCCAATTATCCAGCAAAATGTTGGAAGTGAAGATATAGCTCAGGTGATAGAGCACTAGCCTTGAGTGAAAAAGTTAAGCACAAGTCTCTAAGTCAAACCCCAGGATCAGCTTAAAAATGTTTGGGAGTGCCAAACGCCTGGTGGCTCATGCCTGTCATCTAACGAATGATTGTTGTCCTTAATGTACTATGTTGTCTCTCATCTCCTTTGCTTTCCCTTGGTTATCTCATATTGTTACAGTATCTTACTTTGTTATCTGATATATTGAATTTATTTGTATTTGGTTATTTGAAATTTGATAGGGAAGGGGGGAAAACCAAGATGGGCGGGGGGTGTGGGGGGGAGGGAAATGGGTACCAAGACATGCGAAAGGGTATCAATATATGTGAATTAATGCACCTTCTATCTGGCAAATATCATGTAACCCTTTTACTAATTACAATAAAAAAAACAGAGATCTAAGGGTTGCAATTCAAAGCCACCCCAGGCATGAAAGTCTGGAAGATTCTTGTTCCAGAAATCGGGAAGTGGTGCTGTGGCTCAAGGGGTAGAGCACTAGCCTTGAGCTGAAAAGCTTAGGGACAGCATCCAGGCCCAGAGTTCAAGCCCCTTGACTGACCAAAACAAAAAGTTTAGGACAGGAGGTCCTACTGGACACATCAACAGGACATTAGTTTTCAATTATGGCCACTAGTTATCCCTTGCTGAAACTGGAAAGAAGACTCAAATGTTGTCTTACAGTGTTGGAGCTGAAGCAACCTCATAGTTCATGAGTTCTAATCTCCCTTCTCACTGATGGAAAACCTAAAGAAGAAAAACTTGCCCAAAGCTAAACAGATAGCAAAATCAGCTAGGTCTCAAATCTAGAATTCCAGACCCACTCCCTGTGTACTCCAAAGATGACTAGTAGTAAAACTTGAACTCAAACCAATAAGCCAAATCAACATTGAGAAGTTAAATAGATTGATGGAAACCTAAACAGACAGACAGTGGAATCTCTACTCCTCGGGCCCTTAAATTGTTTGACTACTTTTGCCAGCCCACTTCCCTACAATGGCTCATTTAATTCTGTGTCACCCACAACCTCACAGGGTAGCTCAGTTTCTAATATTAACTCAGTTATCTTTATATCTCAGCCTACCAAGCACAATTCCATTATCTCAGCAAGAAGCAAGCTCCTTAATCTTAAACCAGGGATGGGAATTATCGCTGGACAAATGGGACTTTGTAAGACCCTCTTTGAGCACACAAGAATCTGACTCTTCTGCCTCCTTCTGCATGGAGAGATTCCAGAACAATTGTATGAATTTACTGCATTAGAATTGCTAGGGAGCCTTTTCAAAATACTTATTCCTCAGCTCCCCCATGGAAACTCCAGATTCAGTGGGTCTGAAGAGAGACCAACAACTTGCATCTACAAAGCTGCCCAGTTAATTCTGAGCACTAAGTTTTGCAGCACCACCCACGGGGTCTAACATGCCAGAAGGCCCCCATTAAATATCTGCTAAGTGACCTTTGAAGGAGAGATTCAAGCCCTTTCCATAAAACCAACAATTTCCCAGATATATGAGAGTATTTTGGTTAAACTGTTAGGTTCTACAGACTGCAGGGCACTAGCTTGTCATCTTCTTATTCAACATCATAAAGGAAATTAATCTCCTCTGAGATAATTTGTTACAGACTGTGCAGGTGGATGACTAGAAGATATTTAATCATTTATAATCCAGCAGAACTTAGCTTCGGTGTGATATAAAGGTATTAAAAATTACCTTTGGATCATTTGACAAATAATGTCAGAGAAAGAGAGAGAAGGAAGATGAAAGCTTGGGAACGGGGGGGAACAGTCCTTTGCCAAGACCAAAATAAATTGCACCTACTCTATTATGACAACTGCCTTGCCTGAGAGAGGTTGAAAGGAAGATCATAAATAAAGATGTTCGTGGCTAGAGGCCCAGCGTCTGCCTGGAAGCCAACAGCCAATGAATACTCAGGCATACCTTCCTTGGCCTATGCCAAAACTTCAAACCCATTGCCAATAACTGAAGCCACCAAGGTGACCCAGGCCTAAGACTAATCTATCCAGATGTTAGGTGAGGCCAATTGTTTTAATGCTTTACTAGCAATGAGAAGATGGCTTGACTGGTAGAGTTAATGCAAAAATATAGGCGAATTATGACAGAGTGAACTTAGATTCCTATGAAGGTCTCAGGAAAGACCCCACCTTCAAGGTCTAAATCTCAGATCTACTCAGACCTTTTCAAAGGGATAGGCAAAGGCATTCTTGGTCTGTATCTGTGGAAGAACCAGCTTGTTTTGCCTGAAGGAGACGTCTCGGAGGTCGAACAGAGAAACAAGGTAAGGTTGCATCATGCATATGGATAAGAGCTGTCGCACCTTTGACTGATGACAAAGAAGACTTCTGAGATACATAGTTTTTAGACCTGCTGGCCTTTTCTTGTCTCTAAAAATAATAATATCACAAGAAGAAGTGAGCCAACTGGCAAGCATCCATCAGCAAGTGGTCCTAGTGAGAACTGCTCTTGCTTTGTCCCCCTCCCTGTCCCCGGACAACGTGACACTCTGTCCCCAAACTGCCTGTTCAGCACACCTCCCAACAACCATGTGTCAGCACCTCCATGCAGCAAAGTCATCCTCAAAGTGGAGAAAAGCTCCAAGAACCCGGATGAAAATGGATCTGGGATCCTGAAGACAATGATTCAGAGGATTCAGAGTCTTTCATATGTGGATGATCCCTTTCTCACAGGACCAGCAATAAATGAAGTGTAAGAAGCAAAGAGCAATTCTCACAGCACATTACATAACAAAGATCAAGGTTCTCAAAATTTTCTGAGATCCTTAACAAGTATCTCACTGTTGACAAATGGGGACAGTAAGGCCAAGGAGTTTGGGGGGGGGATAGGTAATTAACTAGAGACAAAAATTCATTTTCAAATCTTGTTTTTTTAAATTGTTCTTTGTTCTTCCACACGAAAAGGCATGATGAATGGATAGTGGAGGGTCAACTGGATAAATAGACATCCCTGTCCTTAGTGGACAGAACCAAGTCAGACATCTTTAGAAATGGAAAATTCAACATCTGAGCTTAGCATCTGGAAGGAGAGTCTTCATTCACTCATCTTCACTTGTCCAATTCCTCATGATGAAAACAACCATTTTCCAAAGCTAGAGGCCCTCAACTACAGTATTCAATGTGTTCTCTTTAATATATCTCTTCCCGCTGCCCTGAGTTCATCTATTCCCACAACTATGCCTTGTCGTCTGAATGCTGACATCTCCTAAATATATATGAAGAGTATGAACTTCCATTCTACACTTTAAACATATGCCTAAGGGTCTATGCAACATCTCCCCCTTGAATGTATAATAGATGTCTCTGAATTAACAAGTCCTGGACTCCTAATCTTGGTCCCCCAAATATGGTCCTCCTTGAACCTTTCTTTTATTATCAAGAGCAACTCTGTTTTTCTAATGCCTTTAATTTAAAAGCCAGAGTATCAATTCCAATATTGCTCTCACATTTTTTTTTATCTAACACCTTCATTAGCACATCTTGTTGTTTTTATACAACAACCAGATCTTATAACTTTTGGCCATCTCCACTGATTCAAACCCTGATGCAAGTTACAATGCTTCATCTATTGTAGTGGTGTCATAGCCCCAAGTCTTCTTGGTTCTGTTTTGATTTCCATCAAGGAATTTTCTGTCTAGATCACACCAATCTCTTCATCCCATGTGCTTTCATAAACTGTCAGTATTTTAGCAGGGAGTAGAAGAAAGTTAAATTGTCTCTAAAAGCAGTCACTTTGCTGACCTTGGTTTTTCACTTCCTTTTCATGGAAACTGCAGAGTTATGATGCTTGACTCTTTCTACGTTTCCCTGGAAATCGGGCACTAAATCCAGAGCAACAGGCCAGAATTAAAGATATTGATTTGCTTAAATGAAACACATTTTCCGACATCTAGTTTAAAGGAGAAAAATTTCTCTTGATGCTGTCATTCTTAGCTCTAATTTTGCAGCCTTGAAACAAATGCCAGAAAATGTCGCTCTTCTTTTGACTTTTTCCTTCTATAATATTCTATTGTATTTTAGTTTACCCTTGTTAAAATAGAAACACAGAAGAAAATTCAAGAAAAAAAGACTGCCATTGCTTGGTATAAGGTGAGAGAAGTCTCTTGTCTTTGTCTCTGTCTCTAACTCTTTTATTCACATGTCCACACATGAATGTACATGTAACCTTCAAAGTTTATCTCCTCATTGCATTCAGAGACATCAAGAATCCATAGATCTGCCTGGATAGCAGCAAATTCAAGGACAAAGTCCTGATGATATGGTTGGTTTCAGCTTTGTTCATTCATGGCCTGTCTTAGAGATCGTGCATGATGACACTTGTCTGGAATCCTAGCTACTTGGAAGGCAGATAGAGGCTCCAGATCTGAGGCCAGGCTTGGGCAAAGGCATGAAATCATACCAGTAAAATAAACTGAAGCAAAAAGGGTTGGGCATGGCTCAAGTAGTAGAGCACCTGCCTGTCAAACATGAGGCCAATCACTTCTGTTTTGTCATTATCATTCAGGTTTCCCCATCTTCTACCATACTCATTATTTTTATTTTTTTTGCATTTTTTATTGTAATTAGTAAAAGGGTTACATGATATTTGCCAGATAGAAGGTGCATTAATTCACGTACATTGATTCCCTTTCACATGTCTTGGTACCCATTTCCCTCCCCCCCCACACCCCCCACCCGTCTTGGTTTTCCCCCCTTCCCTATCAAATTTCAAATAACCAAATACAAATAAATTCAATATATCAGATAACAAAATGAGATACTATAACAATATGAGATAACCAAGGGACAGCAAAGGAGATGAGAGACAATATAGTACATTAAGGACAACAATCATTCGTTATATGGCTTTTGTTTCAATATCCTGGAGGTCCTTTCAATTAGCTTCATACTATATGGCCTTATGTATCTAGGTTTTGCTCTATTGCAAATCTCTGCTAGTAGAGCCCAAGGTTTCTACTGATTATGACAAATGAGGGAAACCATTGAACCTAAGTTCCTTTGAGTCTGGCTTACTTCACTTAATATGATTTGTTCTAAGTCTTTCCATTTCCTAACAAATGGGGCGATGTCATTCTTTCTGACAGCAGCATAGAATTCCATTGTGTACAAATACCACAACTTGTTGATCCACTCATCAACTGAGGGACATCTGGGTTCGTTCCATATCTTTGCTATGGTAAATAGTGCTGCAATGAACATTGTTGTGCTGGTGGATTTAGTATGCCCTTGTTTCTGGATGGTTGGGTAAATGCCAAGTAGTGGAATTGCTGGGTCATAGGGGAGTTCTATGTTTAGCCTTTTCAGGCACTGCCACACTGCTTTCCATAGTGGTTGAACAAGTTTGCACTCCCACCAACAGTGTAGTAGTGATCCCTCCTGGCCACATCCCCTCCAGCATCTGTTATTATTCGTTTTCCTGATCCTGGCCATTCTAACTGGAGTGAGGTGGAATCTTAGAGTTGTTTTGATTTGTATTTCTTTTATGACCAGAGATGTTGAGCATTTCTTCATGTGTCTATAGGCCATTTTTGTTTCTTCTTCAGAGAAGACTCTCTTTAAGTCTTTGGCCCATTTTTTAATGGGATGGTTGTTACTTTGGAGATTAGTTTGGGAGTGATTCAATTTTTTGAGTTGTTGATATATTTTAGATATGAGGCCTTTGTCCGTTGTTTGGTTGGTGAAGATCTTCTCCCACTCTGTAGGCTTCCTAATTAATTTACTAGCTATGTCCTTTGCCATACAAAAGCTCTGCAGTTTAATGCAGTCCCACTTATCCAGCCTTTCTCTGATTTGTTGTGATTCTTGGTCCTTATTAAGAAAGTTTCGACCTGTGCCAAGGAGGCCTAGTGTATCTCCTATTCCTTCCTGTAAAGTTTTCAGTGTGTCAGCTTTTACCTCCAGGTCTTTGATCCATTTGGAGTTAATTCTAGTGCAAGGTGACAAGGAAGGATCCACATACTCATTATTTTTATTCTCTTTTGTAGGAATTGAACCCAAGGCCTTGTATGTGCTGGTCATGCACTCAGCCACTTGCATGCTTGTTACATTTTTATCTATTATGAAATGCTTTCTAGGGCCAGGAGCATAGCCTACTGTTAGAGTGCTCACCTAGCATGTATGAGTCCCTGGGTTCAATTCCTCAGTGCCACACACACAGAAAAAGCCGGAGGTGGCACTGTGGCTCAGGTGGCAGAGCTCTAGCCTTGAACAAAATGTGTTCAAGGACAGTGCCCAGGCCCTGAGTTCAAGCCCCAGGACTGGCAAAAAAAATTTTTTTAAAGAAAGAAATGTTGTCTAAAAGGTCTCATATCTAAAATATATCAACAACTCAAAATATTGAATCACTCCAAAACTAATCTCCAAAGTAACAACCATCCCATTAAAAGATGGGCCAAAGACTTAAACAGAGTCTTCTCTGAAGAAGAAACAAAAATGGCCTATAGACACATGAAGAAATGCTCGACATCTCTGGCCATAAAAGAAATGCAAATCAAAAAAACTCTAAGATTCCACCTCACTCCACTTAGAATGGCCAGGATCAAGAAAACTAATAACAACAGATGCTGGAGGGATGTGGCCAGGAGGGATCACTACTACACTGTTGGTGGGCGTGCAAACCCCTTGAACCACTACGGAAAGCAGTATGGCAGTTCCTCAAAAGACTAAACAGAGAACTCCCCTATGACCCAGCAATTCCACTACTAGGCATTTACCCAATTGTCCAGAAACAAGGTCAGACTAAATCCACTAGCACAATGATGTTCATTGCAGCGCTATTTACCATAACAAAGATATGGAATCAACCCAGATGTCCCTCGGTTGATGAGTGGATCAGCAAGATGTGGTATTTGTACACAATGGAATTCTATGCTGCTGTCAGAAAGAATGACATCATCCCATTTGTTAGGAAATGGAAAGACGTAGAACAAATCATATTAAGTGAAGTAAGCCAGGCTCTAAGGAACATAGGCTCAATGGTTTCCCTCATTTGCCATAATCAGTAGAAACCCTGGGCTCTCCTAGCAGAGATTTGCAATAGAGCAAAACCTAGATACAAAAGGCCATATAGTATGACGCTAAATGAAAGGACCTCCAGGATATAGAAACAAAAGCCATATAATGAGTGATTGTTGTTCTTAATGTATTATATTATCTCTCATCTCTTTTGCTGTCCCTTGGTTATCTTATATTGTTACAGTATCTCACTTTGTTATCTGATATACTGGATATATTTGTATTTGGTTATTTGAAATTGAATAGGGAAGGGGGGAAAACAAGATAAGGGGTGGGTGTGGGGGGGGGAGGGAAATGGGAACCAAGACAAGAGAAAGGGTATTAATGTATGTGAAGTAATGCACCTTCTATCTGGCGAATATAATGTAACCCTTTTATTAATTACAATAAAAATATATGCAAAAAAATGCTGTCTATACTGTGCCCTGGTGGATCATGTTCGTAACCTTAGTTACTCAGGAGGCTGCAATCTGAGGATCGCAGTTCAAAGCTATCTTGGGCAAGAAAGTCCATGAGACTCTTATCTCACTGACTTTTATTAACCACCAGAAAACTAGAAGTGGCTCTGTGACTCACAGTTATAGAGTGCTAGCCTTTAGCTAAAGAGCTCAGAGACAGCTCCCAGGTCTAGAGTTCAAGCCGTACAACCAATTGACAAATAATAATGCATCCATTTGATACCGATTCTGGGGTAATAATAATTGTTAGAATGATCTATATTTTGTTGACCTTTCAGTATGTCCAACAATGAGAATCTCTTTTGGTCCTCTTAAGTCAATCATAAGGTCCTTTAAAAAATAAATCAACTCTCTAGAATTCTGAAGTAAATCCCTACTGAGATCAGAAGCTATATCCTGCAGCCTGTTCCTTCCAGTCACAACTGAAGTGCATCTCCTACAGTTATAAAGGCAGGGAGGTCCAAGGTCATAGCACCAGTGGGTATGGTGTCTGGTGGAGATCCATCCCTCACAAATGATGGTTTCTATGTGTCCCTTTATGTTGAAAGGGGGCCAATGCCCTACTATAAGGGCATTAATCCCATTCTCGAGGGCAACACTATCAAGATCCAACTGTCTCCCACAATTCACATATCCCAATACTCCTGGGGATTAGGTTTTGGCATAGGAACCTGTGGAGACACAAACATTCATACCTCAGCCCCATCTCCTTCTCCTACATTTACTACGTTCCAGACACATTGATCATCCTATTCTTCAAGCCAAGTTTTCTCATGTCTTAAGAACTTTCTATTCTTTTCTAAGTTTCTTTTTTCCCAAAAAGGCTCTTCCCTGGGTGTTTCTGGAAATTCAGAGGCTTTTCCTGACCACTCCCTCCCCTCCCCACTCCCGGGTTATCCTCGCCATGTTAGTTAATGGTAGTACTTACGCAAGCAATAGTTCTCATTGGGCACAGGTGGCTCATATATGACATCCTAGCTCCTCAGGAGGCTGAGATCTGAGAGTCACAGTTTGAAGCTAACCCAGGCAGAAGATTCTTATCTCCAATCAACCACCAAAAAGCCAGGAGTAAAGCTGTGGCTCAAGTGGTAGAGTGCTAGTCTTGAGTGAATTAAGTTAAAGCATAGCACCCAGTCTAATAGAACCTAATTTATTGTGTTTTATGGGGAATACTGGAACATAAAGGACTTAATCTATATACCTACCTGCATAAAGCAAGCAAATCCCAGCAGCACTTATTGCTATTATCAAAATCATTCCCACCAAGAAGTATAAAAACTGTGTTAGGAAAGGAGGGAATGAAGATATAATCACTCTGGTTCTTCTTTTGATTCCTTGATTCTAGAAATTTGCGACTAGCCAGACTTGCTGCCTTCTCTGGGAGCTGAGAGAACATCCATTCTAATCTTCTATCACACCTACCTGCTCCCCCGAACCTGACCATCTCCATAAAACTGCACCCCAGAAGCACAGACAGGGGTAACACACACATGCCCATGGAATTCTGCTTAGCTTTCAAAGGAAGGAAAACACTGTTGATCTAGATATGGATGTTTCTTATCAAGTTGTGGCAGTTTATGTTACAGCTCCTGCATGCTCCCCCAGGCCCCTGCCTGCAGAAAACATAGTTGGCTTTCTTTTTTTCTTGCTCACAACCAAATGGACAGACTTTGAGGACCCTTTGAAGACATTTGGGGGGTATTGTTTCCTAGCATATGTGGGCAGCGCTACTCCTTCCACCCCCTCAGGACTACTTAACAACATCAGCAAAGCAATTAAGGCCAGTTTTCAGGAAGATGCCAGCGGCTCTGCAGTGTCTGGATGGGAGTCTCAGCCCAATTATTTCCAGCTAGTTGTGAACTGCAGGAAAGTGGACTTTACTTCATTAGAACTTCAGCTCCCACTGATTAAAAGTCAGCTGTGTTGGAGACAGTAAGGAAAAATGAAACAATTAAACCTGTCATCAATAAAATTGCTGCGTCTTCCTCAACACAGGGTTTTACTTCTCTCCAGAGGAGTGATTAAAATGAACTGATTGAACCATAATTTGATTGACTGGAGAGCCTCTGTCCATTGCATTGAAACGGAACTTTCCCTTATTGCTCTTCCAGCTTGGGATGCAAAATTTTCCTGTGGGCCTGCCAGAGCCTAATAACAGATGCCTGGGATATACCAGCTGCTGGCCCTGCCAGTGAAGACACTGTGTTAGGCAGAAAATGCCACCACAGCTTCTCCCTCACACATACCAAGATATTGAGACCACAGCCGTGGAACCAGAACTTTTGTCCTTTACAGTGTAAATAATGAAGACTTGAAAAGAGGTTATTCCAAGTGATTTAGGTAAACACAACCTAACTACATATTCTGTGTGTGGGTGTGTGTGCGCACGCACGCACGCGCACGCGTGCACACATGTATCAGTGCTAGGGCTTGAACTTAGGGCCTGGGTGCTTAGGCCTGACCTTTTATACTCAAGAATACCTCTCTAATCAACATTGTGAAAATGACAATCCTGCCAAGAGCTATCTACAAATTCAATGCAATACCCATCAACATCCCAATGTCATTCTTGAAAGAAATAGAAGAGGCAATCCAAAATTTCATATGGAATAATAAAAGACCCCGTATAGCAAAAACACTTCTTAGCAGAAAGAACAGCGCTGGAGGAATTTCAATTCCAAACTTTAGACTCTATTACAGAGCTATAATTCTCAAAACAGCTTGGTACTGGCACAGGAACAGGCCTGAAGACCAATGGAATAGAACTGAGGACCCAGATATTAAACCACAGACCTATGGCCACCTAATCTTTGACAAGGGAGCCAAAAAAATAGAATGGAAGAAAGACAGCCTCTTCAACAAGTTGTGCTGGCAGAACTGGTTAAGCACCTGCAGAAAACTAAAGCTGGATCCTTCTTTGTCACCTTGCACTAGAATTAACTCCAAATGGATCAAAGACCTGGAGGTAAAAGCTGACACACTGAAAACTCTACAGGAAGGAATAGGAGATACACTAGGCCTCCTTGGCACAGGTTGAAACTTTCTTAATAAAGACCAAGTATCACAACAAATCAGAGAAAGGCTGGATAAGTGGGACTGCATTAAACTGCAGAGCTTTTGTATGGCAAAGGACATAGCTAGTAAACTAATCAGGAAGCCTACAGAGTGGGAGAAGATCTTCACCAACCAAACAACGGACAAAGGCCTCATATCTAAAATATATCAACAACTCAAAAAATTGAATCACTCCAAAACTAACCTCCAAAGTAACAACCATCCCATTAAAAAATGGGCCAAAGACTTAAAGAGAGTCTTCTCTGAAGAAGAAACAAAAATGGCCTATAGACACATGAAGAAATGCTCAACATCTCTGGTCATAAAAGAAATGCAAATCAAAACAACTCTAAGATTCCACCTCACTCCAGCTAGAATGGCCAAGATCAGGAAAATGAATGACAACAGATGCTGGAGGGGATGTGGCCAGGAGGGATCACTACTACACTGTTGGTGGGAGTGCAAACTCGTTCAACCACTATGGAAAGCAGTGTGGCAGTGCCTCAAAAGGCTAAACATAGAACTCCCCTATGACCCAGCAATTCCACTACTTGGCATTTACCCAACCACCCAGAAACAAGGACATACTAAACCCACTAGCACAACAATGTTCATTGCAGCACTATTCACCATAGCAAAGATATGGAACCAACCTAGATGTCCCTCAGTTGATGAGTGGATCAACAAGTTGTGGTATGTGTACACAATGGAATTCTATGCTGCTGTCAGAAAGAATGACATCGCCCCATTTGTTAGGAAATGGAAAGACTTAGAAAAAAATCATATTAAGTGAAGTAAGCCAGACTCAAAGGAACTTAGGCTCAATGGTTTCCCTCATTCGTCATAATTAGTAGAAACCTTGGGCTCTACTAGCAGAGATTTGCAATAGAGCAAAATCTTGATACATAAGGATATATAATGTGAAGCTAATTGAAAGGACCTCCAGGATAGTGAAACAAAAGCCATATAATGAATGATTGTTGTCCTTAATGTACTATATTGTCTCTCATCTCCTTTGCTGTCCCTTGGTTATCTCATATTGGTATAGTATCTCACTTTGTTATCTGATATATTGAACTTATTTGTATTTGGATATTTGAAATTTGATAGGGAAGGGGGGAAAACCAAGACGGGTGGGGGGTGTGGGGGGGGGAGGGAAACGGGTACCAAGACATGTGAAAGGGTATCAATGTATGTGAATTAATGCACCTTCTATCTGGCAAATATCATGTAACCCTTTTACTAATTACAATAAAAAATTTAAAAAAAAGAATACGTCTCTACTACTTGAGAGACATCTCTCACTTTCAGATGTTTGATGGTTAATTGGAGATAAGATTCTCATGGACTTTCATGCCAGCGCTGGCTCTGATTTGCAATCCTCAGAGCTCAGCTGCCTCAATTCTCCTAGCTAGGATTACAGGCATGTGCCACCAGCACCCAAATACCACGTGCATTCTTAAAAGCAGAGACCCTTTTCTGGCTGGATCCATGGATTATGTGGCTAGAGAAGAGTCTGGGATTCAACCTGAGTGCTTTGGAGATGAAGGACGGGGCCAGGGCTATGGAATGGAGGTAATTTCTAGGAAAGAGGAAAAGCAAAGAAATGTTTTTTTTTTTTCCACTACAGCTTCCAGAAAAGAATACAGTCTTAATTTTAGCCCAGAGAAACTTTAGCTACCCTCTAAGGATGAAAGATAATAAATCTTTGTTGTTTGGGCGCTTTTGTAGGGGACAAGGGGTAGTCCAGAGACAGGCCCCTTGTAGAAGCTGACAGTTAAAACCAGGCCCAAGAAGGAAGCGTATTATGTGGGTGGGTGTTTATGTGGGGCAGGGATTTAAACACACCTCATGCCCCAAACATGCTACAAAGGACTCCAAAGCCTTCAGACCCACAATAGGCAAAGAAGGTTGCATTTTAGTTGTTTATCTGAGCCTCTTGTACCATAGGATTTCAATAACTGCTGAGTGCTTTCAAGATACATAAAATAAATGCTAAAATAATAAAAGAATGAAAACAAGAAAATGTGAGTGGAATATATACTGGTTCAGACGTTATTACACCCAGTGTTGTCAATGAATATACGATCATAAAACCCCATGGAAATCAAAGGAATCCAAGCAGCTAAAGCCCAGGCCCCAGATTTCCTTCTTGCCTCTGGTAGCTTTGTGTCCTTGCCTAGGATTTATCTGAGATTAGTACCACCATTCCCCAATTTTTAAGAATGTACACTAAACATGGATTTATCCTACATATTCGTCAGCTACCACAGGCATTTCAAAATACTGTAGACTCGGGAGTGTAAACGATAACAGCAATTTATTTTTCATGGTTCTGGTCCAAAATCGAGGAGCTGGAAGGTTTAGCTCCTGATCAGTGCTCTCTTCTTGGCATACACACCTCTGATTTCTTGCTGTATCTTTATTTATGGCTTTCCTTCAGTGCAGGTGCATCATTTTCCCTTTTCCTCATTTTTTTTTAAATACTGGGATTTGAACTGGAGGTCTTAGGCATTCTATCATTTGAATCACTTTCACATTCATTTTGCTTTAGTTACTTTTCAGGTAGGGCCTCTAGACTTTGCCCAAGGCCAGCATGAAACTGTAATCCTCCTTCCTAGATCTTCCCACATGGTTCAGATGAGGAGCGCCCAGCTTTGTATAAAGCCTATCTCTCCTGTCGCCTCCATGCATTGAGATTGGGGGAGGAAAGATGGTGTCTCCTTGGCTGAAGCTCAATCCCCACCTCCTTATAGGTTCCTCTTTATATTGGCCATTAATCCCACCACAAGGGGCACATCCTCAAGTGTCTAATCTTGATTACTTCCTAAAGTTCCCAACTGCAAATACCACTGCACTGGGTGTCCAGGGGTTCAGAATATGAATTTAGGGAGGAACAAACATTCATTCCAGACACCAGCTGCTGTGTGACCTTGATGGGATCCTAGCACCCTCGACGACTTCATGGCAGTCAGGGCATGGGATGCAGAGAGAGGCTGCACTTGTTAAAGGCCTCAGGATGGCTCAGTGTTCAATCTCTTTGGGCATTAAACTTAACATTCCCCATGACCTTGTGTGGACTGGCAGCCCACATTGTACATAAGAAAATGTAGGCTTAGAAAAAATAAAATAGTTTGTCTAAGATCTCAGTGGCCGAAGCAAAATTTAAACTCAACAGTGTTTGAGTCCAGAGTTGAAATTCTTAAGACAAAATAGAAAAAATATTATAGTCAAGGCTGAGGCCATAATGGCTTGAAAATACTACAGTGATGGGAACATTTTAGAAAGCCTAGCAAAAAAAACAGTGTAAGCCATGGGATCTTCACCCAATACCTACCAATTCAAAGATAGCTCTAAAATATCTGCAAATGAATAGCTGGGGAGGTGGGGGATAGGCATGTGCAAGTGCACCTATGTGCATTTTCAGACATTGTGCAGGAACTGTCACTGTGCAATGAAAATGTAACACACAGAGCAAAGCCCTGCACAAGGCCTGCCATTCACACAGCGTCCCTTCACAATTGATGCCTGCTGCCATTTTCCCCAGAATGAGAAATGTGATTTCGATATGTCAGGCAACAGTTTTTAAAAGGCCTCCAATGATTCATATTTCAATGCGCATTTAATCCACACCGGAAAACAGCCCATGTGGGGCCTCTCTGACTCTTTCTTCCTAGCAACCAAGGTCTTTTGTCATTGTAGTATCAAATGGGCCAGTGGTAGCTTTGCATGTGGGACTCAGGTTCCTGACACCAAAGCCTTCCCCTCCTCTTGGCTCAAGGCATTGAAGGAAAGATGAATCATCATGGCCTCTATTTTGGGAATGAGTTCAGTGTCAAAGGACCATGTCCATCTTGTTGATAACAGCTCCCACCACAACCCAGTGTGTCATGTTTCCCAGAAATGAGGACCCTGGGAGCAATTAATCTGGTGTTGGGACTGAGCACAGATGGTGCTTTTCATTTCTTCTGAGGCTGGATCCCTCACTCAGCCTTTGTGCCATACTCCAAATGGTTGTTCTACTACCTCTCCAAAGGAAAGGAGAGGAGAGGATGAAAGAGGAGGGGAGGAGAGGGAAGGGCTGGGAGCAGGGGGCGGGGGGGGGGGGGGAGGAAGAGAATTCGCATTTCCAGAACGTCACCTGATTCTGCAAATAGCATTTCCTCTTCCCAGACCACACCTGCTCCCGGGCTTACAACAGCATTTCTATGCAAGTACTCCCAAGTTTAATCACTAATACCCCACTAATCTGTACAACCAACATCCAATATCTAAATGCCACCTCCAGCTGTACACATATAGACATCTCAGCCTCAGCCTGTTCATCTCTCTCATCTCCCACATGCATGGACACTTTTTCATCTCAGGCTCCTATCTTTCCAGGAAGTCATTTTTGCCCCCTGTCTTTCTACCCTGACAGCCAATCCATCTGCCAGCCTGACTAACTCTACTTCCCGCAGGAAGCTAGATTCTGCAGGGGTGGGACATCAAGAGGGGTCTAGACAAATAAAGAAAGGATGGATGAAATAATATTCAATGTACATATATAAAATGGATCTATGTAAATTGAGGGATGAGTGGGGTTGGGGGAGATTGGGGAGAATGGTTTTATTTAAAGAGGACATGAATCAAAGGCATTATACTCACAAAGTGACATGTTGAATTGAAACCCCTTTGCAAAACTACTTAAGGATAATAAAAATAAAAGCCCCAGTCCTGGGGCTTGAACTCGGGGCCGAAGCACTGTTCAAGGCTAGCATTCCACCACTTGACCCACAGCACGACTTCTGGCTTTTTCTGTGTATGTAGTACCGAGGAATCAAACCCAAGGCTTCATGCATGCTAGGCAAGCACTCTACCATTAGGTCATGCTCCTGGCCCCCAAAGTAATAACTTTTTAAGAGGCTATTCTGGACCACATGGTGATGTAGAGCTCAGTCTGAGCAACATAGTAAGACCTTGTATTAAATACATGTATATACCTATCTTTATACATATGTATCTATAGCATTATATGTATTGATGTGTACATATATATGTATATAGCAAACTCTAAGATTTTTTTTCTACTTACACTGTACTATATTGGGGCATAAACTCAGAACCTTGAGTTCTTCCTTGGCTTTTTCACTCAAGGCTGGTGCTCTAACCTTCAACCTCACCTCCAGTTTCTATGGTGAACTTTTTTTTTTTTAACAGCAAGCATTTATTTTTTGTTGCATTTTTATTACAATGTATAGAGGGGTCACAGTTACATTTGTCCTGTGGTGAACTTTTTTAAAGCAAAAAAAAAAAAAGCATAGCCCTGCTTTTCAAATGCTTAAATGGCTTCCCTTTCCATGTTGTATAACCCTCACGTTCTTTTCTCAGGCTGCTCTGGGAGTATCATTCATTCATGCTCCCACCGAGGGTCCTGCCTCTCTTCCCTCTGCTAACTATGTCAGCTCTATTTGCTTTATGACCATTCCATGTGTCTGGAAAAGTGTCTCACCTGCTCTTCCTGGGGTGATTTCTTTGCTTCTTTCCATCCTCAAAAAACTTAGCCTTGCTTCCCTTGCACATGGGTCAGGCCTCCTTCCACATCTTCTGTCCCTTCACATGACTCATTTCTATAGCACTTACCACATGCATCTCCATCCTTTATTTCCTTGCTTTTACTGTCAATTTCCTTTTTCAACCTGGGAACTCCAGGTGGGCTTTTTCTATGCTCGAATCAGAATTTGTGTTCAGTGATTCCTTAGTGAGCCACTTTATCTAGATGAATGAGTGAACTGTGAAGACCCAGGTGACAAGTGGCAGGACCAGGATTTAAACACAGACCCATACCTCTCTAAAGCCCACATCCTCAAGAGGGAATTGTGGGTTTTTCCTCAGGCTGACCTTTGATCCTTGGCAAAGTCTCCACCCCCCCCCATTCTGCCCCACAATGCCAGAGTACCCTGTTGCTATGCTGCCATTCCCGTTAAATGTTTCCATAGAAAAGCAATCCTCCCAGACAACATCTAAGCATCCAACAGGAAGAGATGTGGAAGGGCTCTGAGCACCCTCCAGCACTCCAGCATAGCTCTCCACTTTAAATTGTTCCCATGTAGGACACATGCTACCTTCACAGTCAACATTACTACCAACTGCTCTGCTGAAATCATTCTCTTCATCTTTGTGTACCCAGAGTCTAAATCCTGATGGATGAAACCATGAAGATTTTCAAACTCACAGTGTCCCATGCCATACGCTATAAGCCCAAATGGCTTGCATGCATCTGTAGGAGCATCTTTGAACAGCAAATATCACCTCACCTCATGTGCTTCAGTGTCTTACCATTTCCTTCTATCTCAGGATATTATCTAACGCCATAAAGGCTTCAATCATTGGCAGATACAGGACCAAAGAGGATCTTGCACTTCTGCAGTATGCTCTGCTTGGTCCTTAAAGGAAACCCAGATGCCCAGCTGACATCTTGTCGCTGGCTGTTTCCTTCTTTCCCTCTTTCTACTTCCTCACTATGCTTACTTGGATTATGCACAGTTAAAATCCTTATATCCAACTCTGTCCCCTCAAGCTCTTCTTTCTGGGGAAGTTGAATTTAAAAAGGCTTAACTTCCCTCCCCTTTCAGATAATCACCACCCAGGAAACCAAGATTTGCTAGAAACTTGGAGGGAAGGGAAGAAGGAAGGAAGGGAGGGAGGGAGGAGGAAAAGAGAGAGGGAAAGGAAGAAAGAGTTACCTTTGAGGATAACCTCAAAATGGAAAAGCAGAAAGCACATTCACCATGATAAGCAATCTTCCCAGCTGTAGGGGGGGAAACAAGATGATTGGGAGGGGGAGGGGGGAAGGAAAAGGAGACAAAAAGTATGAGAAGGTGCATGAGAAGGTGTGAGAAGTAATACATCTACTATCTGGAGAGTGTAACTGTAACCTCTCTATACATTACCCTGACAATAAAAAATAAAATAAAATAAATTTCCCAGCTGAGTTCTTTTTTTGTTTCTTTGTTTTTGCCAGTCCTAGGCCTTGAACTCGGGGCCTGAGCAGGGGTTTCTCAAGGCTGGAGCTCTATACCACTTGAGCCACAGCACCACTTCCAGCTTATTCGGTGAATGTGGTACCGGATCTTCATGCATGCTAAGCCAGCACTCTACCACTAGGCTAAATCCCCGCCTCCTGAGTGAGTTCTTGGCCCTTGAAACATCAGTGACCTTGAACTCTGAAGTCACCATACTCTTCTCTAAAACTCCTTATGTTCCTATAGTCTGCCATTTAGACATTTACAAGTTGGCTTCAGCTTACTCCTGTATCTATGCTGGTCTCCCACTGAACACTCCAAAGTGCCATGACTTCCCCCCCACATTGGGCAATGGAACCCCCACAGTTCTTCTTCTCAGAGTTTAAGCTTATAATGTCTCCCTGCTTCTTGCTCAGGAGTCGGGGGTCCACAGTCTTGTTTCCTGGTTATTCAACATATGCAGTCCCATCAGGCTCACGCTCAGCGGGTCTGTGTGCTCAGTGTTCTGTTCTTGCATTTACCTGTTTTATTGACAGGGACACTGCATTTCATTTTGCCCTTGGGCCTGCAGATATGTTGCCAGGCCTGTTTTCAGATGCGATTTGGCTTTCAAATAGTAATAACTCACTATATAGGATTGTTAAAGAATTTTCACCCCCACATCAGGGTGAATCTCACTTTTTCATCCCTTGTCTCTCACATTATAACATTTTTAAGTCATACTTGGATTACTGGAGAGAAGGAAACATTTGTTTCAAGGCTTCCTCTCTGCCTGCTTCCTTGGGAAAATTGGCAGCAAGGGCAGAGTTCATCCTTCGGAATGTGTTGTATTCCCCCATACCCAGTAAACACCGACTAAATTGGAGATTAAATCTGTGAATTACAAGGAGGGAAATTTTAAGAATGCTTTGCCGTACCCCTTTGTTGAGTCTCAATGTCTTATTTTAGTATTTTGCAGGTCTTTAAATACCCATGGTTTATTTATGAACTGAGGGTTATTAACTGTTTGAAACTTCATTAAGTTCTTCCCCGGGGATAGTCTGCTGAGGTCTTCTTAGATGATCCCTCCCCAAATATCCGTCTAATTTAGATTTAATAGAACAGTTTATTGTATGTTGATAAAATAATAATGAATTAATAAAGCCTTCGCTGAGACTTAGGTAACAGATACATAATCTATCGTTGTTAAAGTGCCATGCAAATGTTTTTAATAATCAGCATTTAATATGCAGCAACCCAGACGTAAATCCAGCCTAAACACACTTTTGGAAACCCATTTTAAGCAATGCATGAGTTTCTGGAAGATAGGAAAAGCTTGAGAATAACTGTACAGCAGACCATCTGGTGTCCTTGAGCCCTGTTAGAGACTCTGAGACCTGAACTCAAGAGAGGCAGAAAATTCCACTGCTGGACAATACCCCTGGTTTCTTTTCCCCAGGACTGGACTCTGTGAGCCTTACTGTGTCTGCCAAGTGTTTCAAGGTGTCCAGGCATGAAATGAATCAAAGGTTCTTCTAACCAGATTATTTCAAACCCAGGTTTGTTTGTCAGGAATGCAACTTAGGGAGTCAAGGTTGGTAAGTGTTAAGAACGTGGTTTCTAAATGATAGCTAAGGTTTACCTGCTATTTGCTCTCTCCCTATCTCAACATGCTTTCTCACTGAAGATCTCCAGCCAAGGGGACAACTCCAAACATTCAAATAAAAGTTCTCTCCTGTCTTCTTTCCCTGCATCTTACCTTTGAAAGCATGTTGCTACCTGGGGAGCTGACAATAGTGGTTATCTTGGATTAGGGTTTTATGATTTTAGGAGAAGTGCAAACAAGTTGTCATGTTGGACCCTTCAGGAAGACTCCTGTTCCAGCACCTGAAGGAATCATCTCTATTCACAGATACAAATAAGGAAGTATAAACAAACCATCTCCAGCCTTACTGCCCATGGCTCTCATCATTCTCATATTTCTTTGGAATTAACTGTAAAATCCATGTAAGAGATGTCACTTGGTGGCAGAACACTTGCACAACACTTTGTGTTTATTGCCCTGATCCATACTAAGAAGTCTTTACCTATAAAACCAAAAATTGAGGCTGCAGATGTGGCTTAGTGCTGGAGTGCTTGCTTGGTATGCATGAAACCCTGGGTTCAATTCCTCAGTACCACATAAACAGAAAAAGCTGGGCGTGGTGCTTTGGTTCAAGTGGTAGAATGCTGACCTTGAACAAATGAAGCTCAGGGACAGTGCCTAGGCCCTGAGTTCAAGTTCCCAGGACTGGCAAAAAAAATTGTTACGTAAGTATCAAGTCTGAAACCACAAGGCTTGAGTTCAAGACCAATACAGCATCATGGTTCTTTAGAATATGGGAAGTCTCCTCCCTTTTTTGAGTCAAGAGAACTTGAACCATGCTTTTAGCTCCTGCATTTTGTCCCTTGGATGTGATATTCAATGTCATTAATGGACATACTTACCCTAGCAATGAGTCGTTGGCTCAATATGGAAACACCAGGGAAGATAGAGAGCAGGTCCAGGAGACAGTGGCCACTTCCATAGGCAGTTTCAAAGCTGAATCGATTGAAAGCTGTAGTGGTCTGAGAGGACAAGTTCTAACCACAGCAATGGCCCAGCTGTTCGTGTTAGATGGACACTTTCAGACAACGAAAAGAAAGAATGGAAGTAAGAAGGGAAAAGTATTAACTTTCCAGGGCTGGCTTTTCGACCAGGAATGACCTCTAGTCCCTGGAAACAAGAAATCTCCAGATTGTGTGTTGTATCCCAAAAGAATTTGGTGCTTATGAGCCCAGCATTGAGGCCATTCTACCTGACAGCCAATTCTGGCATGTTGCTGAAATCCACTGTACCTTTACATCACTGCCTGAAAACTGGGATGAATAATCCAGCAAGAATGACAATGAGCACCAGATGAGCTTATATACGGAAAACTTAGTTCAATGAGGGCCAGACCTGAGAATCACTATAATGCCTCTTTACCTTCACATTCCTACTTTAAAGTTAGTGGGGAGCGGGAAGTGCCTTTGAGTAAGTGGCTCTGCTGTCTTCTACTTCTTGGAGTACTTGGGCTTAAACCCAGCTTCCTTACCAATTATGGAACTGATTTCAAGAAACACCTGGCTTATCAAGGGCAGAATCAGCCAGAGGTGTGCCAAAAGTTATCCCAATTGAATTTACCAGAAGAAGAGGGGAAGAAGACAGACTGTAAACCAGAGCCCACCAGGACTGGGGTGGTAGAATGCTGGTGAGGAGCACTGGGGCTCTGTGGACTGCCTAGCACAGCATCCAGCTGGAGAATTGCCACTGTACTTCTTCTTGATGACTTGTTGGCTCTGAAACATCCATGGTTTCTGGTTTCCATATCCTTCCGGCCGTCTCTCATGTAAAAGATTGCAACCCTGGGACCAGTCTCCTGGATGAATACCTGAGGCCCATGGTTGTTCAGTGAAGACCCCAGAGCTACTGCCCAGATTAAAGAAAGCTTCCTAACCACTCAGAAGGCTGAGATTTGAGGACTGCAGTTTCAAGCTAGCTCAGTCAGGAAGATCCATAAGGTTCTTATAACCAATTAATTACCAAAAAGCTGAAAGTGGAGCTATGGCTCAAGAGATAGAGTTCTAGCCATGAGTGAAAAAACTAAATCTTAAGTTCAAGCCCTAGTTGTAGCACAAAAAAGAAACAGGCAGGCAGAAATGGGGAGAGAGAGAGAGAGTTAAAATATTGATCATTCTTACCTTCCCATCCTTAACAATAGCCTGGGGCTTGATGTGATATATATCTATAGATATCTATAGATTTATTATATATATAGATAGATAGATATATTAGATGCTTAGTTATGACTATCTCCATGAGTGGATGAGCTAAGTGACTGAGAGGCAGACACTAGGAAAGATTGTAGGCTTCAGAACCAGACTATCTGGAGTGGGAATGTCCTGATTTTACCATTCATAGAAGTTGGACTTTGACAGCCTCCCTGTTCTTTCTGTTCCTTAGCTTCCAGTAAAAGCAGAATAATAATAGGGCTGTGGCAAAGAGTAAATGAGCTAATAGGTATAAAATGTCTAAATACTGGCTAGTTTACAATAAGCATTCCATAGTGTTAACCATTACTCTTACATCAAATGAGTCCACATCCTTTCTCATCTGGACATTATCAGTGATTCTGAAGGCTTCTCTACTAAATCAACATCACTGGAGAAGAATAAGCACTTGTCCTTTGGGTCTTGTAACAATCCCCCTTCCAGGGGCCCAAACATCCCCTATTTAGGCTGAGTGGACTTTATTTACAAGGACCTAGTTAATCAAGTCTATCCGTAATGTAAATGTGCTTCTCATTATGCTAATGCAAGCACTAGACATGCAAATCCATAAGCATTTGCATGCCTAATGCAACAGTTCGTGTCCATCCTGTTCTGTTGCTATTTACTATCTAGTTTTTATGACTTATGGATTTCCAACCCTTTAAATTTATATCAGCGTCCTGACATATCTGCAAGCAGCGACAGTTTTATGAGCAGTAAAAAAAAAAGCTACAACACACCACCACTAAATACTAATGACATAAATGGTA
The DNA here is from genome assembly GCF_031878675.1 of Megascapheus bottae. Taxonomy (NCBI): domain Eukaryota; kingdom Metazoa; phylum Chordata; class Mammalia; order Rodentia; family Geomyidae; genus Megascapheus; species Megascapheus bottae. The sequence goes on along the minus strand of NC_143532.1, from coordinate 25,745,215 downwards.
GCTGTAATGGCCCCTATTTTTATTACAATACCAAACCTCAATATATTGCAATTACCTCTGCACTCAAACCACACCAAGCCAACTGTACAGGAGCCATCTCAGTGGGGAGGGCAGGGGGAAGAGACCAGGAAGTGTTTCCAGTGGAAGTCAGCCTGTAATATTGAAGAGCTGAGCTCAGCAATTGCTGCCAGAGTTTCCTGGAATTGTCCACTGAGTCTGAAAACCAGAGACCTCAGAGACACAAGTGTGCCCAAATGTTGAGATGTGTCTCATGGCCTCAGGTTCTGCTTAGAATGGTCTGCAGGCTGCAGCGATCTGTTCTCTGCAATCCCCATGAAAGCAGGAATAAGATGGAGAAAGCACCAGGTCTATACAGCCTCACTCCACCTGAACCCCAAATCTACTGCATAGCCCTGAACAAACCCCTCTCTGCTCTCTTGCTTTTCCATCAGGCAGAATAATAATAGATAACTCTAAAAGAGCTTCCAACATCACTGACATTCTAGGACCAACTCCACAGAAAACTCAAGCCCAATGTGTAGCCATTAATTTTTCTCTGGAATGAAAATATATCTACCAGGACATTTTTATGCCTGATTTTATAAGTTCTGATTTTGTGCCCTAAAATAATAACACCTTGAATTTATTTTATGGCCTTTTCTATCTAAACCACTTTTCTGCCTGTTAACAGCCTTCATTCTCAATATCTCTGGAGGGCTATCTTTTCTCTTGTGCAAGTGGGGAAACTGAGGCTGGATAGGAGAAGGGAGCGGCCCACAGTTATAGAGCACATCAGGCCCAATGTTAGCATTTATGCCCAGCTCTTTACTGGTAGCCTTCTATTAATCCATTTCCGGTCTCCCTTGTGGCCACCTCTTCCAGGACCTATGAATAAGAAGGACATCTTTTGTCCTGTGAGAAAAATGGTAGAAAGGATCATTAAACCAGCACTGCCCCAGTGACTCTGATTCCACCACTGGGATTCTGTTCATTTGACTTTTGTACCGTGTCCCTGGAAGAGACCCTTCCCTAAGGAGTTATCCATCACTAGCATCTCGGAGGAGAAGACGCCTACCTTTCCAGGGACAGATAGTACCAGGCAGGCTTGGATGGGCAGGTGTAAGCTAAGTACACAGGGCTATTTTCAGGGAACTAGAAGCGGATTGGAGCACAGAAGGAGCAGAACAGACTTGAAAGGGGAGAAGAGAGCCAGTGAAAAACTCTTCAGGAATGGATGGGGTCCCCCTGGATGACTGCAGGAGCTGGCACTGAGCAAGTACTTACCCCAGGTCCTAAGCAGCAATGCAACATTAGAACTTCTGGCTGTCACTCTACTCATTCAACTGAAATCTATCCGGAACTCAAAGGTATTGCTAAACCTGCCTGAAAAGTGGACTGAATTATGTCTCTCCCATCCCCCATTTAATATTGAAACCCTAATTCTAAAAGGGCTGTTATTAGAAAAGAAAGCCCTTTAAGGAGGTCATTGAGGTTAAACGGGGTCCAAAGTATAGAATGCCAAGCTGAAGTGCTTACAATAAGAAGAGGCACCAGGCATGCTGCATGCAAAGGAAAGACCATGTGAGAAGAGTAAGATGGTCACTTACAACCCAAGGAGTGGGGCCTCCGAAGAAACTCAATCCTCAGAGAGCTTATTCTTGGCTTGTCACATACAAATGTTATGAAATAACTTTCTACTGTGTAAGCCACCCAGTCTTTGGGACTACAACGATAGTCTCTGTTGGCACAGGCACAGAGAAGAGGCTTCATGCCATGCTCACAGGTCGGATGCACAAAGCTGGGAAGGAAGTTGCCATGCAGCAAAACCACTCCTGCGGGGTGATAAGTGTGGAGGTTCCTTGTGACAGACATTCAGATACACTTATGAAGGAACTTCCCCCAGCATAATGAGGTGATGGCAGAGAGCCTTGTTCTGCATTTGTCCACAGCACAGAGAATATTGGCAAGTTAGGAAACCATTGTTCCTGGTCTGAATTCCTTGTTCTCCCTAGTACTCAGTTGAATATCTCAGGCTTGGTTCTTCTTCGGGCCTCTCTCATCCCTAAAACAAGTCATTTGGCTAAATCAGCATCCCAAAAGTCAATCACTAAGGGACTTAGTGAGAAATGTTGTCATATCCACATTCTGACTGGATTGTCTGGATTGTCACTCTGCAACACGGCAGCAAAGCACCACCAACCAGGCAATGAGGCAGCATTTCAAAAGCCCCTCCTTGACTGCAGAGGTCCGAACTCATGGAGACAGCAGAGTCAGATCCTCTGAAGGCTCAAGAGGAGAATTCTTTCTTGCTCCTGCAGTGACTCTTAGTTCTCCTTGGCTTATGGTGGCAGCATATGAGCTTTTCCCACTGTCATCACATGATGTTGTCCCCTGAATTTCTTCTTCTCTTCTTTCAAGGACAATCGTTCTATTGGATTAAGAGTCTGACCTATAGTATATCTCATGTAGTAAATACAGTGTGTAGTATATAATTTATCATTGTCATTTATAAAATTCTAATTTCCAGAAAACAGACTGTATTATGATAGAAACTAGCTTAAAACCTATCACTTTCCCCACTTCCTCCCCCCTCCTCACCTCTGTTTATCACCTCTGTCTATAAGAACTCTAGGTAATAGAGTTAAGGCTCACTCGAAATCTAGTCAGTTATCATGCCAAGACTCTAAACTCAATTTCAATTATAAAATCATCAGTTCATCATAGCTATTGAGAGTTAGGATTTAGACATATCTTTGGGGAGGCTGTTATTTAGCCCATTGTATTTACTAAGTATTTTTTATTAAATTGGCCTTAAATCAGTTCAATTTTTCCTTGCCTTATATTAGCTATGAAATTATAGGTTTGATGTATGCATTCTATTTTGTTTTAAACACTTTTAGATGTATTATAAACATGCAAAAAATAAGGACAACAAAAAGAACACATGCATCTACCCTTGTATTCTCAGCACTTTCTACTATTTTTAGAGCCTTTTCTTTTCAAAACATAAAATACTGTGCAAATATATTTTGCATGCTTTTCGATTCTCTTTCCTACCCTGAGGCACTACTACTTAAAGCTACAATGTATTATTTTATTTATGTGCTCACATTTTTATGACTACTGTCATATAACATACATGTGCATACATATGAATATACATCTTCATATGCAATTTCTGATTACATATTTCATTGTTACACAGTCCCCATTGTACTCTCTTCATTCTGAAATAGGTTATGACCATTTGACACTGTGGGTTTTTTTTTAACTACCCATGTTGATATTTGTATCTATGGTTCATATATTTAACCAAGGACTGGCAAGGTTTTTCTTTATTAGATTAATAGTAAGTATTCTTGACTCCATAGGCCATATGATTTCTCTCAGAATCATTAAGTTCTGCTGTGGTAAAGTGAAAATAACCACATAGTTCATTAAAATACAACTGTGTTTCAATAAACCTTTATCATGAGCACTCACATTTCATTGTTACTTCTTTTTTTTTTTTTTTTTTTTTGCCAGTCCTGGGCTTGAGCTCAGGGCCTGAGCACTGTCCTTGGACTTTCTCAAGGCTAGAGCTCTACCACTTGAGCCTCAGCACCACTTCCGGCTTTTTTTCTGTGTATGTGGTACCGAGGAATCGAACCTGGGTCTTCATGCATGCTAGGCAAGCACTTTAACCACTAGGCCAAACTCCCAGCCTCATTGTTACTTCTTTTACTGTTCTTTCAACCATTTACAAAAGTGCATTGATGGGGTTAAATGATGTCCAAGTTGCCTGTTGAAATTCTGAAAGTTCTTATACTCTTACAAGGTCCCACTGTCATTCTTTCCATGAAGTATAAACGTTTGCCCCGTCCTATTCCACTACTCAGTTTCACCAGCTTCAAGGGGTCTGGCAGGCCTATAAGCATGTTTGACTCTGATTGGCTCCCTCTGACTGAAAGTGGCAGACAGGCATAACACTACACTAAACAAAGGTCTATGTCTGAAGACACACAATTCCAAGAAAATGCCAACTCACCTTCAAAATGGTGTCTTAGCTTGATTACTTGTGGCTCATGCCTGTAATTCTAGTGACTCAGACCTGGAAGCTTATGGTTTAAAACCCAGCTCAAGTAGAAAGGCCTGTGGGACTCCATCTCCACTTAACTACCAAAATGCTGGCCTGGAGGCATGGCTCAAGTGATAAAACACCAGCTGAGCAAGCAAGAGGTCTGGAGTTCAAACCCAAGTACCTGCAGAAAAAGAAAGGAAAGGAAATAAAACAGAAAGAAAAAGGATATAAACTGGGTACCGGTGGCTCACACTTGTAATCCTAGCTGCATCGGAGGCTGAGATCTGAAGATGACGGTTCAAAACCAGACCAGGCACAAAAGTCTGTAACCACCAGAAAACTGAAAGTGGAGCTGTGGCTCAAAATGGTAGAGAGCTAGCCTTGAGCTGAAGAGCTCAGGGATAGTGCTCAAGACCAGAGTTCAAGCCCCACAACCAACAATAACAAAAAAAGGAAATAAATTTTAGCCATCTTAGAATCTTGTGTAGGAATGGTATAACTAGAATAGGATACAGAGAACCTTCAACTTAGGATATTTTTTTTTTCAATTTTATGTTGCTACCTTTCAAAGGAACAGACATTCAATAAAAGCATTATTATTTCTTCCTCCTTTCCAGGCAAACATGGTTTGCTAATGTATTCTCTGGAGACCTGGGGCAGCCTTGTATGCTCCTCAGACCTCTAGCCAGGCAGTCTGGAAGGAAATGTATCACCTCTCCACTGTGCCATGTTGCCAAGTAAGGCTGGCTAGTAAGCTGGGCAAACTGAATGCATATTGTACTTATAATAGTTTCCAAAATACTTAGTTTCCCAGGGCATATCCTGTCTTAAGACAAGACACTATAATAGTAAAACTTTGCAGGAACTCTGGATAAAGAGCAGATAACAAGGAGGGTAGAGAGAGCCTTAACAAACAAGGACATATTTGATACCACATGCTGCAAATGCAGCACAGAACACCAGGAAGCGTGCACTTATTTGTAAGGCACATATTTGTGGGCTTGATTTGTATCTCAACTTATGAGTTCTGACATCCCTCCATTAAAGAGTTGTTACTTTAGTTAAGGCATTGTTCTTTGGCATAAGAGTTCATTGGCTACAGATTTCTGTCTCACTCAGGAGTTTTGTTGCTTGATAAAAGTAAAAGTAAACTCAGCCTTTATGGCTCAGGCAAAAGAAGGGAACACTGAAACAAAAGTCTGGAAGTTAAAAGTTCACAAGTGGGGATTGGTGGTGTGACTCAGGTAGTAGAACACCAGCCAATAAACGAAAGCATCAGTTATTGAGTTTGAGACCAGGTCTTAGACAAAAATTAAAAAGTTCACAAATTAGAAATATTTTCAGACTTAGCTTCCATAAGAACCTGTTCTTGCTGTGCATTGTTCAAATCATTCTGCTCATAACAGTATGATTGTCATCAAGCTCCTTCCCTCCTGTGCCCATAATTCCTGCTGTTAGTACCACAAGAACAGATCCTCTCACATCAGATTTGCTCAGGTAGAATCCCTGAACCAAACACTGTACCTAGAAAAACTCTGACTAGGCCAGGTTCACAAGCCTAGAAGCACAAAAGGAACTGGCTTCCCCTGAAGCACATAAATTGCTTGGAGGAGACAACTTTAATGGAAAGCTGAAGACTGCTACAAAAGGTGAAATGAAAAAAAACTACAACTATATTCACCTGACATGACTTTCTTTTTATTTTTTTAATGCTAATCCTGGAGATTGACATCAGGACCTGGGCACTGTCCTTAAGCTTCTGGGACCATCCACCACTTGAGCCACAGCTCTACTTCCAGCTTTTTGGTGATTAATTGAAATTAGTGTCTCACAGACTTCCCTGTTGAAACTACCTTTGAGCCATGATCCTCTGATTTCAGACTCCTGAGTAGCTAGGATGACAGGCAAGAGCCACCAGCTTCTAGCAAGAGCTTCCTTTTGCAGGTAAATTCCCAAGTGACTCCCCAAGAAAAAGAGGAGAGATAGAATCATCACTCAAAGAAGATGAGTGAGGCCTCTGAACTACTTCCTTAAGTGAAGCCACTAACAAGTGAAGAGGTTTGGCCCACAAGCCAAGGACCTGAGGAGATTGCCACCTTGAGCAGCTTAGTGATGACAGCAACCAGAAGGTGTGAGGATGGCCTTGTGGACTGGAGAAGCTTTGCTGTCCCTTGGGATTGCTGAGCGACCTCTGCAACTCTGGCTCCAGTTTTAACAGGGAAACAGCTTGCATGTTGCCACTTCTATTCTGACCAGAAGGAAAAAGCAGAAATAAACTGGTATCAAATAAATACCTTAGACATGAATGATGGACGCACACCATCTAAAAGACAGAAGTGTTATAGTGATTTTTTTAATAAACAAATCAAATTATATGCTGTTTAAAAGAAATCTGCCTTATATACAAGCATGTCTATAATAAGTAAAAAGTAAAATACTGCTATATAACATAGTTCCAAACAACTGTTTTTACCACAAAGAAATGATTAATATTTCAGGAGATAACTATGCCAATGAAACCAGTTAGATCTTCTCACAAAGCACATGTATATTGAAATACATCATATCCTTTAAATATATACAATTATTATTGTCAACCAAAAATAAAGCAAGGCTTTCAAAGGGATTTTCGTTGTTTGGTTTGGTAGTATGAGGTTTGAACTCAGAGCCTCACTCTTGCTTGGGTTATTTGTTCACTCAACAAGCATTAAGTTCCACTAGTACCACAAAAAATATATATATATGTATATATATGTGTGTGTGTATATATATATATATATATATCAGGTTGGGGCATTCTAGGAAAGAATGCAAGCTACAAAATAGCATCTTAAATATATTATAAGTATTGTGGTAAAGGGCAAGAGTAAGTGAAGAAATGATGAGACAGCAGTCATATCTCAAGCCAAACAAGCTTGACTCTCATTATTCCTTTCAAGGACAACCCCCCTCAGTGATCTAAAGACTTAAACACTTCCCACTAGGCCCCACCTTTTAAAGGTCTCACCTCCCCATCTACTACACTGGTGGCCAATGAACCCTTGGGATTCGCATCTGAGCCTCATCAGTTTCTAATACTATTCTTCAGTAAAGAGAACCAGGGCTCATTAGAGAAACGGCTGATTCCAACACTGGAGTAGAAAATGTTCAAGATGAGCCTGGAACATCTTGATGTGCCAAAAAGTAAAAAAAAAAAAGTTCCAAAAAATGAAAAATCCATTAAGATGACATGTCAGGTGGACAGCGCTGCCAACTGAAAGTCTCCAATGCCTAAAGGTAGAGCAATTTAAGCAAAAAAGTTATGATCCAGGATATAAAATACATATCCATGAGTCCATGCTGTTGGAAAAAAAGTGATTGAATAAGGAAATGGGCAAGAAGAGACAAATCACCCTTGCAAAAGAATTGTAATGTATGCACTCATCTCACAAGGAGCAGAAGAACTGCTCAGGTCTCAAACATAACCTGTACATAATGACTTCCTGCCCCAGAGCACAGTATAGACAGGTCAGAAGTGGACATTATCACGAAGAACCTGGCACACACTTTGTCATTCAAGTGACAAAGGTCACTGTCAGTAATGACCTTTTACGTTTAACAAACTGGGATAAGTAGATCCCTAATATCAATCTAATCATGAGAATAATGCTACACACATTTCCATTGAGGGACTCCCTACAACTTTCCAGTCATCGAAAACAAGAGACGTTCTCAGAAATGTCTCTGCCAACAGGAGCTTGAAGAGACAAGATGACTAAACACACAGTGGTATCGCAGGATGGATCCTGGGAAAGAAACAGACCTAAGGTAGACACCAAAGAAATCTGAAGGGGACATGGACTTAATTCTAGTTTATTAGTATTGGTTCATAACTGTGAAAAACTGTATCACTCTAAGGTAAAAGTGACAGCTGATAAACCAATTGGAGATTTCTATGCCGTATTCTCAATTTTATTTTTGCCAGTCCTGGGTTTGAGCTCAGAGTCTGAGCATTGTCCTTGGACTTTCTCAAGGCTAGAGCTCTACCACTTGAGCCTCAGCACCACTCTCAGCTTTTTTCTATGTATGTGGTACCGAGGAATCAAACCTGTGTCTTTGTACATGCTAGGCAAGCACTCTACCACTAGGCCAAACTCCCAGCCCTCGTATTCTCAATTTTTCTAGAGAAAAATCTAGAACAGTTCTGAAAAATAAAGGCATTGAGAACAAACTCATCTCTTCCCTGAAGCCCTCCACTTTTACCAAGATCTCCTGGGACTTTCAGCATCTCTCTCTCTAGCATGGCACTGAGCACATATGCATCCATCCATCCCCAGAGTCCCCAGGCCTCCCAGAACACCAACATTGCTGCATAAAAGGAGAATTGCACTTTGGGAGAATTGCTCTAGAGACAACAGCAGTATTATGGTCTGTTTCTGAAGTAGCCTATTCTGAAGCGTTTCACCATCACCTAGCCTACTGCTGTCTTCATTAAGAGACACGCCTGTCCCTTGAAGACTAGATTCAGAGCCCAGAGAGAACTCTGGCACATTTCTAAGCCAAAGCCTAGGACTAGAGTCTAGTTCAGTCCCACCTCCTCCTGCCCACATATAATCTATCTCCAGTCCGGGGACCACGGGATCGCTGTCTCCCTGGGGATCAGTTGCTTGGTTAGAATCAGGACCCGCTTTCCTCTGGACTGTTGTCCCCACCTGAAGCAGTTAAGCCTTTCTATTTTTAAAGCTGTTGGCTTTTCTCAGTCTTGCTCAGGAGGTAGCTGATGTTCCAGGGCTCTGCTAGGATAAACGCTCCATCTTTTGCTCTCCCTTCTCTCTTCAGCTTTTATGTCATCGCCAATATGTCCTCCCCCTGGTGCTGTTGGGGAAACTGGGCTCATAATTCTTCCAGGGAAGGTGTTAGGAAGAAAGAAATTAAGTTCAATCAAAGTGTCAGGCTTGAATTGTTTGTGTGCTTGGGTAGAGGTGTGAAGCGCTCAGTACAACCCCCCTTTTGAGCCTCAGACTCTGCTCTCCCCAGCCCCACACTCAACATGGCTCCTTTGGGATCCTTTCCTTTATTAGGTGACAAGAGGAAGTGACCAGATAAACAAGTCCCAGGAGCGAGGAGGCTCAGTCCACCAGAAGCCAATCATGACAGCAGCCTGGAGTAACATATACATATAGTAACATATGTACACACACACACACACACACACACACACACACACACACACACACACTGATACACATAGGCATTCACATATATAGCTATATACAGCATCCCACATAAATACATGCACGTACAGTCAGACACACAGGCATGCAATACAGATACACATAGACACACTCCCCCCATATGCATGTACACATATGTACACTTACACTTGCACACAAGTATGTGTAGTCACTTTTATACCCATAGATATACTCCCACGAACATATTACATGCACATGTACACACAGACACAGGCATATGCAGACAGATACACATATATACGCAGAGATACTCCTCCCACAATACATATATATCTATATGCATGCATACATACACACACTTGCACAGACATCACAGGCATGCACCTACAAATACACATATACACATGGAACACACACACACACACACAGGAAGCAATAATCTAAATCTGTAGTGACAAGGAAGCTAAGCCAGCTTATTTCTGCTCAGTGCTCCTTGACCTGCCTAACACACAGAGGCCACAGTTTCCTTCTCATTCCCCCATGGAGAGTGGCATTGCTGACCATCTGTAGCATGGCCACAAATCATGGGAAAATCAGAGCCCAGCCCTGACATCAGAAGCCACGGTGATCATCTAGTCACATGTGATCAGCCATACCCAGACCTAGATCAGTTTCCAAGTCCACCTGCCATTTCCTATTCTGGTACCACTGCCATTGTTCCTGGAGGCTGCCACAGCCATGTCCCTCTCCAAATGTTTCCATTCCCCTTCTTCCTTTTCTAGTAGCCTGGCATCCAGCAGAAACCAGTCATTCTTGGAGGGAAGGAGAACCAAAATCTCCAGATTTGCATCCCCAGCCCTAAAACTCCCACAGTTGTTTTCTTCCACCTGCAAATTCACCCTCTCCTGACTGGAATGCTACCACAAAGGTGGGCACATGCACATGCATGCATGCATAAGCGTGTGTACACCCACACCTGTTACCATGTGATTCCTAACTACAAATCTCACTTCAAAATCAGCTTCCCTCACATTTAGAGCTCCTGATGCAGGCAAGCCCTCCACAGGATTTGTAATTTTTGATCATTTTGCAACTCTTGATTAACAGGTTAAGATGAACTCATTAGTGTGCAGGCAAGTGTGTGTGTATCATCTGAGCACCTGGACCACTGTCTGAGAGTGTGGGCTTCACCCTGCTATTACACATAGGAATGGGTCCTCCTTCCAACCCAAGAAGCAGAGTTGTATTATCCCATTTCCTAGGCAACCTGGAGGTCCTCCACTTACTTACCCATTCATGGCAAGTCAAGACTTTAACAAGGTCTAGTTTCCACCAAAGACCAGCTCTTCATCAGTACCGTCCTTTCTTGCCCCTTTGCTTGGGGAAACTTGAGCCAGGAAATACCTGAGACTCTTCCATCTGACCAGATGGTACCCACCTTGGAAGAGAGAATAGTAAACCACACGACAGTGAGGGAAACACAAAACCCCACAAAGAGTGTTTGCATTTCTTGACCACCCCAACATCAGTAGGCATGCAAGCACAGGCATTTCTTTATATCTGACTAATACCCACTGTATCACTTAATAAATTTCACTGCCATCCTAAGATGGAAGCATTGTTTTTGGCCCCATTTTCTAATGAGAAAATTCAGGCCCAGACCAAATCATAAATAATTCACTGAAAGCAGCCCAGCTGCTCAGAGCAGACTTTTTAGGTCAGCTCCCAGACATGTGGTCCAAGAGTCCATCTTTCCCATGTCAAGCTGAAAACAAGCATGTCCTCCTCCTGTTGGTCTATAGCCTCTGCACAAAGAACTATCTAGAAGATAGCTCCTCCCCTTCAGGAAGAACACACTTGTAGATATTCCACTACCACACTGAAGGGATGTGGATATTGAGCCTGTGTTGTAAGTATGGAAAGTGGCACCTGTGCTTCTTAACGAAGATGGGCTTAGGAGGGGACTGTCATCACTTATTATCCCCAAACATTCTGCCTCAGAAGCTGGCCAGAGCTGGCCTGCTCCCTGCCTCTTCATGTGCTGCTTCTTTCTCCTTTTCTTTGATTCTGTAAGCTTCCCAAGGGCATTTGAAGAGATCTCTTTCCTGCTTAGAATAGCCAGTTTCTGTTCCTTGCAACCACGTGTCTAAATAGAACTGTGGATGATTAGGAGCTAGGGCCTGGGATGGCTCCTGGCAGGTTTCATATAGCTGGAAATTAAGCTGACATCCTGACAAAATGATGGCAGTAGAGTCTGTCATGGTGACAAGTCCAGTAGGTGGAGAGGTAGGGGCTACTGGGTCATGATGGGAATCAGGACTACACAGCCAGGGAGAAAGGAAAGGAGAAAAAGGATCTGTGTGCTTACACTCAAGGGGAAATGCAGGCCCAAGAATGGCAAGAAAGCAGGAAGGGACAGCAGACAAGTTGGCTTTGGCAGTGTGAAGGACCAAATTAAAATGATAAGGGCCAGGCAGGTGGACTTTCCCACCGGTACAGTTGGTACAAGGGCCCTTGTGAAGCTGACTTCATTATCCATGCAGAAGCCAGACAGAACACAGTGTGCCATACTGGGCTGTCACCATGAAGGCAGAAAGGGAAGAATGTAGTCATCAAACAGGCTCCCAGGTGTCCGGATGAGTGGTGAAAAGGGAGGGTAACACAGACAGCGTGCCCCCTCTCCCCTGCAAAAGGGGCAATATTTTCCATTTGTCAGATGATTACACTTGTCAGTTGATCCTTTCAGGATAATCAGACTTCATCACGGAAAGCAATGGAGTAAACCTAGACAATCCCCGTCCTTGCCCCTTCACTACACAGAATCATCTGGTTGCTGTCTCAGTAAGGTTGACTCATAAGCTCCATACTATAACCCCAACCAGGTAACCAATACATTTGTTTGCGAACTGAGCAGGACATCAACATCACATGGACAATTTGTGAAGATTCAGGAGCTCAGGGTCCAGCCCTGGGGTTTAGAATCAGAGTCTTCAGGAAACGAAGTAGTAGATATACTTCACAAGTTCAGTGAGGGTAGAGAAGCAGAGGGTGAGGCCCAGCTACAGAGCTGTGTCACATTCTAAATGAGCTGGGCACCCATCAGGCCACGTTAGCATGACCCGACTCACATCCTTGTGCTGTGGCTGCTAAAGGACAGCAAAAAGGTGAGCCAGGACAAGTTGGGTGATTGTTAGGTCCAAGGAGAAGATGGTGGTGGCCTGGAACAATTGATGGGTGGGTTTATTCTAAAGAAAGAGTTCCCAGAACTTGGTTGATGGATTAGATGTCAATTATAAGAGAGGAGTCAAGGATGACTGTAGCCAGTGTGTCTGTCCGGGCTACAAAAATTAGGCTGTCACTAAGAGATAATAGAAAAGACTGGTAGGGGTGGATCTGGGAAGAAAAACCAGGAGTTTCTGTTTGAGCAGGAGCTGGCCAGGCAAGTAGAGGAAGAGTTGGATATGGTCCAGGGCTGAGATCAAAGCTGGGTGACTCTTTCTGTATTTTCCATTTTAGTTTGCAAATAGCCCTAGGTATGTACACATGAACATGTGCACCTATACACAGAGTTTTCCATGCTTAATTATACTCTACTCCACTCTTTCTTGAAAAATAGAGTTTAGGTCTGATCAAGCAGACCCCACATTAACTTCTCATAGAAATAGATGTAGACTTGTCTTTGGAATTAATAAAATACCAATTTTGCGAAGACTTCTGGGATGGAGAACTAGAACCAGAGACAATGAAAGGGTTAATGAGGAGTGAAGGCTGATGAATGTTCATGTGCATACAAATCAGAACCCAGTGCTAGTGGCCATTACGTTTGCAATGACTCATACTTACATTTCTGTTCTATGACCCCAAGGTAAATTATCTCAAAAACAAAAACAGTGTGGACTGGTATTTGGGATATAATATGCACACAATCCTTTGTCATCACTCCTCAGTATGGCCTGCAAACTCCAGTGGGAGTTTCATTAGAACTGAAAACTCAATCCTCACTACTTACAAGACTAAGATCTGAGAATCATGGTTTAAAGTCAGCCTAGACAAGAAAGTTCATGAGACTCTTATCTATAATTTACTAGCAAAAGGACAGAAGTAGAGGTTTGACTCAAGTAGTATAGCAACAACCTTAAGAGTAAAAGCCAAGCATGAATGGAAAGCCTTAAGTTCAAGTCCCAGTCCTAGCACAAAAATAATAATGCAAGAGAGAGGAAGGAAGGAAAGAAAGAAAGAAGGGAGTGAGGGAGGGAGGAGAAGAGAGAGGGGCTGGGAATGTGGCTTAGTGGAAGAGTGCTTACCTGGCATGCATAAAGCCCTCGGTTCTATTCCTCATTACCACAAGCTGGAAGTGGTACTGTGGCTCAAGTGGTAGAGTGCTAGACTTGAACAAAAAGAAGCTCAGAGTCAGTGTCTAGGCCCTGAGTTCAAGCTCCAGGATAGGGGAGGAAGGGAGGAAGGAGAGGGGGAGGGAAGTAGGGAGAGTGCTAGCTTTCAGCAACAAAAGAATAATATTCAAGCTGAGTTCAAGCTCTACAACTGACCAAAACAAAAGAGAAGGAAGGAAGGAAAAAAAGAGTTGGCATTTTAACAAGCTCTTCAAATGATTGTATTCACAAATATGTACTAGTAGGTCACTGGACTTTGTGCCCTCTGAGGGAAAAAAAAAACACATTAGTGATGTTAATTACATAAGAATTCCAGGTGCATGATACTGATAACTTGCCATGGAAGTATAGGAATCATTACTATTCACTATGCACTTACTATCTAAAGGAGTCTGCCCACCTTCTGGTTAGCTGGCTCCACAGCAGGGCAAAGGAATACCACCTGACAAACGGACTGGCTATGCCAAAGCTCAGCTATGAGGACAGAAGAATCTCTGAGCCTTGACCCAGGCGGCAATTCATACAGAGATTAAGCCGAGCTTTGTTCTTATAATATTAGGATCATGTACTAGGAAAGGTCACTCCCAGCAAGATCAAGTTTCAGTCAGGGACACCTTTCTGAGAAATAGAAATCTTTGCTTTTGGACTTCTGTAGAATTAGTTCCCATTTTCATGGATATTATCTCATTAATCCTATTAAAGTTCACTATTTTTGCTCAACTCCTTTTAGTAGACAAGGAAAATAAAACTCAGAGTTGTTAAGCTCCTTGCCCAAACTCACCCAGCCAGAAAGTAGCTAAGTCAGAAACCATGGGTTAGGTAACAGGACTGCCAGGTAAGACTTCCTCTCCCTACTCCCACCCCCTCCCTCATGGGTGCCCAAGTAGCTCCAGATTCTGTTCTTTATTTTTTCCTGTGACTACCTTGTTTTAGAACACTCATGACTCAAGTCAGTTCCTTATCTACTGGCTATGAAATTTTTGTTGACCCTGTGGGGATAGGAGAAACAATCTCTTTCTAATTGGTGAAGCTAGCCAAGATGAATGTGAGTCTGAGGATTGTAGTTTGAAGCCAGCATAGGCAAGGAAGTCTCGGTAAGACTCCTATCTCTAATTAACTATTCAAAAACTGGAAGTGGAGCACTAGCCTTGAATACAAAGAGGCTTAGGGACAGTGCCCAAGTCCTGAGTTCAAGATCTACAACCAACAACAACAAAGAAAAAAACCTTGAGGGGGAACAGCTTGGATCAGGTCCATCAGCTGAAACCACAGGAGGCAAAGTGAACCTAGTGATAAAGCTTGCCTTATCCAACCCAGCTCTACATCTGAGCCTGTTCTTTTAGTCAAGGTCTCTGATCATGGTTGAGACAAAAACTTTAGCCAAAAAAGGGGAATGGGGCAGAAATCCAAAGGTTATGAAAAGTAAAATGCATAATGGGAAGCTTATTATAGCATGGGAAGGAGGATGCAATGCTGCCTTCCATATATTAGATGCTGCTCTGCTGGGCTGAGGAAAAGGCAGGCCCTATGCCTGATTTCTAGGGGACCCCTCAAATCATGTTGATGTAATATCCAAGCCGCTTTGTGGGAAACTGAACCCTCCAGCAATACTGTCACAGCACTCAGTGAACTAAGCTAGGAGTCATTTTAATAGCAGTGTGGCAATCACTCTCCACCACCCAGCTGAGAGAAGCCCAGAGCCTCAGTGAGGCTTGAGCTTTTAAAGGTAAACACCACACACAGGTGATCATAACTACACACATGGTCATCTCCAGATGATGTCACCTTATGATGCCCACAGTCAATAATCACAGGGATGAAACCACACGCAGGTGGCCAAGAAGGTTAAGCATTTTTACAAAAACAGAATGGGGGCTAGGCTTGACAGTTTATTACAGTGGCAGTGGTAAGGTGGTAATGTGAGATCCTTGGGGTCCCTGAGTTTTCGGTCAGGACTGTTGGGTAAGAGTTCACATCTGCCCAATTGTGTTAGTCTCGCCTTGCTCTTCTTCCAGGCCCACTGCAATCATTGCCTTCTCTTACATGTGATGTGTCAGACCTTACTCCCCTCCTTTTCCTAACCCTCCTTCCACCACTGCTGAGCTACAGGGCCAGAAATAACAACCTGATTGCTGGAGCCACTGATACTGACTAAGGTTCCTTTGCTCCTTCCTGTTTTATTTGTGCTTCTCCACTGTGGGGGGAACTGCAGTAGGAGAAATGCAAACTTCCATTTTCCCCAGCACAATCATGTGGTGCAGCAGAATCAGCCAATTGTCACAACAGCAACAGCAAGAAGCACACTGTTTTAGAATGTGACTGAAAGACTAACTTCTCAGCCCACCCATCTGCGATATCCATGGTCTCCACGTACCTCCCCTTGGAACTACGGAACTGCTGTGCTTTCTGATGGTACTGGTACTGGTTTCTTAGCCAGAGAAGACACTGATGGATCCACGTGGCTAGGTAGCTGTGCTGTCACTCAGTCTTCTATATATGAACCAGGTCTGGTCCCCCAGTTTCCTTCTTCCCAACTCAAAGTGAGATCCAAGGCTCTGTTCCTAGGGAGGAGGAGGAGGAGGGGGAGGAAGAGAGAGAGGGAGAAAGGGAGAGAGGGAAAGGGAGGGAGAGAGGGAGAGAGGGAGAGGGGGAGAGGGGGAGAGGGGGAGAGAGAGAAACACATAAACAGATAAATTAACATTTGCCAGTGTCTTAAGAAGATAAGGAGAACAGACCAGGGCTTAGTAAAGGGGCTCAGCTGTAATGGAGAAGCAACCCTCTATTAGAGAGTAAAGAGGTAATTTAGCTCAGATTTCAAAAAAGGGAAGGGAATCGCCATTTAACAAGTAGAAGATGGAAGAGAATTGCTCCCAGAGAGTCAGCAGGTACAAAAACTCTGTCATTGACAGCACTTGGCAGTTTCTAGAACAGAAAGCCAGAATGCTTTGCACTAGGGGAAAACAGAAGACAAGTTACAGAGGCTCACAGCCATTTTGGAGGGACTTGAACCCTCCAACAAGAGTCACCAGCTTTCAGTGAACCAAGCTAGAAATCATTTTAGTATCGACCATTCTCTACTCTCTCCACCTTCAGACTGAGAGCAACCCTGCACTTCGTGGCTTTTAAAGGTAAACAGCACGCGCAAGTGATCATAGCTACACCCAGGTGGTCGTATGCTGTCACCTTACGATGCCCACAGCCAATGACCACAAGGATGAAACCACACACAGGAGGTCAAGCATTTTTTTTACAAAAACAGCAGGTTGGCATTTTTTACAAAAACAAAAACAATTTGGCATCTAAGTTCCACAAGTTATTACACTATGTCTTCTGTGTAGTTGGACTCACAAGTGTGAGCTATCACACCCAACCTCCAATGCCTTTTTTCACATTTATAATATGGGTCTATACATCAAAATTCCTAGACATGAGACCCTTATGGTACCAGGGAAAGTTGCATTTCCCAGAATTCTGGTTGGCATAAGAACCTAGAGATTGTGTGATGCCACTCTTTATTTCTGACCCCAGTCTCTCTTCCACTTTCTTATGACAGAGGCAGGGACACATTATAGCAGTCAAGAAAAATGGTTGGAAATTTGGCATCCTCAGTGATTCCCACCATTACTCACTGGTAGCAGAGATGGTTTAGGATCATGTGCTTGGCAAACCTGACAGGTAGAATTTCATTTGGGAGGCATCAAAAACCTAGAGGAGAAGCAAGAAAAAGCACCAGACCCATGCCACGAGGGGAAGAGCTATGACTGAACTCCACATCCTTGGCTCAATTGGTATTTCATACACAATAAGCAAACAAACCCATTCACCTGAAATGAACTCCTTCAAAAAGGGAAAGCTTTAACAACATCGCTGAGTCTGAAATTGACCAATTTTGATCAAGATTAGTGAGAAAGAGAGCAGGCTCCTTCTCAGGTGCATTTTGATACCATATAGGGAACTACTAGATCATTATAAAATCATCTGAACTTCTCAGCAAAGGATACACCTGGGAGTTTATTTTTGAGTCTCTCTGAATACAAAGGAGAGTCTTTCTACCACCAGATCTAGGCAGAGCACACGGCTATCTTTTAAGTGGGGAGGAAGACGTGCCCAGTTGCCTCTCTTTTGTTAGTAAGTCCCTCTTCTCTCTTTGAAAGTTTCCCTGAAAGTGGGCAACAATTTCTGATGGTGGAAGAAAGGGCTCTTGGTGCCTCACCTGAGTAAGCAGAGCTGTTAGCTAGCAGAGCATCTGAGTGAGAGAACTCTTCATTGGTTTGAACTCCCAGCTGGAGGAAGGTGGGGTGTGGAAAGTCTTTGATTTTTTTTCCCCCTGAGGGAAACCATGAGCTTACTCGACCTCTATGCTCTCTAGCAGAACCCAAACTCCTGAAGAAATTTTTATAGTTCACCCTGCTTTCAACTAGAACAAAAGTAGGCTACTATGAGCCAGGAGCAACCCCCTCCCCGCCATGTCCAAGGCCTGTGTGGCTACTGTTTACCACAAGCTAGTTGGTACCATCAGGTCTTTGTCACCCACTGATACCCCTGAAGGCTTTGGCAGTTACCCATGGCTTGATCCTGGATTATTGAAGCCACCAATCAGCCAATACTGAGTCATAGTATTAGATACAAGAGGAAAGGAGAGGTGTTCCTGTCCTTTAAAGAAAATAAAACATTTGGACCAGGAGTTTGGCCTAGTGGTAGAGTGCTTGCCTAGCATGAACAAAGACCCAGGTTTGATTCCTCAGTACCACATACATAGAAAAAAAGCTGAGAGTGGTGCTGAGGCTCAAGTGGTAGAGCTCTTGCCTGGGGAAAGCCCAAAGACAGTGCTCAGACCCTGAGTTCAAGGCCCAGGACTGGCAAAAAAAAAATTAAAACATTGTTCTTGCTCTCTAAGGTACTCATAGGATATTGGGCATAGTGTAGGGCAAGCCACATGTAGAGATGACTTGAATTGTTGAGTCCAGGGCTTGAACTCAGGGCCTGGGCACTGTTCTTGAGCTTTCTCAAGGCTAGCGCTCTACTACTTGAGCTATAGCACTACCTCCAGTTTTCTGGGTATGTGGTACAGAAGAATTGAACTCAAGGCTTCATTGTATGCTAGGTGAACACTCTACCACTAGGTCACACTCCAGGCCCTAAGATGACTTGAACTGTGAGTTAACTCCAGACAACAGATGCAAGACGACTCCATCCTAAAACAAGCAAGTTGTTAGACAGACAGTTAGGCTCTCCAAAGGTACACAATGCTGAGCCCACACTGTAGTCCCACAGTCCAGTGAGCCCCATGCCAAAAGTACCTACAAAAATGTGTTCATTTAGAAATACTTTTCAGCCAAACATGGTGGGTCACATCCATATCTCAGCTCCTTAAGGTGCAGAAGTAGAAGGATGGCATTCCAAGAGTGACCCAAGCATGAGACTGTTTGGAAAAAAAAAAAAAAGAAAAAGAAAAGCAAAACTAATAGCTAAAGGACACGGGGTGTGGTTCAAATGGTGGTGCACTTGCCTAGTAAGTTGGACACCTAGAGAATCAAACACCATTATAACCAAAGTAAAAATATGAAAGAAATCTTTTTCATGCTGACCTTATTCCTGCCACTGTGCCAGACATTTTAGGATACAGGTGTAAACAAAGGAGATATAGAGTTCACCTCTTTGGACTTCCCATTCTGGTGAGTCAGATAGCTGTGCATAAGGCAACCAATAATCCCTCTGCCCATCTTCCCATCTTGTGTTCACTGGTACGTTCCAATAGCATCTAAGCATCATCTACCACCCCTGCCACTATGCCAGGCAACAGGCATACACTACAGTGACTAACCCTCTGAGAGCTGAGCCTCCAGTAGCGTTTCAGTCCCAGTGTGACCTGGATAGGACAGTTCAGGTGGTGATTTGCAGGGATTTTCCTGATGAGATGGGGTGAAATTCCAGCTGACCTCCGAGGTCAGGTTGTTGGTTTTCCAGGTAGGAGGGGAGTCTATCCCTGAGTATAGCAAGGTGATCAAAGATAGGCTTAGTCTCTGGGCTGGTCCACACAGCTTCATGGACAGCCCAGCATTTTCTCAGAGTGAAACCTCCTAACAAACAACACCTCTCCATACGTCTAAGAGTTGCCTCTTCTTACTGTTCCTAATTTCTGAAGATAGGCTGGACTCAGAGTGAACTATGAGTAAGTTGAAATAAGATGAACCTGCAGACAGGAAACTTGCCTTATCTGTCCAGGATCAGAAAATACTTCTCATCAGTGTTCTTGTTATAGTAGGGGTGGGAGGAGTAAAGGTTCTAGAAATTCCTTGAAGGGTGCTTTCTTGATTTTTGTCCATCCTACCAAGCATAATTTGGTTTTGCGCATGTCACTGTCACAGGACACTTGCTCTGTGCTAGACATCATAGAGGCACTGAGCCAAGTAAGCTGAGGAGAACAAAGCTGCTTCCTTGAAGGGGAAGGAAGGAGCCCTGTAGGAGCAGGGCTCTGTCTCCATAGAGAAGGAGAATATTGATCCACAGTGGTCAGTGCAAATATGTGAGAAACAGGGACGGAGGTGGAAGGTATTGGGAGCAGGATGGGATACACGTGCAACTGAAAGAAAAGATCTGAATCCTTTTCCTATTCCTACCATCCACGTGCATATGTGTGTTGTGCCCCTCTCCTCTGGCAGTTTTCCTCCTTTCAGTGTGAGGCTCCCCAAGATCCTGTTTCTATGATGGCAAGATCCACCAGGTGGTTATTCCTCCTCATTTATCCACTTACTCCAAATCTATGATGCATCTGCCCATGCTGAGCATTCTCTAATTTTACCAACATTTTCACAACTACCTTGTAAAGAGATTGTGGTCCCACTTGGAACAGGAGGAAACTGAGGCTCTGAAAGAGTGTGTAATAGTGTGCATGCATCTTCAATAAGAACAATAGACCTTTGTGGCTAGGAACCTCTCTTTTTCTCCCTAGAATTAGCTTCGAGGGCAGTGTGCCGGAGCTTCTTGAAACTTGACCTTCAGCTCCAGGACCTAGCCTCCTCTAAGAATCAGTTAAGGGGTTTCACTGGTTTTGTTTGAATGGCTGTAGGAGTGAAGCCTTCAAGAAGAGCCTGCTGAGAGAGGAGTAACTGGGTTCCTGGAGGAGATGTCCTGGCTTAGCTTCCAGGACATCTGGCTTAGGAAAGCTATACCACCTGGATTTGTGAGCAGAGGAAAATGAGGTCAAATTGTGGGGAAAGGGTAGCACAAGGTCACATGTAAAACCAGAGGTTGAGGGCACGTAGCATTGCTGAAGCTGGAGTCTTTGGTTTAATCCCAGGCCTGAGACGTACCTAAGATCTGCTCTTTCCTTCCACGCACTCTGCTTCCCACTCCTCTCACCCAATAAGGCCACAATTAAGCATCCTTCTGGGTGACTGTTCTCTTTAGGAGCAGATAGGCCAGACAGAGAGCCGTAATACCCAGCTCAGCTCATGCTGCACAATGCACCCTGGGTATGCTCCCTGTCCTGTTAGTGGTGGTGAAGCAGCTGCCCAGCTCCTGAGCCAGGCAGCCAGTGCAGGATCGGCGCACGCACACCGACACTGCTTCGCAAAAAACCGTGCTCCACTCCTGGCCTACCCAAAGTGACTGGCTCAGCATGGAGTGCCGGATTCTTGAGTCTTAGAAACCTTCAGGCATTCCTCTCATTGTGTCCCTAAGCCTAGCTGAATGCTGATCGGGCAGTCTGCCTGGAACAGGCAACCAAGGGGAAAGAATGGGCTGCACATCCAACAGGAAAGCTAGAGAAGGGGGCTCTGTCTGATTGTGTAAAGGCACCCTGGAAGAGGGAGAAGAGGAAATTAACCTCTGGGCTAAAGATGGGCCTTACATACCACAAGGGGCGGGGCGGGGGGTGGGGGGGAGGCAGCGGAGGCGAGGCTGAATGAAGGGGTGGTCCTGGGATGGCCAGAGCCTGAGATCTAAAATGTTGGTGCTTTTTTTTTTTTTTTTTTTTTTTTTTTTTAGACAAAAGAAGACAAACCACAGATCTGCAAGGCTTAGAAGATTCAAAGCATTAAAGGAAACCAAGGGAAAGGGCAGGTTTCAGATTGGCCCATCTCCCTCTTTGTCCCCCAGCTGTGATTGGGCCCAGGATGAGGTCCCCACTGAGCTTGGGGCACTTTCTTCTCTGTCCCCTTTCCCCACCTACTCTCTCTTCCAGGTTGCCAACCCCCTAGGTCACACTCCCTCCCATGGAGTCTGGGGCCCTCTCATCTAGAGTCCGATTTTAAGGCCAAAATAGACTCTCCTGCCTCTAACCTTCACTCAGAGGTGAGGGAAACAGTCCGGTTACCACAGACCAGGTATCTGGGGATGTGGAGGAAGCTATCCACAACCTCACTTGGGTTAAGGGAAGAAAGGTTCCTGCCTGAGGATACTTGGTTAGAAGACCAGAGGCTGTGAATGGCTGTGAATGGCACCATACGGTTAGGACTTTGGCCTTTTGCTAATTTCAGGTTTTCGATTGGCTGGAGAAGACTTTGAAAGGAAAGGGGAAAGTGCACTTTTGCATCAAGGGCATAACAGCAGGCATGGAGGCAGATACAGAAATGGCAAAGCAAAGGGCCCACAGGAGAAGAAGATGGAACCAGATTAAGAAGCATCTCCAATGCCATGTATTTGGAGAACCTAAGACATGCTTCCTGGAAGAAGGCTCTCTGGAACCAGAACAGTATCACAGGGGAAGCTCACCTCTCCTTCTCCTGGGGGGGGGGGGGGGCTATGCTTCCAGGCAGGCCCCAAATCTGCTACTCAGGAGTGAGTCTCCCTTCAGGGACACATAGAACCGTGCCCAGCATAATCACTGCAATCTCTAGGCAGGACTAACTAAGGCAAAAGAACCTGGGGGCAAGATCCAGGAACAGAGAATGGCCTACAGAGCAGGAGGGATTGGGAGGAAATGTTTACATTGCTCCTCTGCCTTTATAACCAGGTGTTTCCCCAGTGTGCTGACCAGAGGCACAAAAATCTGGTTAGTTCTCACTCCAAGAGGACGGAGGACCTCGTATCAGCAGCCCGAGGGCCTCTGAAGGTAATGGCTACCAACCAGTGCTGTAGGGATTATCCACCACAAGCAGCAGACCTGCTCTCCACATGTCTGATGGACAGGCTCTGCACACAACAACTTCTGGTGAAAGTAGTTCTGCCATCACACTTCAGCTGCCCTCGACCTCTCCTTCCCAACAGAAACACTGCAAACGAAGTGGCTACTTTGGAGACTTCTTTTTGTCCTAATTCTTGTAAGGCCCTTTTATTCCTCCATATGGAACTGTTGGGCAGAAAGAGAAATGCACCCTGGTAGCTCCTCACGCCCCAATCCCCAACTGTGGCACTGCGGGGCTGCCTGCCAGAGGCGTCTGCTAGAGGCTGGAAGGAGTAAAGGAATCCAGGGTTCTACGAGGGACCCAAGCTTTGTGAATCTTTCACTCAGTCAAGCTGCAGGAGTAAATCTGAGAAATGCTTCCTGTTGTGCCTCTTCTACCAACCCTTTCCCGGCCCACTCCCCCCCCCCCCCCCCCCCGGACAATTCATTCAACCCTGAATCTCTGGCCCGGGAAATAACTCTAAAAGGATCCTGAACCGGAGAACGCTCCCGGGTGGTGGATCCCCGCTTTTTACCTTCCTCCACCCACGGGCTCCCCGGCGCAGGGGCGTGCCGGGCTGCCAAAGCCACTGGGTCAATCTTCCAGACTCAAAACGAACTCGTTTATTTCGATTTTTGCTTTCACATTTTTGTTCCGATACAATCAAAACTCCTGGACGAACCTCTCGAATCAAAAGTCTTGCGAATGAGCGCAATTCCTTGGGCTCCCGGTGATTCGGCGGCTGGACTCCAGGCTCCGTAGGCAGTGATTTGAAACGCACACTATTCTTCCGGGAACAGAGGATCCGAGGAAGGTCGGGGACATCCAAGATCTAGGCTGTGGGAAAGCTGTTGCCCCGGGTAGGCTGGTTCAGGTCCTCTTTGGAATGATTCTGGATGCTTTTGGAATTAGAAAAAACCCAAACTTCGCTCCCAGCCCCTTAGCTATGCCCCGGCCTAGCAGAATTTTGGCCCGACTTCTTAGGCTAGCACCGAAGCAGAGAGCACAGGCGAAGGCAGGACCATTCTTAGGCCCAGAGTGTCGGAGCATCGGAACAACTTTGCCAGGAAATCTATGCACCTGGTTCTTTGATTGCGTGGCTTTTTTTGCTTTTGCTTTTGCTTTTTTCCCCCCCTCTAAGCCGCCTGCTGCATTTCTGAACCTCAGTCTCCAGTACCACGGGGGCCCCCAACTCACAGTTGGGGAATGATGCAGAGTTTAGAAAGCTGTTTCAGAAAAAAAAAATAAAAAATAAAAAGTCCCATTTTGACTTTATTGGATTAAAGCAAAATTAAATTTTGGCTATTCACACGTATGTTACAGAGGAAGAGGAAGCATCCGGAAGAACCTCCTTGCCGGTTAGTGGAGCCACAACACGAGGGCACTGACAAGCATCAGAACATCAGGCAGCCTTGGATGTCACGATCACTCGGAATAGGACATAGAAATTCGGAAATATAGCCAGTTTCCACTGGGAAGAGTTCTTCGTGTACAAATGATATATATTTATATGTATGTATATTTTAAACCAGTCACCACTCAGGTGAGTCCTTTCTTGTGTAACGAGCAGCTGAGGAGACAAAGCATCTTCAGCTAATTAACTCTTGAGCGGGTGTGTTAAGAGCAATGCTTGTCATGTTAAAAACCACCTTCCCCATTCAAAATCAAAAGGAAGAGAAAAACCCTTACCTAAGAGAGAGAGGGGAGGGGGGGGGAGACATTCGGTTTCACTAAGGGGGATGAATGGGGACCTGGGGAGAGAGATTTCACTTTAGATAGTTAAATGCAGTTTCTTTTAAGTAAATGGTCGGGGAACCTGAACGTAGGGGTAGGAAACAATGACAAGGCAAGTCTCTTTCTTGATGACTGCAACTGGAATGGGAGTGGTGAGTTTATTTTTGGAAATGGGAGTACGCATAGCTAAGCGGAATTTACTTCTCTCAGTAAGGAAACGGACCGGGTGGCCCGCCCGCCCGCCGGTGCGCCCCTCATCACCCCCGCTGCAGCTAGACAAACGGGCAGGAGAGTTTCCAGCAGGGCCGCTTCCTGGCTTCCTCGCCCTCTCAATCATGCCATCCTCTTTTACGCTCCCTCTCCTGCCTCGGTTCCGGCGGAGAAGCCCGTCAGAGCGGAAACACGAGGAATCCCGAGAAGGTCGAATACTTCCAGCCCCCCATCAAGTTCCCCCGCTCCAGCTTGAGGTACGCCCGGTCGCCTTTCTCCATTTGGATCAGGACTCCGTTGCTGGCGGCCTCCCGCGTCACGTCCTGGTCACCAGCGAAGGCAGAAATCACGGGCCACCCGTTCAGCATAAGGCTCACCTGAGAGAGAGGCAGAGAGAAAGGCCGGTTTACAAAGGGGCGCAACCTGGCGAGGCGCTACCCAGGGCGGCGGCGGCGAGCCGGTCCCCACGCTTGGCTAGCGGCTAACACACGCCTGGAAGCCCCGGGAGGAAGACGGGCTTCGCGACTGACTGCAGAACGATCGCACGTCAGAGAGAGGGGGAGAATCTGCTCCCCAAACGAGCGTCGCTCTCACTCATTCCGGGCTCTCGAGGGATGGCGCCAGGCCCGTTTAAGGAACCCTCCTGTGGGCGGCTGGAGCGCCCGGAGGCTTCGACCTCTCCTGATTCCTGACGCCTGCCATAGAAACTCGGGCAACTCAGCTCCCAGGCGCTCCCGAAATAGCAAAAACAAACAACCACCACCACAACTAAAAAAAAAAAAAAAAAACTAAACAAAACCCTGTCCCCTCCCGATCCCGGTGGCCCCGACACAGAGGGGACTAGAGGAGAAGCAGGCGAGACTTCTGGCTGATCAGAAATCCTGCCTCGCAACTGCACTCGGCGCTTCGTCCTCAAACCACCCGCTCCACTCCTCAGATTCAGGGTGGCATCCTCAGCCAAGGGCCAGGCCCCCTCTCCCCTGCGGGCTCAGGGAACCTGGACGTCTCCATGCCCCCTCCCGTCTCTCTCTCTCTCTCTACGCTGCACACGCCAGGGATGGATGGAGCTGTGAGTTCCGTGAGCCAGAATCCCCCTCCTAAAGGGACGTCCTTCATTCAGTGCGCAGGTTAGAGAGCCCGGTCCGCAGCGCAGCGCGGAAGGCCAGCCAGCCTCCGGGCGTGTTCCCGGGCTGGGAGCCGGAGGCGCTGTCCGTGGTGCTGAAAGCTGGAATCTGGGAAAGCTCAGAAAAGTGGGAGCTGTCAGGGGTGCTCGCAACCATTTTAAAGTCCCCTGGAGTCCCGCAGGAAAGTCCTGGTAGCTCAGAGGGCTGAGGCAAGAAAGCCGCCATCCGTGGGGATAGGGCTGGGGAAGCCAGCGACAGGGAAAGCGAGGGACAGTCCAAGCCACAGACCAGCCAGGCCCGGCTGTCTGCACCTCCCAGCACACGCAGCTGTTTCCTCCCCACACCCCTCTGGAGCCCTCTCTAGCCCCCTGTGGTTACAAGTCCCCAAGGGGGACGGGGCCTCCCCTCTCCCCGCCCCCGGCGGCAGCTGACCTGGATGGTCT
Organism: Megascapheus bottae; assembly: GCF_031878675.1. NCBI lineage: Eukaryota > Metazoa > Chordata > Mammalia > Rodentia > Geomyidae > Megascapheus > Megascapheus bottae. The sequence goes on along the minus strand of NC_143532.1, from coordinate 25,718,972 downwards.
GTCTGTTGTAGACTTTTACCACGTGGAAGTTAAAACTGTAGATCCCTTTTCGAGGGGCGATGAAAGTGCTGCGTTCGGAGTCAAAGTTGTTCCCGATGTTCACTAGAACCTACAAGGAGACGGGAACCCAGGGGGAGTCGACCGGGGTCAGTCCCTGGCTGTGGTCTCCGTGCCTCCCCAGAGCCCTTGGGGGAGGATCGGACATCGTGTCTTCCACCCCTCTCCCACACCCCCTCCAAGCCAGCCCGCACGCCTCCGGAGGAAGGACCCTCACCTGGTCGAAGTAGATGATCATGGTGCGATTACTCATCTCGGACGGCTCGTGGTTGGTGCTCCGGATGGCAGAGAAAGCCACCTTGGCGCTGCCGGAGCGCACAGAGATGCCCAGAGCTGTGCCCGTGGGGTCGGACGTGGGGTTAGAGTCGCACACCACCAGGCACTTGCCCTCCAGCACGATGGGCTCCGTCTCATTTTGCCCCCGGGCCGGGCCTGCCAGCCACGCAACCCCCAGAAGCAGCAGCTCCACGATGCCCAGCATCGCGCCGCCGGCGCCCACCCCGCCCCCCACCCCGGGGGCTGCCAGCGCCAGCCGCCCCCCTCCCCAGCCCTGCTCCGAAGCCCCCTCCTCAGCTTTGTGCGTAGCGCCGCCGACGCCGCCCTGGACACTACTGATGTTCCTTGCACTCCGGGACGAGCGTCCTCCCGCCCGAAGCTCTGGGAGCCCCGCCCGGGCCTCAGGGGTGCAGCGGCTGCCTAGCCGCACTTGGATGCATAGCCGCTGCTGCTTAGTCCCCGCTGTTGCCGCCGCCTCCTGCCCGCACCCACCGCCACCGCCGCCGCCGCCGCCGCTCTGAATTATTGATGCAGCGGGCGCTGCAGCCGGAGCGGGCGGAGAGCGCGCGCCTGGCACAAAGGCGCAGACCACGGCCTGTCCCCGCCCCCGCCCCCGCCCGGCCCGCCTCTCCCTAAGCTCCGCCCCCGCCAGCGCCGAAACCCCGCCCTCCAACCAATCCTAACGCGCCGCGCTCCCGGCCGGGCCAATGGTTGCCCTGTCCGCGCGCGGCCACCTGACCCCGGACGCCGTTGTTATTAGGCGCGGCGAGGCGGGCGGCGCGCGGCAGCAGGGCTGGGCGCTCTGGCCGGGAGTCGACGGAGGGAGCGAGGGAGGGCAGCGAGTGCGCGCGTGCGCGCGCCCGCGTCCGGACTCTCTACGGCGGCCGCTCGCCCTCTCGCCTCTTGGCTCATGCCAGGACCCTGCTCAGTCCCTTCGGCCCTTCTCGCGCGCCTCCCTCGCCAGTCCTCAGGTAGGAGGAGGCGCGCGCCCGGCCCGCGACTTTACCTTCGCGGAGGGCCAGGAGGCACCCGCCCGTGGGTGTGCGGGGTGGAAGGGGAGCGCCCCCCAGTGGGCTCCGTGCACGGGGCAAACCTTGGCTTGGGGGAGCACGGGCCGGGCGGGGCCCGCGCCGGAGGCTGGGGCTGAGGGCCTCCCCAGGTGGCGCCGCGGGGAGCGGGCTCCGAGGGTGCAGCGCTCCCCACGGTCCCTTACCGGGGACCAGAAGGCTGGAGCCAGGCTCCTGCCTGCCGCCCGAAGCGCCCGCCGCGGGCCACGGGCGTCTCTCGCGCGCGTTCCTTCGTTCACCTTTTCGGGATGGGCTGTCGAGCACCGGCGCGGGGCCGGGCGCTGTGGGTGAAGTGAACGGCAGAACCGAGCCAGGTTCGCTTGGGCGCCCCTGGCAGTTGCGTGTCGTAAAAAGTTCGTGTATCTGCGAATGGGTTCCTCACTGACACTTCAGTTTACGATTTTTTAAAAATATTTTATATGCGTACTTCTTATGCACCGGGCACCTGTCCCGCATGCTCTATGCGCTCGTGCCTGGACGTCTCTGTTTGCAGCGTAGACACCACATCTTGGGATTCGTGGGAGGTTTCTCAAGGGTGATTTCCACCCTAAACGAGTTCTCATCCCCACTCCTCCACTTAGAAACACACCTGCGCGTGCTCATCCACAAACTTAAAGATTAAAAAGAAAAGGGGGTGGGGCAGGGAGGGGGGGAACAGCGTTGCTCAGTGTCAGGGAGCTGTGGGGTGGCCAAGAGGAAGGGCACGTCCCGAGCCTGGCTGCGGACGGAAGCATGCAGTTAACCCGGCAGGGCTGCCTGCTGAGCTCTGGGCTCTGGGTCTGTGCCAGTCCACCTCGAAGCTGTTGTACCCAGTCCAGGGGTGGGGTGGCAGGCAGACTTGGGGCCTGACGGGAACCTGGACAGATGCGGGGCGTGCGTTGAAAGTGCATCCCCCCCCACACACCCCACAGGATTGCGGGGCAAAGGCGGTGGGTTTACTGCCCCCTAGGGTACAGTGGGGACCCAAGCAGGAAAACTGACCTGGGAATCTTCAGCAACCATCCATGCCACTTTACCTCCATCTCCTTTGTCTCTCTGAGACTTCCTTGATAGCGATTTAGAGACGTTCGGAGGCAAGCCAATCTGACTGCGCGCACTGGGAATTCTTGTACTGGGTGGGTCAGGAGCAAGACACAAGAAACGATTTTTCCCATTTTTTTTTTCCTTTGATACTGGGATTTTAAGTCGAGGCCTCTGACTTGACCACTAGAATCATAGCAACAGTTTTTCTGTTCTGGTTTTTCAGCTAGGTCTCTCGCGGTTTTTGTTTTGTTTGTTTTCGATTTTTCTCGGCCTCCTGGAACTGATATCCTCCTGAGTACTGGGATTACAGATGTGACACTCTGTACAGGGTCCCAACTTCTATCTTTTTGAGTCATCCCCAAAGAGCATTGCCATCTGTGATTATGCCTAATGTGAGAGCGAGAACTAACTTAAGGGGTGAGTACTGGATGATGGGACTGTATTAGGGTCGTGGCAACGACCATGGGGAAACAGGTAGAATGGCTTTTTGATCCCAGCAACATTGTCAGTCACTCTGCAGTGTCTAGTGAGTGCCTCCTGAGCCTAGATTGCAGCCAGGAGCAAGAAGTGGGAGGGAGGGAGCTTGTTTTCATAGAGTGCCTGGGGCAGGACTAAGAATGTCAGTAGGGATACTGGCCAGCACCACTGCTGCTGCCCTACCCCCTCCTCCTCTTCCTCCTTCTCCTCCTCCTCCCGCTCCTGCTCCTATTTCTCCCACTTCCTCTTCTTTTCCTTTTTCCTCTTTTTCTTCTTCCTCTTCCCCTCCTTTCTTCCCTTTCTTTATCGTCATCTTCTTCTTCCTTTTCTTTCTATTCTTCTCTTTATGGTCCAATTTATAGTAAGCAATGCTCACTCCTGGACTATCATTCGTCTGCTAAGGATTCTTCATCTTGTATTTTTATCTCAGCCTCTCTGCAGTCTAGATTTGCCAGGCTAAGGGCTTCCTCTGGACCTCTCTGTTGATAGCTCCTGCAGCTATGATTAACTGACCCATACTTAGTCTCCCTTCCTGTCTCCCAATTCACCTACATTCTTTTCTGTCCTAGTACATCCACATCTAATGTGACTCCCATCTCAATATCCTATTGTTTGAGCCATTTTGATAAAGCTGCCAGTCCAAAGCCCATTGTCTCAA